>NC_133335.1:98543482-98857857 GCF_042186555.1 Aquarana catesbeiana | reverse complement strand
TTGCTCAATATTTAGTAGAAACACCCTTTTGATCTAATACAGCCATGAGTCTTTTTGGGAAAGATGCAACAAGCTTTTCACACCTGGATTTGGGGATCCTCTGCCATTCCTCCTTGCAGATCCTCTCCAGTTCTGTCAGGTTGGATGGTAAACGTTGGTGGACAGCCATTTTTAGGTCTCTCCAGAGATGCTAAATTGGGTTTAAGTCAGGGCTCTGGCTGGGCCATTCAAGAACAGTTCAAATTTAAGGGGATCTGAATACTTTCCGAATAATATAATATAATATACACACATATACATACACATATACACACTTATGGTAATTAACCCCTTGCCATCCAGGCCAATTCTGACACTTCATCTCCACAAAAGTGAGTACACCCCTCACATTTTTGTAAATATTTTATTATATCTTTTCATGTGACAACACTGAAGAAATGACACTTTGCTACAATGTAAAGTAGTGAGTGTACAGCTAGTATAACAGTGTAAATTTGCTGTCCCCTCAAAATAACTTACACAGCCCTTCATTTCTAAACCGCTGACAAAAATTAGTACACCCTCAAGTGAAAATTTCCAAATTGGGCCCAAATTGTCAATATTTTGTGTGGCCACCATTTTCCAGCACGGCCTTTATCCTCTTGGGCATGGAGTTCACCAGAGCTTCACAGGTTTCCACTCCTCCATGACGACATCAGAGAACTGGTGGATGTTAGAGAGCTTGCGCTCCTCCACCTTCCATTTGAGGATGTCCCACAGATGCTCAAGAGAGTTTAGGTCTACAGACATGCTTGACCAGTCCATCACCTTTACCCTCAGCTTCTTTGGCAAGGCAGTGGTCGTCTTGGAGGTGTGTTTGGGGTTGTTATGTTGGAATACTGCCCTACGGCCCAGTCTCCAAAGGGAGGGGATCATGCTCTGCTTCAGTATCTCACAGTACATGTTGGCATTCATGGTTCCCTCAATGAACTGTAGCTCCCCAGTGCCGGCAGCACTCATGCAGCCCCAGACAATGACATTCCCACCACCATGCTTGACTGTAGGCAAGACACATTTGTCTTTGTACTCCTCAACCGGTTGCCACCACACAGACGCTTGACACCATCTGAATCAAATAAGTTTATCTTGGTCTCATCAGACCACAGGACATGGTTCCAGTAATCTGCTTGTCTTAATCAAAATGTTTGTGGGCTCTCTTGTGCATCTGTAGAAGAGGCTTCCTTCTGGGAAGACAGCCATGCAGACCAATTTGATGCAGCGTATGATCTGAACCAGGGCTTCTTTTTTTTTTATAAACAAAGCATTTCCCCGTTCTGCCTAGTGACAGGACAGAAGATCACAGCTCTGTCATCGAGAGCAGTGATCACTGTCCTGTGTGTTAAAGCCCAGCCCCCTAACAGTTATAATCACTCCCTAGGACACACTTAACCTCTTCACTGCCCCCTAGTGGTTAACCCCTTCACTGCCAGTGTCATTTACACAGTAATCAATGCATTTTTATAGCATCGATCGCTGTATAAATGACAATGGTCCCAAAATAGTGTCAAAAATGTCCGATGTGTCCGCCATGTCGTAGTCCTGATAAAAAAAAAACAAAAAAAAAAAAAAAAAAAAACACAGATCGCTGCCATTACTAATAAAAAATAAAAATGCCATAAAACTATCCACTATTTTGTAGATGCTATAGATTTTGCGCAACCCTATCAATATACGCTTATTGCGTTTTTTTTTTTTTTACCAAAAATATGTAGACGAATACATATCGGCCTAAACTGAGGGAAAAAATTTTTTTTTTTTATATTTGGGGGATATTATAGCAGAAAGTAATTTTTTCAAAATTGTCACTCTTTTTTGTTTATGGTGCAAAAAATAAAAACTGCAAAGGCAATCAAATACCACCAAAAGAACCACCAAAAGAAAGCTCTATTTGTGGGAAAAAATTTTGTTTGGATACAACGTTGTGCAATTATCAGTTAAAATGTTGCAGTGCCGAATCGCAAAAAGTGCTCTGGTCAGGAAGGGGGTAAAATCCTCCAGTGCTGAAGTGGTTAACACACCTGCTCCCCATTCACACCTGAGACTTTGTAACACTAACGAGTCACATGACACCGGGGAGGGAAATGGCTGATAGGGCCCAATTTGGACATTTTCACTTAGGGGTGTACTCACTTTTGTTGCCAGTGCTTTAGACATTAATGGCTGTGTGTTGAGTTATTTTGAGGGGACAGCAAATTTACACTGTTATACAAGCTGTACACTCACTACTTTACATTGTAGCAAAGTGTCATTTCTTCAGTGTTGGCACATGAAAAGATATAATAAAATATTTACCAAAATGTGAGGGGTGTACTCACTTTTGTGATAGAGAATCACACAATGTCTGCAGTCAGAAACCTGCACGCATCAACACTGATGTCCAATTGGGAGGAGCCATGCAGCCACTGTGTCCCAATTGACATGAATAGAACTACCTGCATGTGAATGCACAGAACATCTGTCCATTCTGTGGAGGCAAAACCCTGCTCCTAAGTGCATGGGTGTACGCTTAAGGACAAGGCCTTAGTCTACGAAGTCTTATCTTTTTATTTAATTTGCAATAGCTTGGCTGTCCATTAACATTGTCCCAGGCTGGTCGTTAAGGGATAAGCATGGGTGTGTTTGAAACTTGGTCTAAACCCACGTGAGCAAGGCCATCAGGAAGCAGTCACCTGTACAGTGCCAAGTCATAAGAAAATCATTCCCTGACCCTTGTATGTTTATGACTGTGGGGCAGGGAAAGCCTCAGCTGCATATGATTGGCCCAGTACAGGGACAGCTTCATAGCGGCCTCGCTCATGCGAGTTCAGACTAGGGTCCAAATATGCCTGAACTCATCCCCACTGGTAAATTACAGCCATTGTACTAGAAAGGTAATCCAGTGGCGGCTGGTGTTTTTTTTTTTTTTTTTTTTTTTTTGTTTTTTTTTTAGGGGGAGACAGCAAACATCCCCCCCCCCCCCCGGGCTGTCGGAGCGGCACTACCCCCTCCCCCCAGCAGCACTAACACCCCCCCCTCACAGTCCTAACCCTGGATGTGGGTGGTGAGACCGTGGCAGGCTCAGGTAAAGCTGCTCCGTTGTCATCTCTTCTCTTCCCCCCTGCGCTAGGCATCCTATAGGATCGCCTGACGTTTTGGCCAATCGGGAAAGCGGTTTCACACCTGCTTCCCAATTGGCCGGGAGGAGGATCAGTGTTGCAACAGCGAATGAAAATTCGCTGTTGCAACACACCTGGGTGGGCTCCAGACAATGCTCTGCGTCCCGATTCCACCCTATTTTGAAGCCCATTAGAGCCTGGCCGCTCTAATTCATATGCCCCGTGACCCGAAAGGGGCCGGACACATGAATAGTGGACGGCTGCAGCGGCTATGAATAGGTTCATGCTATGCACAAATCCAGCCACTGCATATAGGGGCGGTGAGGATTTGGGGGGACAGCACCTGGGTATCCCTAATGGATGGGTCGCCCATGATGTAATGTATAAGTATGTGTTTATCAACCATACAGTGCTGATATTTGTATCAAATCCTATTACTAGACAGGGTTTATATAGCACCAACAGTTTGCACATCTCTTTACAACATGGAGGACACAGTACAGTTACAATTCAATACAGGAGGAATCCAAGGGCCTTGCTCATTAGAGCTTACATAAGCAGGGTCCCTGTATTTCAGATAAACAGAAAATATATTTATTAAAAATATCCGGATTTTTGTCTTTTCTCTGCCTATAAAACCATATTTTCAAACACAAGTTACCTGATAAAAGAATATATAGGGGCAGACTGACAACTCATAGGGCCCCCAGGCTTACAGATGGCCATCATGTGGCAGCCATCTTTTTGACGCAACATTAATGTGGGCATACCCATGCGGGGACACCAAGCTTGGCAACATGCAGAGTGGCAGGGGACTTAAAGCTGGTAACCCAGTAAAGACACCAGGAGCCTCTCATGGGCAGTCCCACCTTAACAGCATCATGGGCCCCCTACCAGGGAGATGCTGGCCTGCATAGCACCCCATGGCAAACAATTGGCATGACCAGTGGGAGAGTCTTAACCACTTAAGGACCAAAAGGATTTACCCCCTTAATGACCAGGCCATTTTTTGCAATATGGCACTGCGTTACTTTAACTGACAATTGTGCGGCCATGCGACACTGTACCCAAATTAAATTGATGTCCCCCCCCCACAAATAGCTTTCTTTTGGTGGTATTTGATCACCTCTGTGGTTTTTATTTTTGCGCTAGAAACAAAAAAGGACTGACAATTTTGAGAATTAAAAAAAAAAAAAAAAAAAAAAAAATCTATATTTTTCTACTTTCTGCTAGAATACATATCCAAAAAAAAAAAAGTCCCAATAAGCGTATATTGATTGGTTTGCGCAAAAGTTATAGCGTCTATAAACTAGGAGATAGATTTATGGCATTTTTATTTATTCATTTTTTACTAGTAATGGTGGTGATCCCTCCCCACAAGACCTCCTTGGTTAATTTGCTTTAATCTGTTGCTTCTAAACCCATATTTTGCTGTAGTGTCATGTAATGCTCTCAAACATCTTTCTCCTGCTTATGTGAACAAATTACCGTATTTATCGGCGTATAACACGCACCGGCGTATAACACGCACCCCAATTTAGGAGGGAATTTTAAGGAAAAAAAACTTTTAGGAGGGAAGTTGAAGGGAAAAAAACTTACATTTAAATGCCCTTCATTGCAGCCATGTCAGTGCAGCCATGTCAGTGCAGCCTTGCCCCAGTGCAGCCTTGCCCCAGTGCAGCCTGGGATCCCCTGTCCCTGCTTCCTACTCGGATAGCTCCGCTCGGGACTACGAGTGGAGCCGAAAGTAAACGAGAGCCACCGGAAAGAGCCGAGGACCGGCTCTGTGAACTTCGGCTCCGGCGGCGCCATTTTCAAATCGCGGTCTGCGATTTTGAAAATGTGACAGCTCGGGATCGGCGTATAACACGCACCTGCGACTTTCCCCTGATTTTAAGGGGAAAAAAGTGCGTGTTATACGCCGATAAATACGGTACCTACCTTGTGACTACATATGTAATACTACTACTATACCCAACTTCATTTTTTCATGAATTACGATGTACAATGAGAGAACACTGGGCGGGAACCTATGATTAGCTCCTACCATCCTTTATATGCCTACTGGCTACACAGGAACAGTGTCCCTCCCAGGAAGTGATGCAAAATAAGAAGAAAAAAATGGAATTTTTTCATTGTGAGACATAATGCTGAACATTAACCACTTAAGGACCAAGCCTCTTTCTGAGATTTGTTGTTTACAAGTTAAAAACATTTTTTTTTTTTTTTGCTAGAAAAATACTTAGAACCCCCAAACGTTATACATTTTTTTCCCCAACACCCTAGAGAATAAAATGGTGGTTGTTTCTGTCACACTGTATTTGCGCAGCGTTCTTACAAGCACACTTTTTTTGGAAAAAAAACAAACACTTTTTTTTAGAGCCCTTGCACACTGGGGCGGTTTGCAGGCGCTATTGCGCTAATAATAGCGCCTGCAAACCGCCCCGAAAGTGCCGCTGCTTTCATTCCAGTGTGAAAGCCCCGAGGGCTTGCACACTGGAGCGATGCGCTAGCAGGACGGTAAAAAAAGTCCTGCCAGCAGCATCTTCGGAGCGGTGAAGGAGCGGTGTGTGTATACCGCTCCTTTACCGCTCCTGCCCATTGAAATCAATGGGACGGCGCGGCTATACCGCCGGCAAAGCGCCTCTGCAGAGGCGCTTTGCGGTGGTATTTAACCCTTTCTCGGCCGCTAGCGGGGGGTAAAACCGCCCCGCTAGCGGCCGCATACCGACGGTAAAACGCCGCTAATAATAGCGGCGTTTTACCGCCGACGCCGCCCCCCGCCCCAGTGTGCAAGGGCTCTTAGTTAAAAACAAAAAAAATAAAACAGTAAGGTTAGCCCAATTTTTTTTTTTATATTGTGAAAGATAATGTTACACCAAGTAAATTGATACCCAACATGTCACGCTTAAAAATTTTGCCCGCTCATGGAATGGCGACAAACTTTTACCCTTAAAAATCTCCATAGGTGACGTAAAAAAAAAAAAAAAAAAAAAATCTACAGGTTGCATGTTTTGAGTTACAGAGGAGGTCCAGGGCTAGAATTATTGCTCTCACTCTACCGATCATGGCGATACCTCACGTGTGGTTTGAACACAGTTTTCATATGCGGGCGCTACTCACGTATGCGTTCGCTTCTGCACACGAGCTCGGTGGGACGGGGCGCGTTTAAAAAAATAAATAAAAAAGTATTTTTTCTTATTTTATCTTTTAATTTTTACACTGAAAACCCGGGCACACATACCACCGTCCTGTGGCCAGTGGCAGTGGATCTCGAGAGGAGCCGCGCATCCCATGCCCGCTATTACTGTCACACAGTGCCAGGACATTGGTACGCTCTGAGCCCAGCGGGTGCTCTGTGTGATTGGCCGAACGGAACGTGTCATGTGCGGGGCGGCAGACATGAGGGTCCGATTGGCCCAGCGGAGCTGGTCACATGTGGAGGCGGGGCTGGACAGGACTGTGGATAATGGCATCTCATCTGCTCTGTCAGCTCCCCCCCTTCTTTCAGACTCAGCCCCCCCTCCTCTCTGTCAGACACCCCCACCCCCCCTCCTCTGTCAGCTACCCCTAGGGTTGCCACCTGTCCGGGATTCACCCAGACAGTACGGGTTTTGAAGCATGTGTCCGGGTCTCTGCTCGCCTGAGACCTGGGCACATTATTCAGACCCGCCGGTGGCTCCCTGTGCAGCGTGCCTTGCCCAAGCTGTGCCACCACTGCTGTGTCCCGAGTTCAGGTCCGCAATGATATCTGCTGCTGCCTCCCTATCTACCCCCTGCACTGTCAGCGGCGTGCGCCTCAGTCCACTGCAGACGGGACACAGAGGCAGAGCCTCCATGTTGCTGGGTGCTCTCCTGTGGCTGGCTAAAAGAAGGGACATAGAGGTGAGGTTGAAGGCAGAGCCCCTGCGTTCCCTGCTGCTCCTTTGAAAAGTGTGCGACAAGTTTGTAAAGAGCCAGGGGGTTCCGCTGCCAACTGCCCGAGGATCAAGAAGCAAGCCCTTTTGGGCCAGTATGGAGCCACTAAAATCAGAGTGGTGTTTTCTACCTGAAATTTTCTTAGAACTGCCGGCAGAAGCACCGGAGGTGGGAAGTGTAGCAAATTTTGAAGTGCCAGCTTTGTGTCAGGGCATCTACGCCTAGCGCGTTTTCCCATCTGCTGAGAGAGAAGAAACATGGGGTCTTTGCATTGCTTCTTGAGGCAAAAAGGTCCACTTCTGGGCCCCCCCCCTTTCGGGGTGACGAGGATAGGCCGAATGGCAGTGCCTGAGACTGCAGGTGAATGGTTTCCTCCTCTACCTTTACCGCCAGACGCAGGAACTTTTGAAAAGTGTCCACAATAGGGACATGGAGGTAAGCGTCTATCAACTCCAATGACACCATGTAACAGTTCTGGGGCAGTAAAGCCCTGACTGCGAATATAGATTCCATCCGGAACCTTTTGCAGACACTCTGTTCAGGGGTTTCAGATTTAGCATTAACCTGTAACTTCCTGAGGGTTTTCTCACCACGAAGACGTGTGAATAAAAGCCCGTCCCTTCTTTTCTTGGAACGCTGCAAACCACATTTTGCTGCTCCAGTTCCTTCAATGCCCTCAGGAGGGCTTCTGCCGTACATCTGGGAAGAAGCGTGACTAACCTCAACGTGGAGGGGGCTCTGTAAATTCTAGACAGTACCCACTTCGTATGATCCCCATGATGAATTGGTTGGGGGAAATTACTTCCCACTGAGGAAGGAAGGCCCCCCAATCTTTCTCCCACTGTGACCGGTGAGTCACTGGGTCTTATGGGGCTGCTCAGGACGGGAGAGAAAAAAAAAAAAAAAAATTGCTCCTCCTTTGCCCTTACCCCTTTGGCTCCAAGTCTTCTTTTCCCCCCTTCTGGCTTGGGGGGGCCTTCTTTTTTGTGGACGAAACCCCCTCTTGGGCTGAGTCAGGGGTTTACGTTTCACTGGGAACGCCTTCTTTTTATCGGCGGTACGGTCTAAAACTGTCTCTAGACCTGGGCCAAAGAGTAGATCTCCGGTCAGCAGAATGCCACACAGTTTGATTTTTGAGGCATTGTCGCCTGGCCATATTTTGAGTCAGAGGGCTCTTCTGGTTGAGTTGGCTAGTGCAGCACTCCTGGCTGACATGCGAACCGATTCAGCCGAAGCATCCGCTATATATGCTACCCCTCGCAGAATAGTTGGAAAGGATGACAAAATGGTCTCTTTTGCCGTACCTGCCTCGATGTGAGCTTGTATTTGTGTAAGCCAGTGTTCGAGGTTACGGGCCACCACAGTGACCGCCATCTCTGGTTTCAGATTACCCAGAGTTGATTCCCAGGTCTTTTTTTAGCAGGGAATCAGTTCTCTTGTCCATCGTATCTGTCAGAGCCCCTAGATCTTCGAAGGCCAGATCTGTGTGTCTGGAAACTTGCGAGAATGCTGCGTCCAGTCTGGAGTTCTTGTTCCAGATTGACGCAGGGTCATCCGAAAACGGGAACCTTCTTTTCAGGGACCTGGAAAAAAAAGGGTTTCCGCTCAGGATCCTGCCATTCCTTTTTGACCGCCCTTGTACATCTGGTCATGGAGAGATAGGGTTTTTTTGTCTTCCTGAATACCCAGGGTGGTGTAGACAGCCCCCAAGAGATCCTCTACCTCATCAAGGGACAGTTTGTCCTTGATGGTTTTTTGGACTCCCCGTCCCTATTCTTTTCCTCCGACTCGTCCTGAGAACCGGAGGTAGCATTGTCTGGTTCCTCCCTAGCTTCCTCTCTGGAAGCCCCCGCCACTTCTTCTGCTGAAGTAGAGGCCCCAGGTTGGGAAGATGCAGAGCCCTGTGCTAAAAGCAGGGTTGTACTCTGATGCAGGTGAGGGGTTCCTCCCCTCTGCCCACCTAGAGGGGTCCCCCCCCCCCCCACTACAGGAACCATGGTGGGGGAGGGGAATCCTAGGTAGAGGGGGACCATTCCCCAGGGTGCCCTTACCTTAGGATGGCTGGAGCTGGCATCGCCACAGGAGCTAGCAGCCTGTGTAGTCTTCTCACCACCAGTGCTGTATATCGACTTCTCTCCAGCTTGTGCCTGGCCCTCTATCAGCGCTGCACGACCTGGAACCGGAAGTCACGGGTCAAAGGAAACACATCTGCCCCCCCGCCGGAAGTGACGTCACCCGCTGTCCGGCCCACCCGGTTCCATCTGCGGCCTGTACGCTGTACAGGGGGAACAGAGATGCCTCCTGCAAACAGCCCTGTGGCTGTGATAGAAGGCCCGCCCGGACTTCCACCAGCGCTCGGTGAAATGAGGGAGGCAGCAAAGACGCGGCTGGTAAGAACCTAGAGAATCCCTGTCTCTTAAGTAGGGACTTAAAAATTACAGCCCCCAGTCTCCCTGATTGTATAGGCCCGGTTCCTAATGCAGTGTCTCCCCACCAGGGGAAACACAAATAACTGAGGCTGGCAGGGGGAGGTGAAAATTTATGGGGGCTGGCGCAGTGTTTCCAAGGAAGAGGAGGAGCCAAGGTCTCTCAATGTGGCTGACCTGAAAGACAGGGAGGGAAAAAGGGTTGCAGTTGTAAGAAACAGGTCAATTGCCTGTGCAGCAAGGCATTCTAACTGTGATCTGAACAGTAAAACGCAGGTCAAAACAATATGGGTAAAAAGGTACTTTAGACTGCCAGTACAGTGGGGTATCCCTTTTCAGAGGAGTTGTGTTCTCCTGGCTGTGTAGCAACTAACTGAAGGTATTACTTGTTTAAATAGGCAGGAAGTTATTTAAACAGGTAATACCTTCAGTTAGTTGCTACACAGCCAGGAGAACACAACACCTCTAAAAAGCGATACCCCACTGTACTGGCAGTCTAAAGTACCTTTCTTTTCACCCATATTCCTTTGACCAGAATAGGCCTGGAATGATATGCCCAGCATTAAGAGGAGGGCCTACATGACTGGGTGTGCAGCATAGGCTGTAGTTAGGCAGATTAATAAACAGTTTTAAAAATAGTAACAGGCTTACCTGATTGGAAGTGAGCAGGGCATGGTAGGGTGGAGCAAGCTGGGGCAGGGTGGGGCCAACAGTGGTCTAGGCAGAGAGATTACTGAGGGTCAGTTGAAGCTGGGCAGACGAAGAGAACTTTTCCCTCCCTTAGTGCTAGTTCACACCAGATGCAGTTCCGTGCGCTTTTTTTCCTGCACAAAATGCATGCAGTGTTTTCCATGTATTCCAATGGCTCTAGTTCACTGTGCAAGCATTTTTTAGTGCAGAAAAAAAGCACACGGAACTGCATATGGTGTGAACTGGCCCTTAAGGTTAATGTTTGTAATTTCGCCTTTTTCTGGTCTTTTCCCTCAGCCCATACAATCCCAGGGGCAACCCCCTTTTGTGTTTTTCTCTGTATGTTGGGATGCAGCTCAGGTTTCCAGTTTCACATCTATAGGTGGCGCCATATTTTTTTATGTACAGAATAATACCCCAACATTCCCCCCTTACATCAGTGCCCCCCAGAGTGTCACATAACAGCAGGGCCCCCCAGAATGGAATCTTCCATCAGTGTCCCCTCACACACCCCTTTTCACCTTAGTGCTTGGTGTGGTGGGCAGCTGGCAGGAAAAGGCTTTTAAACAGAATCCACTTGTTGCCGGCTCTGAACTGCGCATGTGCAGTCGTGGAGCCAGTTGAATAGTGAACTGCTGTGGTTGGCCTCAGATCCGGCAGGGGGGGGATGTGAATAAGAGCCATGCTTGATGTGTGCTATGATGTCACCACACAGGCATGCACCCAGACCTGCCCTGCTGCCTGATCCGAAGCTGAGGTCAGCAGGGCACAATTCAGCTGCCTCCCAATGGCAACAAGGGCATTTTTCTCCTCTGTGGATGGTTGGCAACACAACCGCTGATTGAGTCGCTTTTTTTCCACCCTGTCTGTTCAACAGAAGTCGATTGTTAGATCGACTTCTGTTAAGCATCAGTGGGCACACATGGATCATACAGGATACACACACCACACTATACATACAGTGTACACACACACATAGTATACACCCACACCCCAGCACTTTTCATCTAAAAATCAGCCTGATTGAACACACTGTTGCTACCCCATCTCCTGGCATGCTGGTACTTGTAGTGCCCCAGCAGCTCACAGACACAGGAGAGAAGGGAGGAGACTGTGCCTTTGTACTGGTGGGCAGGTAATGAGTAAGGAGGTGTAGTAGAGATTGGGGGGGGGGTGAAGTTCAGAACATGTCCTTCCTCCAGAAGCAGTACACTTCTCCCACAGAAGATCGATCCAACATCCTCAGAGACAGAAGGAGCCATGCTAGAGAAAACCTAGCCTCCCCCCCTCCTCGCCAGGGTAAGCACTGACAAGAATACGCTTAGTTGAGAGAAGCTAAGCTGGCTCATATCAGGCTGCAGCCCCTCCCACACTGCAGGCTGTACACTCCTCCCTCTCCTGTCCTCCAGTATCTTCTGCTCTGAAGTCAAATACAGTACGCTGGGAAAGGGGGCGTGTACAGTGTGTTCCCATTTGTTGAGGAGGCAGTGGAGAGGCTGGGGAAGCTATAGCCTCGGGGGCTTTTGCAGCAAAAGCATGTCGGTAAGGGACATATGCGAAAAAAAATCTACAGATTTTTACAATCTGTCCCTGCTTTACAATCGGTCCCCTGATGGGACCATATGTACCATATTTATCGGCGTATAACACGCACTTTTTTCCCCTGAAAATCAGGGGAAAATCGTGGGTGCGTGTTATACGCCGATCCTCCGCCGATTGTGAGCTTTTCGGCCGCTCTCAGCGGCTTTTGGCTTTTCTCGGCGGCTTTGAAAATGGCGCCGCCATTCTCGGCCACTCTCGGAGTCCCGCGAGAGCCGCCGAAAGCCGAGTGCGTCCGAGAATGGCCGAAAGCGGCCGAGAACGGAGGCGCCATTTTCAAAGATGCAAACGACACAGGCTACAGAGGGACACTGACAAGGCTGCAATCGGGTACAAGACTACAGATGGACACTAACAAGGCTGCAATGGGGGACAAGGCTGCAATGGGGGACAACACTACAGATGGACACTGACAAGGCTGCAGATGGACATTGATGGGCATTTAAATGTAAGTTTTTTTCCTTAAAATTCCCTCCTAAACTTGGGGTGCGTGTTATATGCCGATAAATACGGTAATTAACAAAAATGTGTGCAAATCATTTTCATATGCAATACGATTAAAATGTATCATTGAGTAAACTGCTACATACCAAAACGGTCACAAAGGCTTTGATTTCCTCTGGTCCTGAAAAGGTTAGTAAAAAGGTTCCAACTAAAGATATTGATTTGGTTTGAGAGTGTATGCTTTCATTGCAAAGCCAATGCAATGCACAAGACAGCAGACTAGCAGGGGGTGCGGAGGGAGAAGAGATCACTAGGGGAGCTACATCAGGGCTACCAACCTCCCGCAGCATTTTTTTACTGACAAAACTTTGAAAATGTACTGCCAGAACATATTTTACTGACAACATGAAAAATGACTGAACTCCTATTAAAAAGATAAGAAAATCAATATTTAAACAATATAAACATAATATAGAAACACTGACAATACACATAAGTAATTTGCCTGGTTTACACTTACAAAAAAACACAGCATAATAAATCAGCAACTGATATTTACAGACAGTTGTAAAAGTCACTGATTTTTACAAACTGTCAGTAAATTTACTGGCATTTGGCAACCCTGAGCTATATGGGGCTGTCTCTGCGTGGCTCAGCTAAAAATGTAGTATCCATTTAATTTTTAAAACCTCACCCCAGTTTGGGCTTCACTGCCTGTGATTAGCGCAGCGCCGCGTTGACCTCCTGGCTGGCTCTGCACGTGGGCTGTGCGAACGAACACGCCGGAGCTCATCCTTAGTGATCACACAAGTGTGAACCCAGCCTCAGTCCTATACTCACCTGTCCACAGTTGAGTGAGATCTTAGGGTCGGTTCACACATGGGCAACACGACTTTAGCGCGACTTTGTACCGCGACTTCAACGCGGCTTCAGCGCGACTTTAGCGCGACTTCAGCGCGACTTCAGCGCGACTTCGGCAAATTACGAGGCGACTTGAAGTCGCCTCCATGACAGGCGACTTTGCCTGTGGCCAATCACCTCTCTGGGAGGGAGGGGGGGAGGGAGGGGTTTTCTCTGCAAAGTCGCTTGACTTTACAGAGAGATCCGACTTGCAGGCGACTTACATTGAGTTGAATGGGTACAAGTCGCCTACAAGTCGGATAGAAGTAGTACAGGAACCTTTTCTGAAGTCGGAGCGACTTCAGTAGTGTCAATTAAGACGCTCCCATTGCCTACCATGTTAATCTAAATACAAAGCGACTTGGGGCGACTTGGGGCGACTTGAGGGCGTACAAGTCGGATCCCAAGTCGCCCCAGTGTGAACCGACCCTAAGCGGGGAGGCCTCTGTAGCTGTGTGACATAACCTCGTCTGCTGGACTCATGCTGCAATCTTCATTCAATCCTATGGAGAGTTTGAAATCCAGGGAAAGGAAAGGTTTGGTGAGCATAAGGGCTCATTTACCGAGGTGTCACCCACTGAAGAGTGATCCATGGTGGATCATTTTTCAGCAGGCATTTGATAGGCAGTAAACCAGAATTATGTTAGCGCCACACTGCCTGTTTTTATCTCCTAAAAACCTCCCGTAGGACCACATACAGTTGAATGGTTTGCATTCAGCAAGCAGTACTGCCTGCCAAATGTGGTTGGGGGGGGGGGTACATTTTGGTATGTGTATACCCCCATCCTCTGCAGTTTAAGACAGAACAGTTGGGAGGCAGTAAAATCATGTCTCAACCACGAGTTTTTAACTCCCTCCAACCAGAAGTATAAATGAGCCATGAGACTAGGAGGAAGAACCAGAGTGGGAAGAGTTCTAAAAGAACAGTAGTTACAAATGTCTAATCTTTTACTCCATTTACAAAGCTTTCCGGGCTTTCAAATAAGAAGAGTTGGATTTTTACAAAGTCTAGGAGGGTGGACAGCACCAGGAACCATCCATGTATGCAGCTAGGTGTGTTCCCAAACAAAGCACCCACATAAATAAAATACATAGGGGTTGCAGAACATATCAAGGCACACAGTAACTTTCAACATCCCTGCTCTGTTTGATTACTAACCTGCACTATGGAATGAAACTGGAGATGTATGCTCAGGTCCTAAATAAGTTCCATATATACAACACCTGAGATACTAAAGAGGCATAGCCACCTATTAACCCTTACCTATAGCAAACTCTAGCTTAGACATTGGCAATTCTCTGTTTGCATACATTACAATACATATTTCAGCCAGCCAACTGCATCCAATTGATCCCTCTCTGGCCATTCCTGCCCAGTCCCTACTCTATCTTGCATATTTGACAACTTATTAAGGATGAGCTCAGGCGTGTTTGCACAGCCCATGTGCAGAGCCCGCCAGGAAGTCGGCACTGGCAGTGAGACATTTCCCGATCTCTCATCTGGAAATGTCTCACTGCCTGTGATTAGCGCTCCGCAGTGCCGACTTCCTAGAGGGCTCTGCACGTGGGCTGTGCGAACACGCTAGAGCTCATCCTTACTTCTTATGTGGTAGTATCGTGCACACTTAAGAGGATGGTCCTCTAATGCCAATATGGGACAAACAGAGACAGTTGGAGATTAAATGAGCTATTGACCAAAATCCAGAGTTACATGTCCACAATGGGAAAATACACAAAGTCTAGGAGGGTAGACAGCATCAGAAACCATCTGTGCATGCAACCAGGTGTGTTCCCAAACAAGACGCCCAAATAAATAAAATACAAGGGGTTTAGCACAGTGAGCAGAAAATACTGTAACTTCAGGCATCCCTGTCCTTTTTGATTACTAGCCTGGCCAGCTGGAACATGTATGGCAATATATACGCACTAAGAATGCTATAGAGTTAATAAGTGCCTGCACCTCTTTAGTATCTCAGATGTTGTATATATGGAAGCTATTTAGAACCTGAATACATGCCTCAATCTCCACTGCATAGTGCAGGCTAGTAATCAACAAGAGCAGGGATGCCTGAAGTACTGTATATATTTGATACTGTACTATATTCTTTAATATAAGCTATGCTTACTGCTAGGGATGAGCCGAACACCCCCTGGTTCGGTTCGCACCAGAACCTGTGAACGGACCGAAAATTTGCATGAACATTAGAACCCCATTGACGTCTATGGGACTCGAACGTTCGAAATCAAAAGTGCTCATTTTAAAGGCTAATTTGCATGGTATTGTCCTAAAAAGGGTTTGGGGACCCGGGTCCTACCCCAGGGGACATGTATCAATGCAAAAAAAACTTTTAAAAACGGCCGTTTTTTCGGGAGCAGTGATTTTAATGATGCTTAAATTTCCCTTCCTAGGGGTAGATTTCATCTCACTTCCTGTTGTCTCCTTCCGTTTGCAAGTAGGAGTCGTTTGTAAGTTAGATGTTTGAAAGTAGGGGCCTGCCCTATATATGCAGCAGAAATTTGGGCCTTAGGTGTTGTTGTGGCCACAACACTGTAAGCCCTCACAGAGCCCTGCTGTGAAATATTAGATCAAGAATTGTAATTACATGCCCCTGTTGAACAAGGGCAGAAAAATGGGGCCTTTGGTGGTGGTGGTGCTGGTGCCACAACACTGTAAGTCCTCACTCGCTCTTGGTGGGTGCAGAAATGGGCCCTGCTGTGAAATATTAGATCAAGATTTGTAATTACATGCCCCTGTTGAACAAGGGCAGAAAAATTGGGCCTTTGGTGGTGGTGGTGCTGGTGCCACAACACTGTAAGTCCTCACTCGCTCTTGGTGGGTGCAGAAATGGGCCCTGCTGTGAAATATTAGATCAAGAATTGTAATTACATGCCCCTGTTGAACAGGGGCTGAAAAATTGGGCCTTAGGCACTGGTGCTGGTACCACAACACTGCAACCCCTCACAGATACTCTAGTTGGAACGCAGAAATGAGCCCTGCTGCAAAGTATTGCATCAAAAATTGTAATTACAGGCCTCTGTTAAACAGGGGCTGAAAAATTGGGCCTTAGGCACTAGTGCTGGTGCCACAACACTGCAACCGCTCACAGATACTCTAGTTGAAACGCAGAAATGAGCCCTGCTGCAAAGTATTGCATCAAAAATTGTAATTACACGCCCCTGTTAAACAGGGGCTGAAAAATTGGGCCTTAGGCACTGGTGCTGGTGCCACAACACTGCAACCCCTCACAGATACTCTAGTTGTAACGCAGAAACGAGCCCTGCTGCAAAGTATTGCATCAAAAATTGTAATTACACGCCCCTGTTAAACAGGGGCTGAAAAATTGGGCCTTAGGCACTGGTGGTGGCGCCCAGAACCAAAAATGTTCTTACAAGCTATCAGCGTGATGATTGAGGAGGAAGAGGATAATTACTCAGGGATAGTCACTCAGCATCAGCATAGGCAGTCTTTGAAGGGATCTGAAAAAAATTATTCGGTTACATCAGCATCAGGTGCTTGGTAGCTGGTGGTGATCCAAGACTGATTCATTTTATGAAGGTCAGTCGATTGACCGAGTCGTGGACAGACGCACCCTGTGATCGGTTACAAAGCCTCCAGCAGCACTGAATGTGCATTCCGAAAGAACGCTGGATGCAGGACATGCCAGTAGCTCAATTGCATACTGTGCAAGCTCTGGCCAGTGATCCATCCTCAAGACCCAGTAACCCAGAGGATTTTCGGTGGGAAAGGTCAGAAAGTCAGATCTTGCCCCTAGGTATTCCTGCACCATGTAAAACAGACGCTGACGATGGTTGCTGGAACCGATCATACCTTGGGGCTGCGGACCAAAAAATTGTCTGAACGCATCGGTCAGACGGCCACCTTCTCCACCGCTCCTTCTTTGACTGACCGAAGCCTCAGCAACACGTTGTCCAGAAACAGGAGTTTTTTAACCTCCCAGTCTCTGGGAACGCGTTGCACAGACCTTTCTGCAAGGCCTCCCGAAGATGTTTCATCCTCTGCTCCCTCTGCGATGGCAAGATAAGGTCCGCCACCTTACCCTTGTAACGTGGATCAAGGAGGGTTGCCAGCCAATATTGGTCCTTCTCCTTGATACCACGAATACGAGGATCCTTATGCAGGCTTTGCAGGATCAGGGAGGCCATACAGCGTAGGTTTGCTGAGGCATTCGGTCCGGAGTCCTCTGGGTCACTAAGGACGACATGTTCCGCAGCCACCTCCTCCCAGCCACGTACAAGTCCATGTGTTTCTTGGGACTGATCCCTTAAAGACTGCTGCTGATGACCATCCTCGTGGCCTCCTCAAATGGTGACAGGACAGTGCATGCATCCCTGATCATGGCCCACTGGCGTGGGGAAAAAAAAACAAGCTCCCCTGACCCTGTCCTGGTGCCATAGCTGCACAGGTACTCATTGATGGCCCTCTGCTGCGTGTGCAGCCGCTGCAGCATGGCCAACGTTGAGTTCCACCTGGTGGGCATGTCACAGATTAGGCGGTTCTTGGGCAGGTTAAACTCCTTTAGGAGGTCCGTCAGCCGAGCACTGGCATTATATGACCGGCGGAAATGCACACAGACTTTCCTGGCCTGCCTCAGGACATCCTGTAAGCCCGGGTACCTGCCCAAGAACCGCTGCACCACCAAGTTAAGGACGTGAGCCAAACAGGGCACATGGGTCATTTGTCCCTGTCGGAGGGCAGAGAGGAGGTTGGTGCCATTGTCGCAAACCACCATTCCTGCCTTAAGTTGGCATGGCGTCAACCACCTCTGAACCTGCCCCTACAGAGCTGACAGAACCTCTGCCCCAGTGTGGCTCCTGTCCCCCAAGCACACCAGCTCAAGCACCGCATGGCATCTTTTGGCCTGCGTACTTGCGTAGCCCCTTGAACGGCTACGGAGCACCGCTGGTTCCGAGGACAAAGCACAGGAAGAGGCCATGGAGGAAGAAGAAGAGGAGGGGGTGGAGGAGAGAGGTGTGTCACAATCATTAGCATTTTGGAGGCGTGGTGGCGGAACAACCTCCAACACTACTGCACCTTGTCCTGCATCCTTCCCAGCTGCCAGCAGAGTCACCCAATGCGCCGTGAAACTTAGGTAACATCCCTGTCCATGCCTGCTGGACCATGAGTCAGCGGTAATATGCACCTTACCGCTGACCGCCCTGTCCAGCGAGGCATGGACATTGCCTTCCACATGCCGGTAAAGAGCCGGAATCGCCTTCCGTGACAAAAAGTGGCGCTTGGGTACCTGCCACTGAGGAACCGCACATTCCACAAACTCACGGAAGGGGGCAGAGTCTACCAACTGAAAAGGCAGCAGTTGAAGTGCTAGCAATTTAGCCAAGCTAGCATTCAACCGCTGGGCATGTAGATGGCTGGGAGCAAACTTCTTTCGGCGGTGCAGCAGTTGGGGCAGGGAAATTTGCCTGGTACAATCTGACGTCGGTGTACCAAAAGCAGATTGCCCACAAGTACTTGGCTGTGACACACCTAATTCTACACCTTTATTCCTCTCAGTGCAGGTCTCAGAGAGGACTGAAGGTATAGTGGGGTTGGAGATCTCAGCTGATGAGGATCAAGGAGAGGTCCTCTTTGTTCTTTGGTGTGGGTCTTTTAGATACACTTGCCAACGAACTACATGACAGGTTAACATATGTCTGTCAAGCATGTTTTACCCAAGCGGGAGATGTTTTGGCCACGCGAGATACGCTTGAGACATATGTTGCAAATAGCAGCGGTGCGATCTGATGCACTCGTCTCAAAAAAGGCCCACACCAAAGAACTTTTTGAATAACGCGCAGAGACTGCAGCGCCCTGCACATGTGGAGCTTTGGGGTGTGATGCAGTCAAGGTGCTGCCCTTAGGCTGGCCCCTGGAGGGCATCCTGCCTCGTTGGTGATGTGCCGCCTCCTCCTCCTCTCTCCTATCAGGCACCCACGTTGAGTCAGTGACCTCATCATCCCCTCCCTCCTCATCACTGGAGCAAACCTGGCAGTATGCTGCAGCAGGGGGAGCATGACTGCCAGATTGCTGTCCTTCTTGGGCACCCCCTCTGTCCATGCTCACGTTACTGCCTTCATCGAGCTCAGTATCATCATCAGAGCCTTCCAAACGCTGGGCATCCTCCTGGAGCATGTACCCAACACTGTGGTCAAACAGTTGGAGGGACTCCTCAGGAGAACATGGTGGGGCTAGGGAAGGAGTCACTGATGACATTGAGCCAAGGGAAGAGGCCGCTGCTTTGCCAGACAAAGTACCCTGGGCATGGGTGAGAGAGGATGAGGAGGATGAGGACGGCTTGGTCATCCACTCGACTAAGTCTTCCGCATGTTGCGGCTCAACACGGCCAGCTGCCGAAAAAAAGGCCAAGCGTGTCCCACGGCCACGTGCTGATGAGGATGCACCGTCTCCACGACCAGCACTAGACACAGAGCCTGCTTGCCCTCTCTTATTGGCTTGTGACTGTCTGTCTCTCCTTCTTGGCCTTCCAGACATACTAATGGCCTGTAGCTGCACTAAGCTGGGATATATATATATATATATATATATATATATATATATATATATATATATATATATATGTACTGATACTGAAGCTAGGAAAATCAACTGCCTGCCTGTAGTATGAGAACACCACCAACCTTCTACAGGTAGCTTTAGCTGAACACTGTGCAGAGCTCGCAAAAAACTAACTTGTAGCTTTTTTAGCTGCCTGCGGTAGTGATAGGATCAGGAAAACACCACCAACCTTCTACAGGTAGCTTTAGCTGAACACTGTGCAGAGCTCGCAAAAAAATAACTTGTAGGTTTAGCTGGACACTGTGAGGAGGACGCACCACACTAACTTGTAGTTTTAGCTGAACACTGTGAGCAGGACGCACCGCACTAACTTGTAGGTTTAGCTGAACACTGTGAGGTGGACACACTGCACTAACTTGTAGTTTTAGCTGAACACTGTGAGGTGGATGCACCACACGAACTTGTAGTTTTAGCTGAACACTGTGAGCAGGACGCACAGCACTAACTTGTAGTTTTAGCTGAACACTGTGAGCAGGACGCACCGCACTGACTTGTAGGTTTAGCTAAACACTGTGAGGTGGACGCACCCCACTATCTTGTAGGTTTAGCTGAACACTGTGAGCAGGACGCACCCCACTAACTTGTAGTTTTAACTGAACACTGTGAGCAGGACGCACTGCACTAACTGTAAATAGTCTAGCTGCCTGACTGTGGTACTAATAGGATCAAAAGAACACCAGCAATTTTCTTCAGGTAGCTGTAAATACTGTAAAAAGACAAGCCTGCCTGTCAGTAAGAAGATAACAGGAACGGATCTAGCTGAACACTGTGAGCAGGACGCACTGCACTAACTTGTAGCTTTAGATGAACACTGTGCAGAGGTCTCACTACACTAACTTGTAGGTTTAGCTGAACACTGTGAGCAGGATGCACAGCACTAACTTGTAGTTTTAGCTGAACACTGTGAGCAGGACGCACCGCACTAACTTCTAGGTTTAGCTGAACACTGTGAGGTGGACGCACCGCACTAACTTGTAGTTTTAGCTGAACACTTTGAGCAGGACGCACCGCACTAACTTGTAGTTTTAGCTGAACACTGTGAGGTGGACGCACCACACTAACTTGTAGGTTTAGCTGAACACTGTGAGCAGGACGCACCCCACTAACTTGTAGTTTTAGCTGAACACTGTGAGCAGGACGCACTGCACTAACTGTAAATAGTCTAGCTGCCTGACTGTGGTACTAATAGGATCAAAAGAACACCAGCAATTTTCTTCAGGTAGCTGTAAATACTGTAACAAGACAAGCCTGCCTGTCAGTAAGAAGATAACAGGAACAGATCTAGCTAAACTGAATACAGTGTATATATATATATATATATATATATATATATATATATATGCAACACCTGGGATACATATATATATATACACAATACACTGTAAGTGCAGCTAACTGACTTACTGTTCTGCCTAATCTATCTAACTCAAATCAAATGACACTGTCTGTCTCTCTCTCTCTATCTATGAACGCCGGAACACACACTACACAGGGCCGCCGTGCAGGCGGCCTTATATAGTGTGGGGCGTGTACTAAATCCCCTGAGCCATAATTGGCCAAAGCCTCCTTGGCTTTGGCCAATTACGGCTCTCTGTTCAGACGGCGCTGTGATTGGCCAAGCATGCGGGTCATAGTGCATGCTTGGCCAATCATCAGCCAGCAATGCACTGCGATGCCGCAGTGAATTATGGGCCGTGACGTGCCACACGAATTTGGCGCGAGCGGCCCATATCGTTCGCAATTCGGCGAACGGGCGAACAGACGATGTTCGAGTCGAACATGGGTTCGACTGGAACACGAAGCTCATCCCTACTTACTGCACTGTAACCCCCTTGCATTATATACATGTATCCAAGTCCCGGCCTCCCTAGGTCTAATGATGACCTCCAGAGTTAGGGATAGCTGACATCCTTCTGTGTAGAGTGGGTTACGAGGCATGGTGGGTGCAATGTAAGGTAGATTAATGGGCGCCAGACACTTCTTGAATGCAAAGAGATTTATTTTCTCTTAAACAGAACTGTGGGAGAGAGGGTTAGGGCCAGGACACCCTTTAGTAGTTGCAATGTTAATTAATAGACTCCAAGACTTCTATAGGTAGACAGCGATGCAGGGAAAGGCACCCAGCCAGACACCACATCTGCATGTGTAGACACGCTGTCTCCTATGGCAACAATCTTGAACAGTTTCTAACAAAGGTTACAATAAACTCACTTCCTCCACAATCACCTTTTTAGATCTTCACTCAACTGAGCTCCCAGTCTATCACCTACACCCACTGATCCACTGCCACCGGATCTCCTGAGCTCTTCCAAACTTCTCACTGGGTATCTTCCTCAAGCGTCACCCCCACGTCCCTGCTGAGTCCCTAGCTTGGTACTCACAGATACTCCTCAAGCGTCACCCCACTGGCCTGCTCGGTCCCTGGCTTGGCACACAAGACTGCTCTGAAAGCGTCACCTCCGCTGGTTGGGTCCCTGGCCTGACACCTGCTGAAGTTTCCCAATTCTTCACCGTAGAATACTGCTCTGGTACTTGCTTCAGCTACTCACAGTGGTCCCTGGTAATAAGGTGGATGGTCCCTTAGTGGCGACAGCCTCCCCTCTACCTCCGACCACGACAGGTTCTCCGGCCGGCAGAACCGTTATTTTGGTTGGACTGCAAGCCTCAGTCCCAACCCTGCGCTGCTCTTTTGCTTCTGGATAGGCCCTCAGACAGCCTAGCAGCCAGATGCCCCCGGGATAGGCCTCAGGCTCTGGCCTAGCAGCCCGGGGCAGTACAACACATGTCCACCCAGACAGCCGTCCAGGTGGCACAGAACTCCGATCACCTGACCTCACCCAAATAAATAGTCTCTCCCAGCAGGCCAAGGGACCCAAGAAAATCCCTGCCCATTGGCTGAGACACTCTATCTATTCCTAATCTGTCCTTGCAATGCCCTTGTTTTATCCAATGCCACCAGATACCCGGCCATCTAGTGACAGAAGAGAGAAGTGCAGCAATTCCAGAATTAGGGTGGAATCAATTGATCTCCTATCAATTGGCCAAGGCAACTATGCATGACAGGTAAATTTACTAGCAACCCTGCCTAAACATCAGGGTGCTACATTTAGTATCTTACAAAAGTGAGTACACCCCTCAAATTTTTGTAAATATTTTATCATATCTTTTCATGTGACAATACTGAAGAAATGACACTTTGCTACAATGTAAATTAGTGAGTGTACAGCTTGTATAACGCTGTAAAATTTCTGTCCCTCAAAATAACTCAACACACAGCCATTAATGTCTAAACCGCTGGCAACAAAAGTGAGTACACCCCTAAGTGAAAATGTCCAAATTGGGCCCAAAGTGTCAATATTTTGTGTGGCTACCCTATCATTATTTTCCAGCACTGCCTTAACCCTCTTGGGCATGGAGTTCACCAGAGCTTCACAGGTTGCCCCTGGAGTCCTTTTCCACTCCTCCATGACAACATCACGGAGCTGGTGGATGTTAGAGACCTTGCGCTCCTCCACCTTCCATTTGAGGATGCCCCACAGATGCTCAATAGGGTTTAGGTCTGGAGAGATGCTTGGTCAGTCCATCACCTTTATTCTCAGCTTTTTTAGCAAGGCAGGGTCGTCTTGGAGGTGTGTTTGGGGTTATTAACATGTTGGAATACTTCCCTGCGACCCAGTCTCCGAAGGCATGGGATCATGCTCTTCTTCAATATGTCACAATACATGTTGGCATTCATGGTTCCCTCAATGAACTGTAGCTCCCCAGTGCCGGCAGCACTCATGCAGCCCCAGACCATGACACTCCCACCACCATGCTTGACTGTAGGCAAGACACACTTGTCTTTGTACTCCTCACCCGGTTGCCGCCACACACACTTGACACCATCTGAACCAAATACTTTATTCTTGGTCTCATCAGACCACAGGACATGGTTCCAATACTCCATGTCCTTAGTCTGCTTGTCTTCAGCAAACTGTTTGCAGGCTTTCTTGTGCATCATCTTTAGAACAGACTTCCTTCTGGGACGACAGCTATGCAGACCAATTTGATGCAGTGTGTGGCGTATGGTCTGAGCACTGACAGGCTGACCCCCTACCCCTTCAACCTCTGCAGCAATGCAGGTAGCACTCATACGTCTATTTCCCAAAGACAACCTCTGGATATGACGCTGAGCACGTGCACTCAAATTCTTTGCTCGACCATGGCGAGGCCCGTTCTGAGTAGAATCTGTCCTTTTAAACAACTGTATGGTCTTGGCCACCGTGCTGCAGCTCAGTTTCAGGGTCTTGGCAATCTTCTTATAGCCTAGGCCATCTTTATGTAGAGCAACAATTCTTTTTTTCGGATCCTCAGAGAGTTCTTTGCCATGAGGTGCCATGTTGAACTTCCAGTGACCAGTATAAGAGAGTGAGAGCGATAACACCAAATTTAACACACCTGCTCCCTATTCACACCCGAGACCTTGTAACACTAACACGTCACATGACACCGGGGAGGGAAAATGGCTAATTGGGCCCAATTTGGACATTTTAACTTAGGGGTGTACTCACTTTTGTTGTCAGCGGCTTAGACATTAATGGCTGTGTGTTGAATTATTTTGAGGGGACAGCAAATTTACACTGTTATACAAGCTGTACACTCACTACTTTACATTGTAGCAAAGTGTAATTTCTTCAGTGTTGTCACATGAAAAGATATAATAAAATATTTACAAAAATGTGAGGGGTGTACTCACTTTTGTGAGATACTGTATATACAGTGCCTTGCAAAAGTATTCACCCCCCCCCCCCCTTGGCATTTTTCGTGTTTTGTTGCCTCACAACCTGGAATTAACATGGATTGTTTGAGGATTTGCAACATTTAATTTACAGAACATGCTCACAACTTTGAAGATATTTTTTTTTTTGATGTGAAGTAAACAACAAATAGGACAAAATAACAGAAAAAGTCAGTGTGCATAACTATTCACCCCCCTAAAGTCAATACTTTGAAGAGCCATGTTTTGGGGCTATCACAGCTCCAAGTCGCTTTGGATAGGTCTCTATGAGCTTGCCACATCTTACCACTGGGATTTTTGCCCATTACTCCTTGCAAAACTGCTCCAGCTCCTTCAAGTTGGATGGTTTGCGCTTGTGAACAGCAATCTTTAAGTCTGACCACAGATTTTCTATTGGATTGAGGTCTGGGCTTTGACTAGGCCATTCCAACACATTTGCATGTTTCCCCTTAAACCCCTCAAGTGTTACTTTAGCAGTGTGTTTGGGGTCATTGTCCTGCTGGAAGGTGAGTGGTACAGGTTTTGCTCAAGAATATCCCTGTATTTAGCACCATCCATCTTTCCCTCAACTCTGACCAGTTTCCCAGTACCGACTGCTGAAAAACATCCCCACAGCATGATGCTGCCACCACCATGTTTCACTGTGGGGATGGTGTTCTTTGGGTGATGTGATGTGTTGGGTTTGCGCCAGACATAGCGTTTTCTTTGATGGCCAAAAAGTTAAATTTTAGTCTTATCAGACCAGAGCACCTTCCTCCATACATTTTGGGAGTCTCCCACATGCCTTTTTGTAAACTCAAAAAGTGCCATTTTATTTTTTGCTGAAAGTAATGGCTTTCTTCTGCCCACTCTGCCATAAAGCCCAACTCTATGGAGCGTACGGCTTATTGACGTCCTATGTACAGATACTCCAGTCTCTGCTGTGGAACTCTGCAGCTCCTCCAGGGTTACCTTAGGTCTCTGTGCTGCCTCTCTGATTAATGCCCTCCTTGCCCGGTCCGTGAGTTTTGGTGTGCGGCACACTCTTGGCAGGTTTTCTGTTGTGCAATGTTCTTTCCATTTGCTATGATAGATTTGATGTTGCTCCTAGGGGTCAACAAAGATTTGGATATTTTTTTATAACCTAACCCTGACTTGTACTTCTCAACAACATTGTCCCTTACTTGTTTGGAGAGTTCCTTGGTCTTCATGGCAGTGTTTGGTTAGTGGTGCCTCTTGCTTAGGTGTTGCAGCCTCTGGGGCCTTTCAAAAAGGTGTGTATATGTAGTGACAGATCATGTGACACTTAGATTGCACACAGGTGGACATCACTTCACTGATTATTTGACTTCTGAAGGTAATTGGTTGCACCAGAGCTTTTAATGGGCTTCATAACATAGGGGGTGAATACATACGCACAGGCCAATTATCAGTTTTTTATTTCTGAAAAATAGTTTTATGTATATATTTTTTCTAATTTTACTTCACCAACTTAGACTATTGTGTTTGGATCCATCACATATAAGATTCAAAAAACATTGAACTAAAGGCTGTAATGTAACAAAATAGGTAAAAAGCCAAGGGGGGCGAATACTTTTGCAAGGCACTGTATATATATATATATATATATATATATATACAGTGCAGTCAGTGTAGAAAATATATACAGTTGTGCTCATAAGTTTACATACCCTGGCAGAATTTATGATTTCTTGGTATTTTTTCAGAGAATATGAATAATAACACAACAACTTTTCTATTACTCATGGTTAGTGTTTGGCTGAAGCCATTTATTATTAATCAACTGTATTTACTCTTTTTAAATCATAATGGCAACATAAACTACCCAAATGACCCTTTTTAAAAGTTTACATACCCTATTTCTTAATACCGTGTATTGCCTCCTTTAACATCAATGACAGCTTGAAGTCTTTTGTGGTATTTGTTTGTGAGGCTCTTTATCTTCTCAGATGGTAAAGCTGCCCATTCCTCTTGGCAAAAAGCCTCCAGTTCCTGTAAATTCTTGGGCTATCTTTCATGAACTGCTCGTTTGAGATCTCCCCAGAGTGGCTCAATGATATTGAGGTCAGGAGACTGAGATGGCAACAGGTCTCTTGGCCTTGTTTTTTGGATCATTGTCATGTTGGAATGTCCAAGTACGTCCCATGCACAGCTTCATGGCTGATGAATGCAAATATTTCTCCAGTATTTTTTGATAACATACTGCATTCATCTTGCCATCAATTTTGACCAAATTTCCTGTGCCTTTGTAGCTCACACATCCCCAAAACATCAGCGATCCACCTCCATGTTTCACAGTAGGAATGGTGAACCTTTCATCATAGGCCTTGTTGACTCCTCTCCAAATGT
The DNA here is from genome assembly GCF_042186555.1 of Aquarana catesbeiana. Classification (NCBI taxonomy): domain Eukaryota; kingdom Metazoa; phylum Chordata; class Amphibia; order Anura; family Ranidae; genus Aquarana; species Aquarana catesbeiana. The sequence goes on along the minus strand of NC_133335.1, from coordinate 98,831,025 downwards.
AGCATTTATGGTTGTGGCCAAAAAAGCTCAATTTTGGTCTCATCACTCCAAATAACTTTGTTCCAGAAGGTTTGAGGCTTGTCTCTGTGCTGTTTGGCGTATTGTAAGTGGGATACTTTGTGGCATTAGTGTAGTAATGGCTTTCTTCTGGTGACTCGATCATGCAGCCCATCTTTCTTCAAGTGCCTCCTTATTGTGCATCTTGAAACAGCCACACCACATGTTTTCAGAGAGTCCTGTATTTCACCTGAAGTTATTTGTGGGGTTTTCTTTGCATCCCGAACAATTTTCCTGGCAGTTGTGGCTGAAATTTTAGTTGGTCTACCTGACCATGGTTTGGTTTCAACAGAACCCCTCATTTTCCACTTCTTGATTAGCGTTTGAACGCTGCTGATTGGCATTCTAAATTCCTTGGATATCTTTTTATATCCCTTTCCTGTTTTATACAGTTCAACTACCTTTTCCCGCAGATGCTTTGACTATTCTTTTGCTTTCCGCATGACTCAGAATCCAGAAACGTCAGTGCAGCACTGGATGAAAGATGCAAGGGTCTGTCAGGAGTCGAGAAACTCATTGACCTTTCATACACACACACCAATTACAAGCAAACAGATCACAGGTGAGGATGGTTACCTTTAATAGCCATTCAAACCCCTTTGTATCAACTTGTGTGCATGTTATCAGGCCAAAGACCCCCAGGGTATGTAAACTTTTGACCAGGGTCATTAAGGTAGTTTCTGTTGTGATTATGATTTAAAAAGAGTAAACACAGTTGATTGATAATAAATGGCTTCAGCCAAACTCTAACCATGAGTGAAAGAAAAGTTTTTGTGTTATCATTCATGTTCTCTGAAAAATGGGCAAAAAATCATACATTCTGCCAGGGTATGTAAACTTGTGAACTGTACAGTGCATATATATATATATATATATATATAAAAAAAATATATATATACATATATATATATATATATATATATATATATATATATATATATATATATATATATATATATATATACACTTTGGGTCTGGCATAGATTTTAAGGGGAACTCCACAGCAAAATTTAAAAAAATAAACGGCATTCCTCGGTTCTCGCTGACAGGGAGAGCCGATCGGCGGCTCTCCCTGTCAGAGGGAGGTTCCGTGCTGATAATCAGCACATTGATCATCAGCACAGCCCCCTCAGATGTGCCAATCACATGCTAATAAGTGCCCACAATGTCCCCATAATAAAAAGACTCACAGTGCCCACCACAGTGCCAATCAGAGCCCACCACAGTGCCAATCAGTGCCCATTACAGTGCCAATCAGTGCCCAGCAGTAACACTTGTCAGTAACACATCAGTACCTCATCTTCAGTGCTGCCCAACAGTGCCACCTGTCAGTGCCAATCAGTACCACCCATAAGTGCCAATCAGTGCCGCCTGTCAGTGCCCATTACAGCCGGCTGTCAGTGCCCATCAGTGTCGCCTGTCAGTGGCCATCAGTGCCGCCTGTCAGTGGCATCAGTGCCGCCTATTAGTGCCCATCAGTTCTACATATCAGTGCCACCTATTGGTGCCCATCAGTGCTGCATATCAGTGCCGCCTATCAGTGCCCATCAATTCTACATATCGGTGCCTCCTCATCAGTGCCCATCAGTGCCACCTTATCAGTGATGCCTCAACAGTGCCCATCAGTGCCGCCTCATAAGTGTCCATCAGTACCACCTCATTAGTGCTCATCAGTGAAGGGGAAAACAAAATTTTATGACACAAACTGAGAAAAACTTTTTTTTTCAAAAATGTTGGTCTTTTTAGTTTGTTTAGCAAAAAATAAAAAAACCCAGCAGTGATCAAATACCACCAAAGGAAAGCTCTATTTGTGGGAAGAAAATTATAAAAATTTAGTTTGGGTACAGTGTTGCATGACCGTGCAATTGTCATTCAAAGTGCGACAGCGCTGAAAATTGCCCTGGGCAAGAAGGGGCGAAAGTGCCTGGTATTGAAGTGGTTAAAAAAGAAAAAAAAAAGTGTCCCGCGATGTCCATCCATCTTCAATCATCAAAATAGAAAAAAATAAAACAGCTCAGCCTCGATGGGAGGCGTCCTGCTGAATGCTGTCTCTTGGTTGTGACAGCTGTTCTATAGGCAAGGGCGAGGCCACCCGGTGATGTAACCGAGTGACCCCACCCCTTCTGACATCATGTGACATCATGTGACGTCAGATGGTGCGGGGTCATCTGGTTACGTTAGCGGGTGGCCCTGCCCTTGCCTTTATAAGAGCTGTCAAAGGGAAAATATAGCAGTCATCAGGAGGCCTTCCATGGAGGTGGAGCTTTTTCATTTTTTTTTTCTATTTTTCGGGTTTGTTGGGCGACGTGATTAACGATGGATGTACACCGCAGGACATTTTTTTTTCTTTCTTAATAAAGGAATTGTCAAAAACTGTCTATTGTGGTTTTTACTTTTGGACGCTTTTTTTTGGTGAATGGGTAGATGTACCAGATACCCATTCACATATGTTCACATATCATCTCCATGCTAAAGGGGGCTTCCAGATTATGATAAGCACCCCGCCCGCAGACCCCGACAACCAATGGCCAGGGTTGTCGGGAAGAGGCTCTTGTCCCCATCAACATGGGGGCAAGGTGCTTTGGGGGGGACCCCAAAGCACCCTTCCCATGTTGAGGGCATGTGGCCTGGTAAGGTCATGGAGGGGGGATACTCGCTCGTCCCCCCTATCCTGACCTCCAGGCTGCATGCTCGGATAAGGGTCTGGTACGGATTTTGGGGGGGACCGCACGCTGTTTTTTTCCTTGATTTTGTATCTATAATTGTCGGGAGCCGGCAATACATTACAGCTGCAAGCAAGTTTGAATGACATTTTTTCCTTTAGAAATGTAATTTTGCTGTGGCACTGTTCTATACATTTCATTTTTATTGTTTCACTTTAAGCATTATTAAAATCACTGCTGCTGAAAAAACAGTTGTTTTAAAAACTTTTTTTTGCATTGATACATGTCCCCTGGGGCAGTACGCGGGACCCCAAACACTTTTTCTGGCAATAACTTGCATATAAGCTTTTAAAATTAGGACTTTTGATTTTTCATGTTCGTGTCCCATAGACTTTAATAGGGTTCACAATTTTCATTAGAACTTTTTGCCTGTGCGAACCGAACCAGGGGGTGTTTGGCCCATCCCTAATAGTGAAGCGCAGGAAGAGTCAATGAACTACCAGGGCTCTCCCCAGCATCCTTGCAGTTCAATTAGAACTACAAGCCGTCTGTCCCCATGGCAGATGGGACCTGTAGTTCATTCATTCACAGATTTCTGTGAATGAATGACGTGGCTGTGTGGGTGGAGCCCTTCACAATCACGCATTTTTTAAAATGTGACAGTGAGTGCGGGGAGAGGATTCCCTGCCTGCTGTTGGGGGGGTACTGAGGGGGAAGAGATTGGATGCTGCACAGTAACATGTTACAAGTTACTAAAGGTGAACTTATCCTTATTGCGGACCACCTAACTAGGAATTTACATCATGACTTTGACATTAAATACCAGGGTTATGGCTACAGCTAGATGCCATAACCCTTGAATTTTCTTTTCCCTTGGGCGGCCAGCTTTCAGATAAAAGTGGTCCCCGCAGCGGATTTGCTTCAGTATCACTTTTATAAGCAGCGGGAGAGGTGCCTCCCACCGCTTGTGTTACTGATTGCTGAGCCCGGGAACCATCCAGTGCCGGCAGTGTCTTGCCATAAAGATAAGTGATGGCAAGATTGCCACTGCTCATTTCTATGCCCTTGGAGGCCTGGAGCGAAGTCATAACGTCACTTCAGCTCTCGGGCCATGTAAACATGTTTTTTTTTTTTTCCTAAAGCAAAATATATATATATATGTAGCGGGTACCTACTTTCATGTAGGTGAACTTTTCTGAGTTTAAATGGTAAAGTAAAGTTTCAGGTAAAATTTAGGCAGGCTTGTACTATTATATCAGGCCTGGTTGTTTATTTTGGGAACTGGGAGTGTCATTATAGTGCAGGGTGTGGCCACCTGTGCTTGGACCCAGAGATGCCCCCTCTTGCTTTCAATGAAATGATTTTGGAAGAGAGGTTGGACTTGGGATCTGAGTGACAGGCAGCTTGTAGGGGAGTTCTGGCCAATCATTAATTTGTTTGGCAGGAGGCGGGACTCTCATAAAAGCTGGGTTCACATGACAGAAAGAGAGTGGAGTGGTGTTGGAGTTCCAGAAAGGGAGAGCCCGCAGAGAGAGGTTCTCCTGCGGGGAGCCAAGCGTAGCCCCCCCCTATGGGGAAGGGGGGGGACCGGGACACACGGAGGAGAGGAGTTGATGACACCGGACAGCATGTAGTCGCGGGTGTCGCTGAACGCCCCTGTGGGGAAGGAAGCGTGCCAGACAGGAGAGAAGGGACAGAGAAACACTTATGGAAGAAGTAGCAACTAAGCGAACTACATCTGGGCAGTCGATTGTTTGTGAGTGGAACATGGACTATCAATCAAGTGAGTGAAAGCCCAGGGGAAGGGTACTACCAGAGGCTGAGGGATGTTGGTACGCAAGTCAACGAAACAGGTGGTGATGGCCTGTGACTTTGGGTTCAACAATGCCCCGGGATTCCAATCAGTCAGGTGGGAGGAATTATTCAGAGTAATCTCTTCTTTAGCTCAACCTGGAAGTACCATGCAGATAGGAAGTAGTGGTAAAAAGGTGGCGGTAAAGCTCCAATCACAAATAGAGATATAGACTGAGTGACTTTTTACAATATATTCCCTAGTAAATCAACTTCCGTCTTTCCCACTAAAGAAATCAGAGTGATTTCTTATAGTCTGCATTGTTCTAAGTCTTTGCATGAAACAGGCAAAGGAAAAAATTACAAAGCAGTATAAGAGCATCTCAAAAAACCCTTCTCCTATCCCAGTTCATGTTATATCAATAGAAGCAAGAAAAAATTACAATATGGACTGTTTTCTATTTCTATGGGCTGTGATGGGCTAGATGGCAAATGTGAATTACAGATAGAACACACAAATTGCAGTTCCTTCGGGGGTAGTGCGCTACATGGAGGTCCCACCGAGATTTCTGTTTCATATTTGACCACTAGCCATCTCCCATAGCAACAGAGTCTGCATTTCAGTAACTTTTGCCAAGATAGTCTGCAGTATAATAGTGCCTGCCACCAGGTGTCACTGGGGAGGACTTTGAAAATGTGCAGCTACAGTTCCTCGCGCGCTGAACCAACAAGTGGGGGGTGGAGCCACGCCCCAGAGGAAAAGTTTGTCAGCGTTCAGCGTGCCACGCGCCAGACCGAAACAGATGGCGGAAGGTGTTCAGAATACACCCATCATGCAGCGGTTACCTGAGTTGCAGAACCGGGTTCTGATCGATACTGGTTTTCGCCGGAGGACTGGCACTAGGAGTGATTGATGGAGTGGAGAGACTTTGCATGTTGTGTTCCGGATGTCGGAGGCCTACGGTTGGAGTCGCCGCATGGGCTCGTGTGGGCATTGCGGTGCTCACATGACTGGGACCCATTCAACAGGAAGTCCGGTACTATATCGCCAGTCCTACAACCGAACTTTGTCTGCCACAGATACAGGTGAATAGGAAGGCCGGAGAGGCTGTAGATTGGGGGTCACCACAAGTCCTGGAGAAATATGGATCTATGGACAATTTATTCGAGTGGTCATCCCCTGAAGAGGCTGAATCTAGCAATGAGGAAGAATGTTTCTTAGAGAGTTCTACCTCAGTGTTACCTTCTACGGGAGTGTCAGAGAAATCACTCAACACATCTAAAACCCCAGTACCCCCTTTCAATGTCTCAACTACTGTCCTTCCTACCAGGGCAGCCACATACCAACAGTGGGTTAGTAGAGCTTCTGACTCATGCGTTTTGCCTGGCAGAGGAAAGGCTAAGGATTTACCCAGATTTTCAAAGTTTCAGCGGGAAGTTCAAAGGAAAGTGGCTCAGGAGTGGGGCCTAGATTATCCTTACATTCCTGAATGGATTATGGAGATCGTTGATTGTTCCCGGGAAGCGTGGGAAGACGATCTTGTTTGGGACTATCTTCATGTTCCTAAGCCCAAGCGGACACCGGATAGTGAAGTCTGGGTCCGATTTAAAGACATTCCTCGTGAATGGAGAATTGGGAGAGCAATTCATAAAGACAGAGTGTTGGTGGTAAAGGCAGGACAAAACACCCGCAGTTACTCTATCTCAGTGAGAGGACAAGGGGACAATCGAAAAAGGTTACCCGACCCAAGGTATTACTTGTAAGCAGGACTGTTGGAGGGGTAGTCACAAGTGTATTTCAGTACCCATATTGACTGCAGGATGTCAGATGGGTTAGGGTGGGTTTTCCCCAAAAATAATCTGTTTAGCAGGAGACTCACATTCAGGGTGCCTGACAAGGACAAAGTTATGGACACTAGAATATGCTGTCTATGCTAAGTCCCTTTTGCCACAAGAACTTCTACAAGGACTCCTGTTTAGGAGCCAAACAGAAAGTTTATTTGCCAACAGGCAGATGGATTCATTTGCTGAGCATGTCTGTTCAGGGTGCGCTCTGCAGGAAGTCTGTTAGACTCCTTTTGAGGGAGTGATGACCCTAACAGAAACATACATGCCATAAAAGAAAAGATTTTGTATATTTGATTGATTACCCAATAGTGGATAATAACCCCCTCTGTTTGGTAATGTGTAGCTAGTAGTAGTTAGTAGAAATATTTTTGTGTCTTCTTTTAGGAATATTGAAGATGTGACAGCTGTCTATGTTACAGATGAAGGCCTGTGGTAAGCAGAGTATTCCTCCTGCGGGAGTAATGCTTTGGTTCTACTTGTATGGAATGTTAGCTGTAGAGATCTACAGTCAGACTATATAAATTGTATAAGAAAATATGCTGTGTTGCTATTGTGTACAGTGATATTGATGTTATTCCTGTTTCAAGTTTATTTTCCTTTTCCCCATTCCATCTGATGTAATGAGATGCTCTTTCCTCCTTAAACTTAAGGAGGTACTCTAAATTCATTCCCCACAACTGGGGACAGTTGTGATTTAAGTAGGGGGTGTATGTAGCGGGCACCTACTTTCATGTAGGTGACCTTTTCTGAGTTTAAATGATAAAGTAAAGTTTCAGGTAAAATTTAGGCAGGCTTGTACTATTATATCAGGCCTGGTTATTTATTTTGGGAACTGGGAGCAGTGGCGTCACTAGGGTTGGTGTCACCCGGTGCCGAAAAAATTGGTGTCACCCCCCTCCACCAACTACCTCAGTACAGACCCCCCTCCACTAACTACAGACTCCAGTCCATCAATATAGCCCCCCTCCCTCAGTACAGACCCCCTTCCATCAATATAGACCCCCCACTAAGTACAGACTCCCCTCCCTCTGTACAGACCCCCTCCATCAGTACAGACCCCCGCTCAGTGCAGACCCCCTTTCCTCAGTATAGACCCCCCCCACTAAGTACTGACCCCCCCATCAGTACAGAAACCCTCCCTCAGTGCAGAGTATGCAGACCCCCCTCCATCAGTATCAACCTCCCACCTCAGTGCAGACCGCCCCATCAGTACATACACCCCCCTCAGTGCTGACCCCCATCAGTATAGAATCCCCACTCAGTGCAGAGCCCCCATTAGTATAGAATCCCCCAGTGCAGAGGCCCCATTAGTATAGAATCCCCCCAGTGCAGAGGCCCCATTAGTATAGAATCCCCCTCAGTGCAGAGCCCCCATTAGTATAGAATCCCCCAGTGCAGAGCCCCCATTAGTATAGAATCCCCCTCAGTGCAAAGCCTCCCATTAGTATAGAATCCCCCCAGTGCAGAGCCCCCATTAGTATAGAATCCCCCAGTGCAGAGCCCCCATTAGTATAGAATCCCCCAGTGCAGAGCCCCCATTAGTATAGAATCCCCCCAGTGCAGAGCCCCCATTAGTATAGAATACCCCCAGTGCAGAGTCCCCATTAGTATAGAATCCCCCCAGTGCAGAGCCCCCATTAGTGTAGAATCCCCCTGTGCAGAGCCCCCATTAGTATAGAATCCCCCCAGTGCAGAGCCCCCATTAGTATAGAATCCCCCAGTGCAGAGCCCCCATTAGTATAGAATCCCCCCAGTGCAGAGGCCCCATTAGTATAGAATCCCCCTCAGTGCAGAGCCCGCCCATTAGTATAGACACCCCCCAGTGCAGAGCCCCCCATTAGTATAGAATCCCCCCAGTGCAGAGCCCCCCATTAGTATAGACACCCCCCAGTGCAGAGCCCCCATTAGTATAGAATCCCCCCAGTGCAGAGCCCCCCATTAGTATAGAATCCCCCCTCAGTGCAGAGCCCCCGATTAGTATAGACACCCCCCAGTGCAGAGTCCCCATTAGTATAGAATCCCCCTCAGTGCAGAGCCCCCCTTAGTATAGAATCCCCCCAGTGCAGAGGCCCCATTAGTATAGAATCCCCCCAGTGCAGAGCCCCCCATTAGTATAGACACCCCCCAGTGCAGAGCCCCCCATTAGTATAGAATCCCCCCAGTGCAGAGCCCCCCATTAGTATAGACACCCCCCAGTGCAGAGCCCCTCATTAGTATAGAATCCCCCTCAGTGCAGAGCCCCCCATTAGTATAGAATCCCCCCTCAGTGCAGAGCCCCCATTAGTATAGACACCCCCCAGTGCAGAGCCCCCCATTAGTATAGAATCCCCCCAGTGCAGTGCCCCCCATTAATATAGAATCCCCCCAGTGCAGAGCCCCCATTAGTATAGAATCCCCCTCAGTGCAGAGCCCCCCATTAGTATAGAATCCCGCCTCAGTGCAGAGCCCCCCATTAGTATAGACACCCCCCAGTGCAGAGCCCCCATTAGTATAGAATCCCCCCTCAGTGCAGAGCCCCCCATTAGTATAGAATCCCCCTCAGTGCAGAGCCCCCCCATTAGTATAGACACCCCCCAGTGCAGAGCCCCCCATTAGTATAGAATCCCCCCAGTGCAGAGCCCCCCATTAGTATAGACACCCCCAGTGCAGAGCCCCCATTAGTATAGAATCCCCCCAGTGCAGAGCCCCCCATTAATATAGAATCCCCGCTCAGTGCAGAGCCCCCCATTAGTATAGACACCCCCCAGTGCAGAGCCCCCATTAGTATAGAATCCCACCAGTGCAGAGCCCCCCATTAGTATAGACACCCCCTCAGTGCAGAGCCCCCATTAGTATAGAATCCCCCCAGTGCAGAGCCCCCCATTAGTATAGAATCCCCCCAGTGCAGAGCCCCCCATTAGTATAGAATCCCCCCAGTGCAGAGCCCCCCATTAGTATAGAATCCCCCCAGTGCAGAGCCCCCCATTAGTATAGAATCCCCCTCAGTGCAGAGCCCCCATTAGTATAGACACCCCCCAGTGCAGAGCCCCCATTAGTATAGAATCCCCCCAGTGCAGAGCCCCCCATTAGTATAGACACCCCCCAGTGCAGAGCCCCCCATTAGTATAGAATCCTCCCAGTGCAGAGCCCCCCATTAGTATAGAATCCCCCCAGTGCAGAGCCCCCCATTAGTATAGAATCCCCCCAGTGCAGAGCCCCCCATTAGTGTAGACACCCCCCAGTGCAGAGCCCCCCATTAGTATAGAATCCCCCCCAGTGCAGAGCCCCCATTAGTATAGAATCCCCCCAGTGCAGAGCCCCCCATTAGTATAGAATCCCCCCCAGTGCAGAGCCCCCATTAGTATAGACACCCCCTCAGTATAGAATCCCCCCTGCACATGTCCACCCACATACTGTATTGTATACATGAAGTTTACAGACCTCAGAACAGCGCGGATGATACACACAGCAGTCACAGCCTTGTATGTCCCTCGGGCTCCTCCTCCTCCTGTGTGAATGTAAACAGAGAGGAGGGGGAGGCGGCTTCAGTCCGCTGTGCTGAGGGACACAGCGCAAGTCCCGTGGAGCAGATCAGGGCAGCGGGCAGTGTTAGCGGTGCGTGCCGCTACCTACGGGTGTCACCCCTCTGGCGGGTGGCACCCGGGTGCGGACCGCACCCCCCGCACCCACCTAACAACGCCACTGACTGGGAGTGTCAGTATAGTGCAGGGTGTGGCCACCTGTGCTTGGACCCAGAGATGCCTCCTCTTGCTTTCAATGAAATGATTTTGGAAGAGAGGTTGGACTTGGTATCTGAGTGACAAGCAGCGTGTAGGGGAGTTCTGGCCAATCATTAATTTGTTTGGCAGGAGGCGGGACTCTCATAAAAGCTTTGGTCACATGACAGAAAGGGAGTGGAGTGGTGTTGGAGTTCCAGAAAGGGAGAGCCCGCAGGGAGAGGTTCCCCTGCGGGGAGCCAAGCGGAGCCCCCTGAGGCTGAAGGATGTTGGTACGCAAGTCAGCGAAACAGGTGGTGATGGCCTGTGACTTTGGGTTCAACGATGCCCCGGGATTCCAATCAGTCAGGCGGGAAGAATTATTCAGAGTAATCTCTTCTTTAGCTCAACTTGGAAGTACCATGCAGACGGGAAGCAGTGGTAAAAAGGTGGCGGTAAAGCTCCAATCACAAATAGAGATACAGACTGTTCTAAAAAGTTCTGCAGGTGAAGAAGTTATTCAGAGTGACTCTTTACCATATATTCCCTAGTAAATCTACTTCCGTCTTTCCCACTAAAGAAATCATTCAGAGTGATTTCTTATAGTCTACATTGTTCTAAGTCTTTGCATGAAACAGGCAAAGGAAAAAATTACAAAGCAGTATAAGAGCATCTCAGAAAACCCTTCTCCTATCCCAGTTCATGTTATATAGTTACATAGTTACATAGTTACATAGTAGGTGAGGTTGAAAAAAGACACAAGTCCAACCTATGTGTGTGATTATGTGTCAGTATTACATTACATATCCCTGTATATTGCGGTCATTCAGGTGATTATCTAATAGTTTCTTGAAGCTATCAATGCTCCCCGCTGAGACCACCGCCTGTGGAAGGGAATTCCACATCCTTGCCGCTCTTACAGTCAAGAACCCTCTACGTAGTTTAAGGTTAAACCTCTTTTCTTCTAATTGTAATGAGTGGCCACGAGTCTTATTAAACTCTCTTCTGCGAAAAAGTTTTATCCCTATTGTGGGGTCACCAGTACAGTATTTGTAAATTGAAATCATATCCCCTCTCAAGCGTCTCTTCTCCAGAGAGAATAAGTTCAGTGCTCGCAACCTTTCCTCATAACTAAGATCCTGCAGACCCTTTATTAGCTTTGTTGCCCTTCTTTGTACTCGCTCCATTTCCAGTACGTCCCTCCTGAGGACTGGTGCCCAGAACTGGACAGCATACTCCAGGTGCGGCCGGACCAGAGTCTTGTAGAGCGGGAGAATTATCGTTTTATCTCTGCAGTTGATCCCCCTTTTAATGCATGCCAATATTCTGTTTGCTTTATTAGCAGCAGCTTGGCATTGCATGCCATTGCTGAGCCTATCATCCACTAGGACCCCCAAGTCCTTTTCCATCCTAGATTCCCCCAGAGGTTCTCCCCCCAGTGTATAGATTGCATTCATATTTTTGCCACCCAAATGCATTATTTTACATTTTTCTACATTGAACCTCATTTGCCATGTAGTCGTCCACCCCATTAATTTGTTCAGGTCTTTTTGCAAGATTTCCACATCCTGCGGAGAAGTTATTGCCCTGCTTCGCATAGTATCGTCTGCAAATACAGAGATGGAACTGTTTATCCCATCCTCCAGGTCGTTTATGAACAAATTAAATAGGATTGGTCCCAGCACAGAACCCTGGGGGACCCCACTACCCACCCCTGACCATTCTGAGTACTCCCCATTTATCACCACCCTCTGAACACACCCTTGTAGCCAGTTTTCAATCCATGTACTCACCCTATGGTCCATGCCAACGCACCTTATTTTGTACAGTAAACGTTTATGGGGAACTGTGTCAAATGCTTTTGCAAAATCCAGATACACCACGTCTACGGGCCTTCCTTTATCTAGATGGCAACTCACCTCCTCATAGAAGGTTAATAGATTGGTTTGGCAAGAACGATTCTTCATGAATCCATGCTGATTACTGCTAATGATATCATTCTTATTACTAAAATCTTGTATATAGTCCCTTATCATCCCCTCCAAGAGTTTACATACTATTGATGTTAGGCTAACTGGTCTGTAATTCCCAGGGATGTTTTTTGGGCCCTTTTTAAATATTGGTGCTACATTGGCTTTTCTCCAATCAGCTGGTACCATTCCAGTCAATAGACTGTCTGTAAAAATTAGGAAAAACGGTCTGGCAATCACCTGACTGAGTTCCCTAAGTACCCTCGGATGCAAGCCATCTGGTCCCGGTGATTTATTAATGTTAAGTTTCTCAAGTCTAATTTTAATTCCGTCCTCTGTTAACCATGTAGGTGCTTCCTGTGTTGTGTCATGAGGATAAACACTGCAGTTTTGGTTACTGAAGCCCCCCGATTCACTCGTGAAGACTGAGGAGAAGAATAAATTCAATACCTCTGCCATCTCCCCATCCTTTGTAACCAGATGTCCTTCCTCATTCTTTATGGGGCCAATATGGTCTGTCCTCCCTTTTTTACTGTTTACATACTTAAAGAATTTCTTGGGATTTTTTTTGCTCTCCTCCGCTATGTGTCTTTCATGTTTTATCTTAGCCATCCTAATTGCACCCTTACATTTCTTATTGCATTCTTTATAAATTCTGAATGCTGTGGATGATCCCTCAACCTTGTATTTTTTGAAGGCCTTCTCCTTTTCTTTTATATGCATTTTTACATTGGAGTTAAGCCATCCAGGATGTTTGTTCGCTCTTTTAAATTTATTACCCAATGGGATACATTGGCTAATGCCCTTATTTAATATGCTCTTAAAGCAAACCCATCTCTCCTCCGTATTCTTTGTTCCTAATATTTTATCTCAATTTATGCCTTTTAGCAAGGTTTGTAGTTTAGGGAAGTTGGCTCTTTTGAAATTCAGTGTCTTAATAAAAGCAAGAGAAAATTACAATATGGACTGTTTTCTATTTCTATGGGCTGCGATAGGCTAGATGCAAATGTGAATTACAGATAGAACACACAAATTGCAGCTCCTTCGGGGGTAGTGCGCTACATATAAAAAGAAAAATGTTTTTTGATCTTTTGCTTTTAAGGGTAGAGGAGAGATTTGGGGTCTTTCAGACCCCAGATCTCGCCATAAAGAGGACCTGTCATGCTGTATTGTTATTGCAAGGGATGTTTACATTCCTTACGATAACAATAAAAGTGATCGAAAACATTTTTTTAAAATGGACAGTGTAAAATTTTTTTAACCGGTTCAATACAGGGCATTTTCACCCCCTTCCTTCCCAGACCAATTTTTAGTTTTCAGCGCTGTCGCACTTTAAACGACAATTGCGCGGTCATGCAACGTTGTACCCAAACAAAATTGATGTCCTTTTTTCCCCACAAATAGAGCTTTCTTTTGGTGGTATTTGATCACCTCTGCAGTTTTTATTTTTTGCGCTATAAACAAAAGAAGAGCGACAATTTTGATAAAAACACAATATTTTTTACTTTTTGCTATAATAAATATCCCAATTTTTTTTTAAAAAAACAAATTTTTTCCTCAGTTTCGGCCGATACGTATTCTTCTACATATTTTTGGTAAAAAAAATCGTAATAAGCGTATATTGATTGGTTTGTGCAAAAGTTATAGCGTCTACAAAATACGGGATAAATTTATGGCATTTAAAAAAAAAATGATTTATTTTTTTTTTTTTTACTAGTAATAGCGGCAATCGCGATTTTTTTTCATGACTGCGACATTATGGTGGACACATCGGACACTTTTGACACATTTTTGGGACCATTCACATTTATACAGCGATCAATGCTATAAAATTGCATTGATTACTGTATAAATGTGATAGGCAGTGAAGGGGTTAACCACTAGGGGGACACAAGGGGTTAATTATGTTTCCTAGGGGAGTGATTCTAACTGTAGGGGGAGGGGACGCACAAGGGGAGGAGACCGATCAGTGTTCCTCTGTACTGAGAACACAGATCGCTCTCCTCTCACCTGACAGGACGTGGATCTGTGTGTTTACACACACAGATCCACGGTCCTGCTCGGTTAACGGGCAATCGCGGGTGCCCGGCGGACATCGCGGCCGCCGGGCACACGCACCGTGTCCTGAGCAACGCGGCGGGCGCGTGTGCGCGCCCCCTAGACGGCCGGGAAGCCCAGGACGTCATATGACGGCCACCCAGGATGGGAGATCCCATCTCAGGCCGTCATATGACTATACGTGGGTAATGAAGTGGTTAAAATGGAATAAAAAAAACATTTTTTTTTTAACCGTCCCCGTCCCTGCGTGCTCGCACGCAGTAGTTAATGCATACGTAGGTCATGCCCACAAATGTAAACAGTGCTTGCATCACACATGTGAGGTATCACTGCGAACATCTGAGCAAGAGCAATAATTCTAGCACTAGACCCTACGGTACTTAAAAATCTCCATAAGCGAATATATAAACATTTCTACAGGTTATCAGTTTAGAGTTACAGAGGGTACCTCTAAACTGGTAACCTGTAGAAAAGTTTATACCTTCGCCTATGGAGATTTTTAAGTACCGTAGTCTGGCGCCATTCCACAAGCACACACAATTTTAAAACATGACTCGTTAGGTATCTTTTTACTCAGTGTAACATCATCTTTCATATTACACAAAAAAATTGGGGTATATATTATGTTTTTTTTTTTTATTTATTAAAGTGTATTTTTTCCCCCAAAAATTGCCTTTTCAAAAACCACTGCAGAAAAATCGTGTTACATAAAAAATTGCAACGGCCGCCATTTTATTCTCTAGGGTCTCTGCTAAAAAATAAATAATGTTAGAATGTTTGGGGGTTCTAAGTAATTTCAAAGCAAAAAATATAGCTTTTTACTTGTACACAACAAATGTCAGAAAAAGGCTTATGTGGTTAAAAGCTTCATGCACAGTGCAAAAACTGATGCTGCTGGCTAGGACAGACTATAATCTAGTGTATATCTTACAAACAGAGCGTCACCTAGGGTTGCCACCTCATCTCTTTAAAGCCGAACACATATTATTTACACCGCTGACATGTTTCAAGGTGTGCTCTTTTCCTTGCATTGCTGTTTTCTTTTTCCGTTGCATTGTTCAGTATTTCCCTGGTGTACTATGCAGAACTGCAAAGATTGTGTGGGTGGGGCCACTTCTCCTTTCATGTACACGCTTACCAATGCCCAAGACTAGCAGGGGTTGTGTTCATGTTAAAGTCAACATTAAGGCCCCTTTCACCCGAAAGGCTCGCTCGGATCCGCCTGTCCGTTTTGCAGGCAGATCTGAGCGGGCCACCCATTGATTGTATGAGCAGGCGGATGTCAGCAGAGATATGTCCGTTGACACCCGCCTGCCATCCGATCCGACAAGATCCGTTCAAAACAGATGGATGGCGATACGTTCGCCATCCGTCCAGCCGATCGGATGGGATTTGATAAAAACGGGCAGGCGGATCAGTTTTCATCTGATCTCCCATAGAGGACAGCGGGGCTCTCACAGGTCTGTCCCTGCACAGTGAGCAGGGACAGACCTATTATCTGCCGGCTCAGTGGGGATCTCCAGCTGAGCTGGTGGAGTCCACCAAGTGGATCCGCCCCATGTGAAAGGGGCCTTAGGCTTAGATGAGCCGTACACTGTGTGCAGTTGTGTAACCTACAGAGTTCCTCTGTGAAACGTCCTGTTACATGTAACTACACACATTCACTCCATGAATGTTGCATTTAGAAGGGACACACTGATCCTGTACCCTACTCCACCAATCCAGCATATCTCCGCCACCTCACTGTAAGGGGGGGCAGATCAGGGTGCCAAGGTGGTCATCACATCCTCCATGTTTCCCTCCTCGTTGGGCGCCAAGCAAGGGTCACATGAGAGGCCTACCCTGGGCTGTACGAGGCACTTTGTACAGGGTCACATGGGGTACCTCTGCTTTGTGCCGTCTTCATCAATGCCCTGGGACAAGGCTGAGGCTGCCATGGAAGAGTACACGACTTTAAAGCAGGCCTCTACTCTTAGAGATGAGCGTACACCATGTACATTTGCACTGCAACTGCTCTCTAGTTAACTCTCGGGTCCCCGTGACAATGTATACCTTCTCTGTAATCTGCATTTAGGAGGGACACGTTGAGATTTGTCCACATCCACCACATAAAATTTAAATTTTCCACTTATATTTACAGGTGCTATAGTCAGCACCAACATAAACAGCCTGGTATCAGTTGTCCTGCACACCGCTCGGTCCGAGCCAGGGTATGTTTCAATGAATGTCGTAACCAGATCGAAACAGGTAGTGACGTCACGTATGGCTGCGTGTCCGCCATATGTGACGTCACTTCCTGTTTGAACCTGCCAAAAACCAATGCCCAGGAAAGGCATTAACTCCTACCCTCCCAGCCAGGACAGCACCTAACTGGCTATTTCAACCTGCTTACAGGTAGATTCTCGTGGGGTGGTGGTGATCGGGGGTTGCTTCAACTTACATCTTCTTCTGGCCTGGACCTTCTTCTCACGTGGTCCTGCTCGCTTCCTGAACCCAGCCTTCCTCCTAATTTATATGCTGAACATGGTAGAGGGTTGAACCCAAAAAGCCCAGGAAACCAGCAGACCCAGTGTTAACCCTTCCCTACCTGGGCAGCCCATACTCCCTAATTAAAAACAATCCACTATGTATTGTAGGCACCTGCCTACCCATGGATTGTTTAATCCAATCACTGTTCTTTTATTTTAAATTTTAAATTTATTATAATTTTTAATAGGGACCTCTGAGTCTGGAGTCACCTTCCCGATGAGCGAAAAATGTTTTGTGTGTATTTTTTTTCACACAACAAATAACGAAAAAAAATATAAAAACCTATTCATTATATTTAATCAAATGAAAACTCCATTATCACCATCCCAAAAAGAAGCGCAGCTTTGCGTGGAAATCTTCCCTTAACACAATTATCTACCACTGCTGTATTAGCAACCAAATCTGAAACGAAAAAATTTACCAACCTTAAATGCAGTGTTCTTAACCTATTTATTAAAATCACCTGAAGCTAAATATTCTGGTACATGCTAACACCACCTCATATACTTAGTGCACAACTGGCATCTTTGTGTGAGTTTGCTGCTGTGACAATGTGACTTGGCTGAAAGCCTTAAAAAGTTGGCAATCATTAATATGCACAAAATTAAAATGAATTGAACCTGATCTAATGTATTTCTAGCATAACAATTGTGCTAAAATTAAGTATGTATAGTTTTTACTTTTTTGTTGGCCTTCAAATCTATCCCTGTGAAGCCGCTTTGACCCCAGGATTGGGTTGTACATGAGGTCTTGAAATCACCCCTAATAGCTATTAAAGCCCTAGTCCAGTCTGGTAACCCTCAGTTCTGTGGGCCCTATTCCTCTGGTAACCCCCCTTTCCCCCACTGCATTTTTGTATAATTTTTTTCAAACCATCTGCTATCCAGTTAATGATCAGGCCGCACAGCGCGAGGTAAGCGGCGACCGCAGGCTGAACATGGGTAACACAGGCCATGGCCGCCGCTCGCCTACCGCCATGCAGCCATGCCTGTGTCATCTCTGGCGGCTGCATGGGCTGAGCTGTGTGTCTCTCTTACACACAGCACAGCCTCAGAGCTGTGCTGACAGTTCCGCAGCCGCTCTTCTTCTCCAGGCATGAGCGTCCGCACGGTGGGGAGAGCTGCAGGCTGCTGTGACGATATTGCCCCCCCTCCAATTCTCATTTTGGCAGCAGGGAAAGAGAAGGCTTTCCTGTCTGTTCGTTTTCCCTCCCCATTGGCCACAGTGGAGGGCCAATCAGAAGCAACTAGAAGGGCATCATGGGAAATGTAGTCCCAGAGATAGGTGGCCCAATTGTTCTCAGCAGGGAGCAGACTACAGTTCCCAGCATGCACTCTGCTGGGGTGAAAGAGAAAACCCGGAAACAAGCTGAGGAGTGCTTATAGCAGGAGACATGGAAAACAAAAGAAAGGACTGTGCTGGGGGAACTAATAGCCCCAGCACCACCAGATAGAGCCACACTGTACCCGCACCACCAGAGAGAGAGTCTCGCTGTACCCGCACCACCAGAGAGAGCCACGCTGTACCACGCCACCAGAGAGAGAGCCACGCTGTACCCGCACCACCAGAGAGAGAGTCTCGCTGTACCCGTACCACCAGAGAGAGCCACGCTGTACCACGCCACCAGAGAGAGAGCCACGCTGTTCCTGCACCACCAGAGAGAGTCACACTGTACCACACCACCAGAGAGGGAGCCACGCTGTACCCGCACCACCAGAGAGAGAGCCACGCTGTTCCTGCACCACCAGAGAGAGTCACACTGTACCACACCACCAGAGAGGGAGCCACGCTGTACCCGCACCACCAGAGAGAGAGCCACGCTGTTCCTGCACCACCAGAGAGAGCCACACTGTACCACACCACCAGAGAGGGAGCCATGCTGTACCCGCACCACCAGAGAGAGAGCCACGCTGTACCCGCACCACCAGAGAGAGAGCCACGCTGTACTCGCACCACCAGAGAGAGAGCA
Organism: Aquarana catesbeiana; assembly: GCF_042186555.1. Taxonomy (NCBI): domain Eukaryota; kingdom Metazoa; phylum Chordata; class Amphibia; order Anura; family Ranidae; genus Aquarana; species Aquarana catesbeiana. The sequence continues at coordinate 98,812,445 of NC_133335.1, read as the reverse complement.
ACGCTGTACCCGCACCACCAGAGAGAGAGCCACGCTGTACCCGCACCACCAGAGAGAGAGCCACGCTGTACCCGCACCACCAGAGAGAGAGAGCCACACTGTACCCGCACCACCAGAGAGAGAGCCACGCTGTACCCGCACCACCAGAGATAGAGCAGGTCAGTGCCACTGGACCGTTTGGGCACAATAGGAGACAGACAGTACTGGCATTGTGTGGCCACAATAGGACCGGGACACTGTAATATAAAGGGGACTGCACTGTAATCATTGCAGTGCCCCTTTATAGTGCAGTTGCCTTTATATCACAGTGTCCCTGCACATTACAGTGTGGAGGACCAACACCAGCCATCCCCGCGAATGTCTACCGACTCCCCCCCCGGTCCCTGGAAAAGTTGGCTGCTCAGTCTAAAATGCCCGGGCCTATTTTTTGTCCCAGTCTGGGCCTGTCTGGCAGTGAGGGGTCAAACAGCAGCATTCACCTAGTGATGTGAGTGCTTTTCTCTGCAGCATTCTCCTGTGAACCCTGTTGTAATAATGTACAGTGCCTTGAAAAAGTATTCACACCCTTCGAAATTTTCCATATTTTGTCATGTTACAACCAGAAATGTAAATGTATTTTATTGGGATTTTATGTGATAGACCAACACAAAGTCGCACATAATTGTGAAGTGGAAGGAAAATGATAAATGGTTTTCAAAATCTTTTACAAATAAATATGTGAAAAGTGTGGCGTGCATTTGTATTCAGCCCCCCTGAGTCAATACTTTGTAGAACCACCTTTCACTGCAATTACAGCTGCAAGTTGTTTTGGGGTTGTCTCTACCAGCATTGAGAGTGAAATTTTTGCCAATTCTTCTTTGCAAAATAGCTCAAGCTCTGTCAGATTGGATGGAGAGCGTCTGTGAACAGCAATTTTCAAGTCTCGCCACAGATTCTCAATTGGATTTAGGTCTGGACTTTGACTGGGCCATTCTAACACATGAATATGCATTGATCAAAACCATCAGTGCCGGATTAACATAGGGGCTACTGGATCTGCAGCTCCAGGCCCCTTACCTTAACATAGGCCCATTTAAAAAAACAAAAAAAAAATCACAAAAAAAACAAAACAAAAAACAATCGACTTTGAGGGTCGTGGCTCAGCAACCAGCGGTCACATAGAGCCCAAACTTGGGGCTCCTATCATCTATGATTCCGGAGATACGGGGCTCCTTGTGCAGCCTGTCAGAAGCTACATACAGAGCAGCCAGTTTAAATACAAGCTGGCACACTCTGTTTGCAGCAGACTGAGAGGATGAGCTCACAGTGCCTCTCCTCACTTCTTGTCAGAGGCACTGAGCTCATTGGACAGCTTGGAGCCTGCAGAGTTTGACAGGCAGCACCATCTGTCAAACTTGCCTATTGATTTCCATGGGGCCACTCTGCAACTGCAAGCCAAACTTGCTCGCAGTAGCAGCATAGTCCAACAATGTAAAACTACCATTCAGCAATGTAAAATAAATCAAGCAGGTGGCAGTAGCACCTCATGAACGCCTGTTGGTTCCTGCTATACCACTCGTTAAAAAGCAATACACCACAGATCACTTTTAAGAGGGCAGTAAGCATCACCACAAATGTGAAAGAAACGTGAAGCACATCGTCCATTTCACACTCACCACCAACCAGATCACTCCCCACCAACCAGGTCACTCGCCAGCCACTTCCCATGTTAGCCACCTCCCTTCAACTTATATCACAGGTGACCATTTCCCAACCTGCAGATGACAGACCCTACTCCAAAAGATATCACTCCCAATTACTCCCCCCACCCGCTGATTGATATCCCCCCATGACCACCTCACACCCCCCTGCTGACGACGGACCTCCCTCTCCAGCCTGTCCCCGCACACCCTTTCACCTGCTGGAATCACTTCCGCAGTGTTATTGTGTTCTGCCAGTGGGGAGCCTTCCCTACCCACACAATACAATGATCAGTGTTGCTAACTATAGCTGGCAGCACTGATTGTTTTGGGAAAAACCTGACAGGCTGGTTGTACTTAAGTCGATTAATAGATTGACTTGTGTACAACCAGCTAGCCCATACATAGATCGACTATGGCTGGTCTCTGCTTAACTGGCATAATTTCAATTCATGTATGGCCCACTTAACCACTATGCAGTCCCTAAACATCCTTCCACAAACCTTTATATTTTTCCTTCCCTGATTCCTTCATCCTCCTCACCTGTACATACCGCCCCCATCATACCCTCCACACTCCTCTCCTGTACATACTGCTCACTGTCATACCCTCCACATTACTCTCCTATACATAGTGCCCACTGTCATACCCTTCACAGTCCTCTCCTGTACATACTGCTCACTGTGATACCCTCCACACTCCTCTCCTGTACATACTGCCCACTGTGATACCCTCCACACTCCTCTGCTGTGCATACTGCCCCATAATACCCTCCACACTCCTCTCCTGTACATACTGCCCACTGTGATACCCTCCACACTCCTCTCCTGTACATACTGTCAACTGTCATACCCTCCACACTCCTCTTCTGTACATACTGCCAACTCCACACTCCTCTCCTGTACATAGTGCCAACTATCTTTCTCTCCACACTCCTCTCCTGACCATAGTGCACACTGTTATATCCTCCACATTCCTCTCCATCACCTGCACATACTTCACACTTTTATACCATCCATACTCCTCCGCTATGCCTCTTACCCACAAAAACAGTTATTTAAAATTATATTGAATATCCTCAATATCACCAGCTCTAGAATGGGCACACTTTTGTTAGTTCAACTAAAGGAAATCTTCTCAGTCCTCATATTTGTTCTGCCCATTGTTAGTACTCATTTAATTTTGTGATTACTACTGTGATGTATAGAGGAGCATAAGGGACGTCAGCTACTCTAAATATACCACTGGAAAAAACATTACTACTTTTTAGAGGCCCTGGGGTAGGTTATGCCATAATGTACTAGTATGCACAGCATATTAGCAAATTAGGGTACACTTACCTGTCAGACTGAGACCTCCAGTGCTGCACTGTGATCAATCCGGTGGCTTCCAACTTCACCCGGTTTGCCTTCCGGGTTCTGTACCTTCGTTCCTTGCCTTGACCAGGCTGTGTTGCTGTCACTTCCAGGCATGCTCATGCACATCCTCTCTCTCTCATCCTCCCTCCCTTACCCCTCACCCCTCTCTCATCCCCTTTCTCTCTCTCTCATCCTCCATCTCTCTATTTAATTTAATTTGCTATAACAAAAAATTGTTTGCATTTTTAATTATTTTTTATTTTATTTAATTTTTTTATAAAAAAGCCCCACATAATCCTCAGCACCAGGTCCATGATGTTCTTAATCTGGACCTGGAAACCATTCCATTGTAGCTCTGGCTGTATGTTTAGGGTCATTGTCCTGCTGGAAGGTGAACCTCTACCCCAGTCTCAAGTCTTTTGCAGACTCTAACAGGTTTTCTTCTAAGATTGCCCTGTATTTGGTTCCAATTATCTTCCCATCAACTCTGACCAGCTCCCCTTTCCCTGCTGAAGAAAAGCATCAGCAAAATGTGGAAAATTTCAAGGAGTATGAATACTTTTTCAAGGCACTGTAGATGATAACAAAACAGTCTCTAAGTCTATAGGTAGACTTCCAAAGCTCACTACTGATCTTGGAAAAGCAGGAAACTCCTCCACAGTGATAGTCTGGAATACAGAAGCGATACGGATGTTATCCCCGCACTAGGGTGGATCTGCCCAGGTATAAACTGAAAGTTGCTCTCCAGAGACAAAGAGCCCCAGGTGCTGGCTAATGCTAGTTGAAGTTGTGTGCAATTGGGAAAATCCGGACAGCCGTACTCCAGGAGATTATGATCCAAACTTCTTTATTGTAAAATCAGGAACATGTCATACAGTACATCATAGACAGAGTGTACAGGCAATCAGCTTACGCGTTCCGCACTTATGCCAAGTGCTTACTCATGAGTAAGCACGTGGCATAAGTGCGAAACGCGTAAGCTGATTGCCTGTACACTCTGTCTATGATGTACTGTATGACATGTTCCTGATTTTACAATAAAGAAGTTTGGATTATAATCTCCTGGAGTGCGGCTGTCCGGATTTTCCCAATTGCACACATCCTCCACAGTGGTAGCTTAAGATGACTTGGCGGTTCTGTACTTTCAACTGAGCTTGCAGGCCAAAGTTAACTGTGTGAACTTTTCTCTATAAACCCTAATGGAGAGGCTGTTTGCTTGTGAGCCTAAAAGTAGACAGCTTGTCCACTGGGATGTATGGAGAAGAGGCTGCACATGCACAATACGTTACATCCAGCTGGCTCAGTAGACAGGATGGAAATGCCACCTGAGCTGGCATAAGTTGGAACAGTGGAGAAGGTCTCCCTAATCTGAGATCTATAGTAGGTTTTGTGTATGTAGTGGGCTTCATATATGGGGTGGAGAGGGCAAGAGGACAGTAGGCCGAATAAGTTTAAAAACAGAAGTAAACCACCAGATTAAATTCAAGATTTTGTGCCCCCAGGAGGTTTTTGCCATAATTATATACAGTGCCTTGCAAAAGTATTCACCCCTTGGCTTTTTACCTATTTTGTTACATTACAGCTTTAGTTCAATGTTTTTTTAATCGGAATTATATGTGATGGATCAGAACACAATAGTTTAAGTTGGTGAAGTAAAATTAGAAAAATATATACATAAAACTATTTTTCAGAAATAAAAAACTGATAATTGGCATGTGCACCCCCTTTGTTATGAAGCCCCTTTGTTATGAAGCCCATAAAAAGCTCTGGTGCAACCAATTACCTTCAGAAGTCACATAATTAGTGAAATGATGTCCACCTGTGTGCAATCTAAGTGTCACATGACTAAAAATCAAAATATAGGGAGTGGCGCTGTGTTAGAACAAAGGGTGTGACTGTAAAATTAACAAGTTCTCTGGTGCGTGATATAAACGCTTCTTAGAAATGAAGAAATATATTATAATATGAAACTCCCAAAAATCAATGTATCCATATATGTAATTAATGAAAAATCCTTATTTAGTGGTAGAGGGAATTTTCAACTATGTGTGCAAACAGTAACACAAAATTTAAGTTATCACCATTATATAACATGTGTTGACAATGGTATATATAAATCTACTAATTAGTAAATATAAAGTGACAAGTGCCAGGTGGTGCTATGTATAAAAACTATGGTTATCAAACCATTGTGCAATAATGTGCAAAAAACATTTAAAAATTATAAATCATTAATTATGTGTAAAATCCACAACTATGTATCGAAAAAAATCCCATATACTGTTTATTGCAAAGTGTTCGTAACAGTAATATAATGTGCCATGCACCAAATCCCCGTAGAAATCATGCAGAAGGTTCTTCTTTGGTGGTAAAGAGCGTGCTGTAATTGTTGGCAATCACCCCCCAATGTGGTTACACTCACCGGAGCGCTCCACCCCTGCAGGGGTACGAGCGTATGATGTTGATCCTGTTGGTCTCTCCGATTGTATGGGTGCCAGTATCCTTCCACGCGTCCCAATCCAAAGCAGCTACTTGCATACAGGGAGATGGGGACTCACTGTCCCTTAATGTAATGCAGGTCCCCACTAGATATCCATCTGTCACACCGTCTCCTTCAGTCCCCTCTCCGACATATTAGCTGCCAGAAGAAGCCAACTTCTCGAGATGTATGTGGAAAATGTGCCATCAATCAGCTCAGGATCCCATCACAGATACTGAATAGGGATGGGCTAAACACCCCCCGGTTTGATTCACACCAGAACATACAGAACAGGCTAAAAATTTGGCAGAACACACGAACACCGTTAAAGTCTATGGGACACGAACATGAATAATCAAAAGTGCTCATTTTAAAGGCTTATATGCAAGTTATTGTCATAAAAAGTGTTTGGGGACCCGGGTCCTGCCCCAGGGGACATGTATCAATGCAAATTTTTTTTTTTTAAAATGCAGTTTTTTTGGGAGCAGTGATTTTTTAAATGCTTAAAGTGAATAAAAATGAAATATTCCTTTAAATATTATGCCTAGGGGGTGTCTATAGTATGCCTGTAAAGTGGCGTTTTTTCCGTGTTTAGAACAGTGGACTGGGGGGATCCTATGCTCTTTTTTCCAATGAGTTTTATCTATATTGCCAAGACCCGACTTTATTACAGCCGCGATCAGTTTTTAATGACAATTTTTCCTTTAGAAATGTCATTTTGCTGTGGTACTGTTCTAAACACTGGAAAAATGCGCCACTTTACAGGCATACTATAGACACCCCCCAGGCACGACATTTAAAGGAATATTTTATTTTTATTGTTTCACTTTAAGTATTAAAAAATCACTGCTACTAAAAAAATGGCCGTTTAAAAAAAATTTTTTTTGCATTGATACATGTCCCCTGGGGCAGGACCCGGGTTCCCAAACACTTTTTTATGACAATAACTTGCATATTAGCCTTTAAAATAAGCACTTTTGATTTTTCATGTTAGTGTCCCATAGACTTTAACAGTATTCTGGTGGCTTTCGAATTTGCCCCGAACACCGCATGCTCGGGCCGAATCGTTCACCCATCCCTAATACTGAACCCTGGGGTGGTTCATATGCGTGTTTTGACCAAGCTTAACTGCAAGGTCACACGCTCTAAGTTGAGCGCATACACTGAATGGGCGAGCACAAGAACACGTTTGCTATCACCATTGTTTGGATCTGATTATTGTTTTTTGGAACAGACTTTATATTTTATTATATCAGCGCATGTCCTCATATGAATTGTTTGGTATAGAATTTTGCACTTAGCACTTTAGTGCACTGGAATACTTTTTTGCATCAAATTGGAGCACTTTAATAAGGACTTTTTTAATATGTGACATGTGATGATAAGATTTTACACGTTGCATTACATTGTTGCACAGAGTCACTTTATTGATAAAAGTATTGTCATTAGGGCACTTTATGTATTGTATATTTGTAGCACTCAAGACACATTTTGAGTATATGATTTATAGTGATTTGTAGTATGTTACACTAAAATATTAATTAACTTTGGATATCGCATGGCAATTAACAAAGCGCAGCACTTACCTTTATATTTATATTTATTACTTGTGCACGGTCATATGGGACGTGATCAGTGCTAGCAGCTATATAGATAGAAGTCAGTATATGTTTATGGTAGCTCGCAAGATTTTTGTTGTTTAGATCAAATTCAGATTTTTTTACTGTCTGAATTTAAAAATACATATTTAAACTTCATTCATTTATGTATTTTATATCTGCCCGAGCAACTTGCACACATATACAGCCTGGGCCGTCCAATAGATGCGAGAGCGCGGCAGCACTATGTGAGCTTTCGCTATTTATGAGTGAGTGATCAGTGATGTCTGGCTGGTCCCATGCATAACATATAGGCAGGTGCAGTCTGTACTCCCCACTGTAGGTGGCACTTGACCGAAGCAGCCATGCAGAGGGAGAAGGAAGTCATGAGTCAACTTGGTTCCTCTATGACTTTCTGCGTTCACCAGGGGGACAGCTGCCTGATTAGATACTGGAGCCCATGTGACCTTGGTGGCCATCTTGGGTCAGGGCAGCATCTATTTAAGACCCTGGCTCCCGAGTTTGGCACGCTTTGTGTGAGTGGCAGCAAGGGAACAGGTTCCCTGTCTGGCAGGGACACTGCATAGCGACAGGGCGAGGTTCCAGAGGAGTATGGAAAGTGCAGGGACTACACTATCTCCATGTAGGAAGCCTCCCATTTGAGTGCGGACCAGCCAGGCTGCATTCCCGCTTTTCATTGCAGAAGCTGTCGGCATCATCTCAGGATACACTCCTCTTCCTCTGCTACAGTTTTGTAAGTGGCACCGGTAGGTTATGCCTACCCTCAGGACCTAGCTGTACATTGTTGGAACTTCCTTAACCACTTGCCGACTGGCTCACGCCGATATATGTCGGCAAAGTGGTTAGTTCCCGCGAATCACCATACGGGTACGTCTGTACCTTTAAGGGCGATAGCAGGTGTGCACGCGCCCACTGCACGGCGGGGAACCCGATGCGCGCGGCTGGCAGGCGCGATCGTCGACGGGCATGTGAGATTGTGTGCACGAGAACAGGAACAGGGATTTGTGTGTGTAAACACACATTTAACCCCTTGATCGCCTCCTAGTGTTAACCCCTTCCCTACCAGTGACATTTACACAGTAAACAGTGCATTTTTATAGCACTGATCGCTGTATAAATGTCACTGGTTCCAAAAATGTGTCAAAAGTGTCCGATCTGTTTGTCGCAATGTCACAATACCGCAAAAAAATGCAGATCACCGTCAATACTAGTAAAAAATAAAAAATAATAATAAAAGTGCCATACATTTTACCCATAGTTTGTAGACGCTATAACGTTTGCGCAAACCAATCAATATACTCTTATTGCGATTTTTTTACCAAAAATATGTAGAAGAATATATATTGGCCTAAATTGAGGAAGAAATTTGTTTTTTCAAAACATTTTGGGGGATATTTATTATAGCTAAAAGTAAAAAATATTGCTTTTTTTTCAAAATTGTCGCTATTTTCTTGTTTATAGCGCAAAAATAAAAACCGCAGAGGTGATCAAATACCACCAAAAGAAAGCTCTACTTGTGGGAAAAAAGGACATCAATTTTGTTTGGGTACAGTGTCGCACGACTGCACAACTGTCAGTTCAAGCAATGCAGCACCGTATCACAAAAAATGGCCTGGTCATTAAACAGCCAAATCTTCCGGTCTGTAAGTGGTTAATACATTGTTCTTGTTCTCTCTCATCTCAGTCTCTGTGAGATCTCTCTTCGCCAACACAGCATGCTGTACCCTGTCTAAAAGCACATCCTGAATTTTCTGATCGCTCGTTCATAAAACTGAAAGTACACACAACACTGCAGTGCTATGTCATCCATTGTCCGGGCTGTGTATGTGTATAGGTTGTCTGCGAGCTGGTGGTAAGTAGGCTTTGTTTTTTTCCTGGGCATTCCCCAGACTTTGTTGATACCTGTTTTAGCCTTCCAATGCCGCTTACTGCGATAGCCAGCTATAGATGAGGGTGGTGGCAAGCTTTTGTTATCACGTGAGTGTTTGTATTGGTCCAGCAATGCACCAACACCTTTGCAGCCATTGTGCTATTGCTGGGTGTTTGGTGTGCTCCTGTACCTTTAAGGAGGAGTGGGCTCCCCTTCTGTCCACCTGCTCTCATTTATCCATCAGAATGCATGTGCCTCCACTGTGGGGACACTCATATTTTAGTGTTAGGACCACAGATACCAGGGTGCTGTGATGTGGCTCTGTGGCTTACGCATGCGTTTGCAAATGCGTGCGGACTAAACTCCTGTTTTTAACGCATGCTGTTAGACAGGTCAATTTGGTTGTCTGTGAGCTGGTGGTAAGTAGGCTTTGGTTTTTTTCCTGGGCATTCCCAAGACTTTGTCGATACCCGTTTTAGCCTTCCAATGCCGCTTTGAGATAGCAAGCTATAGATGAGGGTGGTGGCAAGCTTTTGTTATCACATATTGCCACAGGCTGTATGATCTGTTTTTGTGAATAGCAGCACTGGTGTCCAGAGTGCCTCCTGCTCCCAGAGGCCAGCGTTGTCATTCACAAAATTGTCTTCTTCCTAGCAGTGTTGTTGGACAAGAAAAGGAGGGGAGGACCTGTCCAACCACACTGCTTTTTAAGATATGGATTTAAAGCGGCGTTCCACCCATTTTATATACTTGATGTCTATTGCATACCCATTGATCATGCTTTTACTAATGAAAATTGTTTTTTTTGGCATGTTAATACCTTTTATTTTAGGGTTTCACCCGCACTTCTGGCATGTCCCGGCCTAGGCGATTACGTCACTAGGCGATTCACAAGGGCTCTTAGGATAGCGGTGGCATATATCCCAGGAGTCCTTGCGAATTGCCTACTGAAATCTCACATTATTTACAGACAGGAAATGACGCAAACGTGTCTGACAGGTTGCTATAGCAATTACTGCGCATGATTCCCTTTTGGTATGTTGCCAATCCACTGTGAATGATAGCAACTGTTGGTTGGAATGTATCCATTTCTGTCTGTGGTCTTGAAGAACGTCCTAGTATTTAAATAGCCATTATTTTTATATACATGCAAGTCGAGATAATCAATGCTTTGTTTACTCCAGTTTCCTGAAAAAAGTGATGCCATAGATGTTTTGATTTAATTAGTTGAAGAAGACTTGTAGCTCTTCCTCTGTGTATGACAATGTCATCTATGTATCGACGGTACATTTTCAAATTCTCTCTTTGCACGCTATATATTAGCTTTTCTTCCCACCGATTTAAGATCAAGTTTGCTACACTGGGGGCATATTTTGCCCCCATGGCAACTCATTTTGTTTGGATGTAGTATTCCCCTTTGTGCCAGAAATAATTGTGGCTCATAGCTAGCTTTAGACCTTCTGTTATGTATTTAATTTGTTCCTCTTTTAAGTCAGTTTGTTTATGCAAAGCCCATTCAACACTGCTTAATCCATCGTCTTGTATGATATTCGTATATAAAGAATTTACATCTATTGTTACCAAGATGTCATCTTCATGTATTCTGAAATTCTTAAAGTGGTGTTCTGGCCGAAATTATACTTTTTAAATAAAAATTCCCCTATAATACACAAGCTTAATGTATTCTAGTAAAGTTAGTCTGTAAACTAAGGTCTGTTTTGTTAGTTTATAGCAGTAGTTTGTTATTTTATAAACTTACAGCAGGCCGTGGCCATCTTAAGTCTGGGCATCTGAAGCCAGAATGTATTTCTTCCTGGATCTCATCCTTGCAGATCTCGCACATGCTCAGTGCAGCACAAGCAGTGTAATAGGTTTCAGGTCAGGTTTCCACAGCAATGGCAGTGTCAGAGGAAGTTGCCGCCCCTTCCCAGAAGGCATTGCAAACAGGAAATGATGCGATGGGCCGCGGCCAGGGAGGAGGAAGTGAAAAATTAATACAAAAGATATACAGTAGGTGCTGAGAAAAAAAATTAAAAAATATCCAATTCGTTTACAGCGCACAGTTTAGTGAGGGATGCTGAAGAGTTGTAAAAGTGGGTGGAACTCCACTTTAAGTTCTGCAATTAATTACTTGCTGTCCTACAAATAGGATTTTCCTTCTACCACCATTGGTTGTAAATACCCATCTAAGTATGCTCCTAGTCTAGAAAACAGTGAATCTATGCCACTTATTATTGGCCTACCTGGAGGGTTCGATTGACTTTTGTGCATTTTGGGGTCGTAATAAATCACCGGAGTTTTTGCTGATTCTGGGACCAGGTATCTAGCTTCCTTCTTTGTTAGAATTCCCCTTTCTTCTCCACGTTTAACAAATAATTTAAGTTTTTTCTCATATTCACTTTTTGGATTCGCTTTAAGTTTTTTTATATGTATCCGGTGTTTTCAACAGTTTGTTCATTTCTGTTTCGTAATCACGCAAAGTTGTGGGCAGGGCCAGCTGTATGGTACCCAATAAGAGCAAGCAGCATGCTCAGCTAGCTGATACTGGGAGGTTGTAGTCTAGTGCAGTTGCACAGAGGTATATTCTCAGGCACAGTGGGTAACAGCACAGACTGAGTTGGTCTTACTGTGGCAGCATCTGCTAGAAGGGTAGAAGACTGTCAGGAAGCTGACATAGGTGAGAGGTCAGATAGGCCTGAGGCAAGTGGTGGCAATGGTGCTGGAGATTGGTGCTGACTACAGCACACAGTGGAGTCCCCTACTCTGTTCCTCCTCGTACTGGAACCTTTTCCTGGCTTTACTACTCTGTCCCTGCCAGATGGTGTTCCTCTTTCTAAACTAACCATTCACAAATGCGCACCGAATGTGTTGAGGCACTGCTATTTATTAGCACTGTCCTAAGCAAGAAAGCCACAGAAGGTCACAGAGGAGTGTCCAATCGGACTGCTGCTCTCTCTTGTAACACCTATGGAGACTGAAGGGGAACATCATTCAATTTAAGTCTCCACTCCATCCCTAAGGTGGCAAGGTGCCACCTGATGGGTGGAGTAGGAACTACACCACTCAACGCACAGCAGACATGGCTGTAGAAAGCAATGCTGGGACTGGTGGGCATAAGGCAGCTCCAGTGAGAACACGGGGTACATTTGCTTCAAGAGCATCAATTTCTGAAGCAAATTTCTAAACATGATTCATGTTGAAATGCTGTTGAAGGATTCTTTAAATTTAGTCTATAAATCATTTTCACACCAAGTGTCAAGCCATAGGAATCTATACAGTTTATACTGTGATATGGCAACCTACTGCGCATTTAGTATTGTTTACATGAATTATAACAAGTACTCACAACCTGAAAGTGTTTTATTTATTTATTTCCCTTACAGCTACAATCTTGTGCCATTTCATTCTTTTGTGCTGGTAACGGTGTGAAAAAATACATGCAATGTATTATGGAGTAGCTCCTATCTTCCATATTATATTAACATTGCATTACCACTGTTAAGTAGGTGTCAAAATATGATGTCACCAACATAGAACAATTCCAAAACCACTTATGGAAGAGTCTACAAAGTATTTGTATTAACTAATGTGCATATTTGGCAGCTCTGAGGCTTTGTTTTTTTAAGTGTCATTTTACACTTTTTTTTTTTTTTTTTTTTGCTGTTTTCTTAATGGATTCCTTATCCTCTTTGTGGCAATGCAAAATCTTGTGTTACTCCTGTATCAATGGCTTCATTCATCTCTGCATGGTCACACATTTGACTTCACTGAGCAATTAAATCTCTATAAACCTGCTAAAAACATTTCGAAAAACATTCCATTGATATGTGGAATGGAGGAAAGGTAGAAGAGACAGGCCAAAGAGAGGTAATTGCAGGAGCAAATCTTTCGTGGTAACTTTCAGCAGGATTTTGTAAACTGACAGGGTCCCTTTTAAAGGAAGTGAGGTAATTCTAAGCCTTAACTTGGTCTTTTCTTCTTACAAATTCACACGGGAAATTATTATCTTTAGGCTCATTTGAAATAGCATGATGACATTTAGGTTGTTATACAGTATTACTCTAATGTGATTCAAAAGGTCGACCATTTATTTGTAGACTGATGATTCTGTAAACACTTTTGAAATGACAAGTGATACACTTATGAGCAAAGGTTCCTGTGGCCAGTTATAGGGCGTTTGCCTATGGGACCTAAAAACACACTAATAGATGCTACTACAGTTGCTACATACTACTTGACAAGCTGTAAATACTTTCTTTTTTTACGTTTGATGTTAATTACCATTTTTGTGATGTCCTGGCGGGGTCACTTGTCATTCTAGTTTCAAAAAATAACATTTTTGTTGATTCTGTTACAATACTGCTTAACTATTGCATGCACATGACAAAGCAATGTAACTCTATGAAATAGTGGTGATTAGGTTACTAAGTTTTCAGTGATAATGGTGAATGGCCTACATGGGTCATTCTCTTTGTCAACTGTTAATTTGTGGACACTATGCAGTGTGGAAGAATTAAATTCTTGTAACTAAAAAGAAAGCATGGTCTGTCCATCGTAAATAAATAATTAATCGGTGACTGTAAAAGTTTGCCTATATTGTGCTTATTGTCCAAATACTGTATATAAATATATATATATATATATATATATATATATATATATATATATATATATATATATATATATACATATACACCCCTCACATTTTTGTAAATATTTTCATCTATCTTTTCATGTGACAACACTGAAGAAATGACACTTTGCTACAATGTAAAGTAGTGAGTGTACAGCTTGTATAACAGTGTAAATTTGCTGTCCCCTCAAAATAACTCAACACACAGCCATTAATGTCTAAACCGCTGGCAACAAAAGTGAGTATACTCCTAAGTGAAAATTTCCAAATTGGGCCCAAAGTGTCAATATTTTGTGTGGTCACCATTATTTTCCAGCACTGCCTTAACCCTCTTGGGCATGGAGTTCACCAGAGCTTCACAGGTTGCCACTGGAGTCCTCTTCCACTCCTCCATGACAACATCACGGAGCTGATGGATGTTAGAGACCTTGCACTCCTCCACCTTCTGTTTGAGGATGTCCCACAGATGCTCAATAGGGTTTAGGTCTGGAGACACCCTTGGCCAGTCCATCACCTTTACCCTCAGCTTCTTTAGCAAGGCAGTGGTAGTCTTGGAGGTGTGTTTGGGGTCATTATCATGATGGAATACTGCCCTGCGGCCCAGTCTCTGAAGGGAGGGGATCATGCTCAGCTTCAGTATGTCACAGTACATGTTGGCATTCATGGTTCCCTCAATGAACTGTAGCTCCCCAGTGCAGGTAGCACTCATGCAGCCTCAGACCATGACACTCCCACCACCATGCTTGACTGTAGGCAAGACACACTTGTCTTTGTACTCCTCACCTGGTTGCCGCCACACACGCTTAACACCATCTGAACCAAATAAGTTTATCTTGGTCTCATCAGATCACAGGACATGGCTCCAGTAATCCATGTTCTTAGTCTGCTTGTCTTCAGCAAACTGTTTGCGTGCTTTCTTGTGCATCACCTTCAGAAGAGACTTCCTTCTGGGACGATAGTCATGCAGACCAATTTGATGCAGTGTGTGGCGTATGGTCTGAGCACTGACAGGCTGTCCCCCCACCCCTTCAACCTCTGCAGCAATGCTGGCAGTACTCATACGTCTATTTCCCAAAGACAACTCCTGGATATGACGCTGAGCACGTGCGGTCAACCTCTTTGGTTGACCATGGCGAGGCCTGTTCTGTGTGGAACCTGTCCTGTTAAACCTCTGTATGGTCTTGGCCACCATGCTGCAGCTCAGTTTCAGGGTCTTGGCAATCTTCTTATAGCCTAGACCATATTTATGTAGAGCAACAATTCTTTATTGTCAGATCCTCAGAGAGTTCTTTGCCATGAGGTGCCATGTTGAACTTCCAGTGACCATGAGAGAGTGAGAGCAATAACACCAAATTTAACACATTCCCCTGCTCCCCATTCACACCTGAGACCTTGTAACACTAACAAGTCACATGACACCGGGGAGGGAAAATGGCTAATTGGGCACAATTTGGACATTTTCACTTAGGGGTGTACTCACTTTTGTTGCCAGCAGTTTAGACATTAATGGCTGTGTGTTGAGTTATTTTGAGGGGACGGCAAATTTACACTGTTATACAAGCTGTACACTCACTACTTTACATTGTAGCAAAGTGTAATTTCTTTAGTGTTGTCACATGAAAAGATATAATAAAATATTTACAAAAATGGTAGGGGTGTACTCACTTCTGTGAGATACTGTGTATATATATATATATATATATATTTGATAGATAATGTTGATGAACCACAACAAAATTGATGACAAATTCTTACCATTGCCACCTTCATCCTAATCTCAGACACTTCCAAAAAAATGCAGGTATGAGTACAGCACCTACTACTGCTAAAACTATCAGAGGGGGGGAGAAAACTATAAACTAAACTAAATCTGAAAAAGTTATAGGATGACAGTGTCTCTTTAAAGGGTAACTCCACTTTCATGGGGGGAAAAAATATCAAACAAAGAAAAATTATTATAGCATACACAATTGCGACAAAAGTCATATTGTAATTGAATGTTATTAAAAATGACCTTTTCTTTTCAAGCTTCAGTCGCTATAGATTTCTGAAAATGCAATGCATTATGGCTACTTGGAAGTGATCTGTACAGTGGAACCTCAGATTGCGAGTAACGCGGTTTACGACCGTTTTGCAATACGAGCTGTTTTTTTTTTTTTACCTGTCTCGCTTTGCGTTGTCTTGTAAGACGAGCAGGACTCAAGCCTCTGGGGTGTGCAGTACCGCATTTGACAAGAGGTGCAGGGGCGCCGGTGACGCTCGGAGACACTCGGAAACACTCTGTTCCCAAGTGTTTCCGAGCGTCTCTGAGTGGTCTCTGAGTGTTTTCGAGTGTCTCCACTGCCCCCGTACCTCTGGCCACATGCGGTACTGCATAGGCAAGCAGTGGCTATGGAAAGGATTATCTGAGTTTCCATTATTTCCTATCAGAAACTCGCTTCGATATACGAGTGCTTTGGATTACAAGCATTCTTCTGGAACAAATTATTCTCGTAATCCAAGGTATTACTGTACACAGAATGTGTACTGACCACTCCCCAGAAATATAATTTCCTGCTTGTGTGATTGGCTCACCACTTTTTCCAGATGTCTACACCAAGATACAAGCCAGATTTCAGGCATCCCCTGCAACAATAATGTCATTTTTGGTGAGATACTCCCAGTAGGAACACATCTAAAGGGATGAAGGCTCAGCAGATTTCCTCATTAGTGCCCTGTAGGTGCACAGCTGGTTGATAATTATGAAACCAATCACATTAGATTCACTTTCCCTCATGAGCACAGAGAAACACACAGGGATTTCTTCAGAAGAACAAACGGTCTGCAACAAAGTTTGTTAAAATCCTTGCAGTGTACATACAGTAGATCACCCAGAGGGAAATGTTTTGGAGTGGAGTTTAGGCCATCACCCAATATTGGAACAGCCCGTTTGAACTGCTCTTTGACCAAGATGTCACATTTACAGTTTACCATAGAAACCACTTAAAGAGCCATTTAGTCAGAGCTCCCTTTGCTAAAGACTCAATGGGCTTTCATTCTTTTCACTTTTGGAGAATGTAGACAGACTCGTTTAGAAAAAAGTATGTCCTGTGCCTACAGGCTGATGTGTTTATGATAAAAGGAGCTTATTTTTCTAACTTCAAAATGATAAATTATTTTGATAAAAGCTCTAGCATTGTATTTTATAGATGTTTCTAAAAGGCTAGGGGTTGTAATTTTACTTACTTTTATAAAGGCCAGATGATGCAGGGCATCCAATGTCCGACAAATGGATTGGATTCTTGATTCTTCCATATTTTTTGTAGCGTTACCCCCCGTGGGGCTGTTGGAAATAGACAGGTTCTCTCAAAGTAGTACAGAGGCTGCCAGTCATACAAGCTAACTTACACACACACCGACAATTAGGACTCAGTTTAGGGGAGGGGTCAGCAACCAGTAGATCATGATCTATCAGTATATGGTGGACAGGTGACTGGTAGATTGTGGTCTGGGCTTGCTGACCCGCCATTCCAGAGCATCAAACAGAGTGCATTGCAAAGGGACTACTTGTAAAGTTGGAGCTGTAGTAGGGAGCAAGAGCCACATAAGCCGATGCCTCCTCTGTAGTGCTGGCTCCTGTCCCATGCAGAGTGACACCAACTGGACTCTACATCTTATCCCGGCTAGCGGTCTCCAGAGTGGCGCCAGCAGCAGGAAAGAAGAGATGTTCAGGTCAATGTGAAGCAATACACTGGGCTTAATAGTATAGGGCTGTTTTCACACTCATGTGTTGGTGTTTACTTACACCGTGGATGCAGTGCAGCGTACCTGCCGCCTGCTGCTCTTTGTCAGAGACTTCTATTATATTCTGCGGGTGTGGTGCACCTTCTGAAAGCGCACCACAACTCCTGAATTTTGGTGAACTTTCAGAAAGTGCCCAACACCTGCAGGATATAATAGAAGCCTATGGCAAAGCACAGCTTTGAAGTCGTGTTTTTATCACCCCCGCCCTAACCGCACCCCCTTTAGCTGCAGTGGCCAGCCCCAGCAGGAGTGATACACCCTGTCATGGTTGGTGGGTGTAGCACCTGCCAAGGATGACCCATTCAAGTGAATGAGGCCACTCTGCAAGTGCCCTGCAACCTTGTGAGTAGGGATGAGCCGAACACCCCCTGGTTCAGTTCGCAGCAGAACATGCGAACAGGCAAAAAATTTGTTCGAACACACAAACACCGTTAAAGTCTATGGGACACGAACATGAATAATCAAAAGTGCTAATTTTAAAGGTTTATTTGCAAGTTATTGTCATAAAAAGTGTTTGGGGACCTGGGTCCTGCCCCAGGGGACATGTATCAATGCAAAAAAAAAGTTTTAAAAACTGCAGTTTTTTCAGGAGCAGTGATTTTTAATAATGCTTAAAGTGAAACAATAAAAGTGAAATATTCTTTTAAATTTCGTACCTGGGGAGTGTCTATAGTATGCCTGTAAAGTGGCGCATGTTTCCTCTGCTTACAACAGTTCGAGAGCAAAATGACATTTCTAAAGGAAAAAAAAAGTAATTTAAAAGTACTCGCGGCTATAATGAATTGTCGGTCCCAGCAATACACATAAAAGTCATTGAAAAAAACGGCATGGGATTCCCCCACAGCCCATTACCAGGCCCTTTGGGTCTGGTATGAATATTAAGGGGAACACCGAACCAAAATTTTTTAAAAAAATGTTTTTTTTTAAAGAGCACAGTGGCCTCCATAATCCTTAAATGGAAGACGTTTGGGACAACCAGAACCCTTCCTAGAGCTGGCCATCTGGCCAAACTGGGCTATTGGGGGAGAAGTGCCTTGGTGAGAGAGGTAAAGAAGAACCCAAAGATCACTGTGGCTGAGCTCCAGAGATGCAGTCGGGAGATGGGAGAAAGTTGTAGAGAGTCAACCATCACTGCAGCCCTCTACCAGTCGGGGCTTTATGGCAGAGTGGCCCGACGAAGGCCTCTCCTCAGTGCAAGACACATGAAAGCCCACATAGAGTTTGCTAAAAAAATACCTGAAGGACTCCAAGATGGTGAGAAATAAGATTCTCTGGTCTGATGAGACCAATATAGAACTTTTTGGCCTTAATTCTAAGCGATATGTGTGGAGAAAACCAGGCACTGCTCATCACCTGTCCAATACAGTCCCAACAGTGAAACATGGTGATGGCAGCATCATACTGTAGGGGTGTTTTTCAGCTGCAGGGACAGGACGACTGGTTGCAATCGAGGGAAAGATGAATGCGGCCAAGTACAGGGATATCCTGGACGAAAACCTTCTCCAGAGTGCTCAGGACCTCAGACTGGGCCAAAGGTTTACCTTCCAACAAGACAATGACACTAAGCACACAGCTAAAATAACGAAGGAGTGGCTTCACAACAACTCCGTGACTTTTCTTGAATGGCCCAGCCAGAGCCCTGACTTAAACCCAATTGAGTATCTCTGGAGAGACCTAAAAATGGCGGTCCACCAACGTTTACCATCCAACCTGACAGAACTGGAGAGGATCTGCAAGGAGGAATGGCAGAGGATCCCCAAATCCAGGTGTGAAAAACTTGTTGTATCTTTCCCAAAAAGACTCATGGCTGTATTAGATCAAAAGGGTGCTTCTACTAAATACTGAGAAAAGGGTCTGCATACTTAGGACCATGTGATATTTCAGTTTTTCTTTTTTAATAAATCTGCAAAAATGTCAACAATTCTGTGTTTTTCTGTCAATATGGGGTGCTGTGTGTACATTAATGAGGAAAAAAAATGAACTTAAATGATTTTAGCAAATGGCTGCAATATAACAAAGAGTGAAAAATTTAAGGGGGTCTGAATACTTTCCGTCCTCACTGTGTATATATATATATATATATATCTATATATATATATATATATAGATATATATATATATATATATATATATATATTAATATATAGTTAGTTATGACGTGTTTGAACATGTAATTACATGTTCTTTTAAACTTTATTTTTTTCACTTTTTGAACTCGGTTTTACTGTAATCTCACAATATCTCACGAGATTACAGGCAGCCCATCCACTTTTACAATCTCGGACGTTTTCAGAGGAAACACTTCTCTGTTCTCCCTCTGAGAACTGAAGTTCTCAGCTTCATAAACTGGCTGCAGAGGAGATCATTTTCCTCTGAGAACTGGCAAGAACTGAACTGAGAAAAAACTTCTCAGTTTTAAAAACATACACCTCAGTCCTTAAAATCAGTGGCAGTCTATGTATCCTGCAGACTTCTGATACTAGGTACAGTGAGTGAAAAAATATTTGCTCTACTGCTGATTTTGTACGTTTGCCCACTGACAAAGAAATGATCAGTCTATCATTTTAAGGTAGGTTTATTTTAACAGTGAGAGACAGAATATCAACAAAAATATCCAGAAAAATGCATTTAAAAAAAGTTATAAATTGATTTGCATTTTAATGAGTTAAATAAGTATTTGACCCCTTCGTA
This sequence comes from Aquarana catesbeiana, assembly GCF_042186555.1. Taxonomy (NCBI): domain Eukaryota; kingdom Metazoa; phylum Chordata; class Amphibia; order Anura; family Ranidae; genus Aquarana; species Aquarana catesbeiana. The sequence goes on along the minus strand of NC_133335.1, from coordinate 98,792,333 downwards.
AAACATGACTTAGTACTTGGTTGCAAAACCCTTGTTGGCAATCACAGATGTCAGACATTTCTTGTATTTGGCCATCAGGTTTGCAGACATCTCAGGAGGGATTTTGTCCCACTCCTCTTTACACATCCTCTCAAAGTCATTAAGGTTTCGAGGCTGACGTTTGGTAACTCAAATCTTCAGCTCCCTCCACATACTTTCTATGGGATTAAGGTCTGGAGACTAGCTAGGCTACTCCAGGACCTTAATGTGCTTTTTCTTGAGCCACTCCTTTGTTGCCTTGGCCGTGTGTTTTGGGTCATTGTCATGCTGGAATACCCATCCACGACCCATTTTCAATGCCCTGGCTGAGGGAAGGAGGTTCTCACCCAAGATTTGACAGTACAGGATGTTTTCACCCAAGATTTGACAGTCCATTGTTCCTTTGATGCGGTGAAGTTGTCCTGTCCTCTTAGCAGAAAAATGTTTCAACCTCCATGTTTGACGGTGGGGGTGGTGTTCTTGGAGTAATAGGAAGCATTCCTCCTCCAAACGCGGTGAGTTAAGTTGATGCCAAAGAGCTTGATTCTTTTCTCATCTGACCACAACACTTTCACCCAGTTCTCTGAATCATTCAGATGTTTATTAGCAAACTTCAGAAGGGCCTATACATGTGCTTTTTTGAGCAGGGGGACCTTGTGAGCGCTGAAGGATTTCAGTCATTCACGGCGTAGTGTGTTACCAATTGTTTTGTTGCTGACTAAGGTCTCAGCTGCCTTGATATCATTGACAAGATTTTCCCGTGTTGTTCTGGGCTGGGCTGATTCCCCACCATTCCTATGATCATTGAAACTCCAAAGTGAGACCTTGCATGGAGCTCCAGATCAGGGGAGACTGACAGTTATTTTGTGTTTCTTCCATTTGCGAATAATCGCACCAACTGTTGTCACCCTCTCACCAAGCTGCTTAGCGATAGTCTTGTATCCCGTTTCAGCCTTGTGTAGGACTACAATCTTGTCCCTGACATCCTTGGACAGCTCTTTGGTCTTGGCCATGGTGGAGAGATTGGTATCTGATTAATTGATTGCTTCTGTGGACATGTGTTTTTTATACAGGTAACAAGCTGAGATTAGGAGCACTCCCTTTAAGAGAGTGTTCCTAATTTCAGCTCATTGCCTGTATAGAAGACACCTGGGAGCCAGAAATCTTGCTGATTGATAGGCGATCAAATATTTATTTCACTCATTAAAATGCAAATCAATTCAGAACTTTTTTTAAATGCGGTTTTCTGGATATTTGTTATTCTGTCTCTAACTGTTAAAATAAACCTACTATCAAAACTATTTCTTTGTCAGTGGGTAAATGTACAAAATCAGCAGGGGACCAAATACTTTTTTCCCTCACTGTACAACCTAATAAAAGAAAATACACTTTTGTTTTTGAGTCTTTATAAGTGCTCTTCTAGTTTTCTAGAATTACAATTTAAATTACTTATTGGTTATTACTAGCTTGAGTCCTAATTGTCCCTTGGCAGACCATGCTATTGTTAAAACTACAATGTTTACATTAATAAACCAATGTCTTTATGGGAAGAATGAAATAATGAATGACACCTAATACTGTACAGGAGATCAGAAATAAATTATAGTTTTATTTCCTTTCTAAGATTACTAAAGACATCTGTAGAGAAGCTCTCTGCCTAGCTAATACAGCAGTTTTATATGGAGAATTCATTCATATTTGTACACAAAGGAAAAAGATTTTTAAAAAGTCATGTATAGCTCCACAACATGTATCCATATAGTTAATTGAAATGTAATTACAATTTGTACACAAAGGAAAATAAGTAAAATAGTCACAAGATATAATACAAGATATAATACAAGATATAATATAATAACTTATCGAGTTAGGCGACTTCTACATCTTCTTGGAGTACACTTGGGGATGCTGAATAACATATCCAGGTACATTGGGCTATGTCACTGCCTTCAGGAGATTGAATGCAGGCAAACAAAGCTGAAAAAGACAGCCCAATATAATCCCTTCCACTCCCATCTCTCCAGCAAGCCTCAATTTTGTAGCAAGCAATAGTAGGAGTGGATAATATAAACAGAGGGAAGGGATCTGTGGTCCTTAATGTACTGAGAGATAAGGATTTCACAATAAGAACAAAATCCTATTTCATTAATCTTAGATTAAGGGTCAGGATTAAGTATTCATGTACATTAGGTTTAGAGCTGTCTTTAATGTGGGGCAAAAGAGGCAGCTGCCCTGGGCCCAGTCATTGTTGTGGGGCCAAAAGCAACTGCCCCTGCTCCACTCACTCCTTGCTCATTTCCTTGGCCTCACATTAGATTGAATAGGCACTGCTCCGAGAAATGACAGCTATTCCCTGCCTCCTGTCCTAGACTTCACAGGAGGAATGCATCCTTCCCCCACCCCACCTGTCCAGCCACTGTGACAACTGAAGTTCATGATTGGGGGTGTGCCAGGTATTTGCTTGCAGAGGCGGGAGGATGATCATTGCTATGGAACAGGCTGTGCACTTCCCCGAGCAAGAATCTTTGAACCACAACTCTGGCTGACACTGTGTGCCCTGAGCAGTGCCAGATTTCAGAGCATGTGTCTTAGCAACCCCTTGCTGGACACAGGGAGGTAGACTCTCCACTGCATGCTGTTTAAGTGGCTGGTGTGTACCCTCATCTGTCACTTACAGTATGGTGTCCTTTTATGAAACTGAGATCAGCGGCGATCCCGAGTCTCACCGCTGATCTCAGCGCTTTACCAGTTTATGAAACTGAGATAATCAGCGGAGAACATGTTCTCCGCTGATTATCTCAGCACAGTGAGAATTCACAGAAACGGCCAGTTTATGAAGGTGCGATCTCCACACCTCACTGGCGATCTGTGACAGAATTCTCACTTTCTGATTCACCATTTCAGAAGTGGAGAATCAGAGTGAGAAGCCTGAAACTGGCTGATATTCTGGAGAAAGAAAGAAGTCTTTTGACTTCTTTCTTTCACCAAACAGTCAGAGCACACCTTCCCCACCATTACACACCCCAAAACCAGCAGGATAGGAATTTATAGTGTATATATATATATATATATATATATATATATATATATATATATATATATATATATACATATATACATATATACATATATATATATGTATGTATGTATGTATGTATATATATATATATATATATATATATATATATATATATATATATATACATATATACATACATATATATATATATATCTATATATATATCTATATATATATAAATATACATCTATATATATATATATATATATAGCTATATATAGATACATATATATATATATATGTATCTATATATAGCTATATATATATATATATTTTTTTTTTTTAGATGTTCACGTCTCTGGCTGGGTTCACACTTGTGCGATGCGTGAACCAGCGTGATTCCTGTGCGGGTTTTCACATCGCACCTACATTGACATCTGCGCACCACTGCGGGTGTCAATGTAAAGTTAATGACACCCCCAGATCATTTCACAGATCGCAGTGCGAACTATGTAATGGTGCAGGAATCGGATCGCATGGGTGTTCACACCCATGCGATCCGATTCCAGTGCGGACCAAATAAAGGGTCCTGTACCATTTTGGTGCAAATGCAATATGATTTAGGGCCAGTTCCCACTGCTGCGGTGTCCGAGATCGGATGTGATTCGCACCGCAGTGCAAAATCACATCCGATCTCTGTGCGATGCGATTTCAGCCATACAGATAGTATTGCTAAATTTGCATTGCCCTCGGACCAAACTCTTACAGGACCCTTTTTTTGGTCCACAGCAGAATCGGATTGCATGGGTGTTCACACCCATGCGATTCGATTACTGTCCGAGTTTGCAGATCGCACTGCGATATGCGAACTGATTTGGGGGTGTTAACTTTTAGGCCCAGTTCACACTTGTGCGATGCCGGACATCGCACAGGCATCGCATGTTATTTGCAGCACACTGCCATTCACATTACATGCGATGTCTGTGCGGTGCGATATCAGCTGTACAGATAGTATGGCTGATATCGCACCGCATTCGGTGCAAACACGCACAGGACCCTTTTTTCTGTTCGGACCAGAATCGGATCGCATGTGTGTTCACACATATGCGATCCGATTCATGTCCGAACTGTCAGTTCGCAGTGCGATATGCAAGCTGATCTGGGGGTGTCCTTAACAATGTATTGACGCTCCCCAGCGATTCGCATATGGCAGTGTGAACTGACATGCGAGTCGGTGCGATGCGGGAACCCGCAGTGGATTCGCAGTGTTCTCGCATCGCACCAGTTTATCAATTTTTATGTTTATCTATAATGAAATATATTTTACTTTAATTTATTAATAAATATTTATACTTGTATACTTTATTAAAATTATTTTTTTAATGATTATAAATGTATTTTGCATTTATATGAATGGTGTATAGCTGCATTACATATGTGCATTACATTCATTTACTATACACCATTCACATTTAAATAGGGACATGTATGATCTTTAAATATTGATAAAAACAATGTTTTTTTTATAATTAGGTTAATGTATATTGTGTAGGGGGAATTTAACTTTATTATTTTATTAATATGTTGGGGAATAATGTGTGCTGATTTGTGTTAAACTTTTGTATTTTATGGTTCCTCATACTGTAATCCCGCTATATCACGCGAGATTACAGTGAGAGGAGCCATTCTCAGGAGTTCCCGGCGTTTGTAGATCGCTCCTCAACTCAACATGAGAAGCGATCTACACACTTTCATAAACAGGCACTCAGAGGAGAGCGATCTCCTCTGAGAATGCCTGAGAACTGAAAAGCGGTATTTTACCGCACTTTCATAAAAGGACACCAATGTTATCCTTCTGTACTATCTGGAGAGGGGCTACAGGAACTGTCCACCTTCAGATAGGGCAAGATGGGGGTCTTGTGACAAATCGCAAAGAAGAGTATGTGCAGTGTCTGTGGGTACGTGAGTGCAGTGTCTGTGGTTGCAGTGTTTGTAGTGTCTCTGGGTGTGTGGGTGCAGTGTCTGTAGGTGCAGTGTCTGTGGATGCAGTGTCTGTGGGTGCAGTTCTGTAGGTGCAGTGTCTGTGGGTACAGTGTCCGTGGGTGTGTGGGTGCAGTGTCTGTGGGTGCAGTGTCTGTGGGTACATGGGTGCAGTGTCTGTGGTTGCAGTGTCTGTAGGGGCTGTGTCTGTGGGTACAGTGTCTGTGGGTGCAGTGTCTGTGGGTGCACTGTCTGTGGGTGCACTGTCTGTGGGTGCAGTGTCTGTGGGTGTGTGGGTACACTGTCCGTGGGTGCGCTACATAAACAATGCAGGGCTAAGGAGCATGCTACATAAAAAATGCAGGGCTAAGGAGTGCGCTACATAAAGAATTCAGGGCTAAGGAGTGCGCTACTTAAAGAATTCAGGGTCAAGGAGCGCGCTACATAAAGAATGCTTGGCTCAGGAGTGCGCTACATAAAGAATGCAGGGCTCAGGAGTGCGCTACATAAAGAATGCATGGCTCAGGAGTGCGCTATATAAAGAATACAGGGCTAAGGAGCATGCTACATAAAGAATGCAGGGCTAAGGAGTGCGCTATATAAAGAATTCAGGGCTAGGGAATGCATGGCTCAGGAGCGCGCTACATAAAGAATGCAGGGCTCAGGAGTGCGCTACATAAAGAATGCAGGGCTCAGGAGTGCACTACATAAGGAATCCAGGGCTAAGGAGTGCCCTACTTAAAGAATTCAGGGTCAAGGAGCGCGCTACATAAAGAATGCAGGGCTCAGGAGTGCGCTACATAAAGAATGCAGGGCTCAGGTGTATGCTACATAGAGAATGCAGGGCTCAGGAGTGCGCTACATAAAGAATGCAGGGCTCAGCAATGCTTTTGTAAAAACAGAACTCTGTGTGTGATTGGACACAGTCGATCTGCTGATTTTAGCCGAATTAATTGGCTGAAATCTGCTGCCAAACATGTGCTGTGTCCAATCACAGCACGGGCCAGCAGGGGGCCAAACAGGAAAGAAGGCTGTCACGTACATGTATGTGATCATGCCTGTACATGCTGCCCACTCACAGTATATAATCACACAAACTTCAGGATGGAACTTTGTTACCTGTGGCCCTAGAATGGTTACCCCACTGGTGCGGTATTTACTGTGCCATTTAGTAAGGATTCGATTTCTTTGATGCTAATACTTCATGAGACTGCTCAGAAAAGCAACTAGATTGCACCTCACAGTTTATACTTTGCCTATTGACTAAGGTGACCAGATTTTTAAAATTAAATCCGGGGACATATTTTTTTTTTATTGGCAATAAGTTCAGGAGTGAGTTACATAAAGAATGCAGGGCTAAGGAGCATGCTATATAAAGAATGCAAGACAAGCAGTATTCTACATAAAGAATGCAGGGCTAAGGAGCGCGCTACATAAAGAATGCATGGCTAAGTAGTATTCTACATAAAGAATGCATGGCTCAGGAGAGCGTTGCATAAAGAATGCAGGGCTCAGGAGTGTGCTACATAAAGAATGCAGGGCTCAGGAGTGTGCTATATAAAGAATGCATGGCTCAGGAGTGCGCTACATAAAGAATGCAGGGCTCAGGAGTGCGCTACATAAAGAATGCAGGGCTCAGGAGTGCGCTACATAAAGAATGCAGGGCTCAGGAGTGCACTACATAAAGAATGCATGGCTCAGGAGTGCGCTACATAAAGAATGCAGGGCTCAGCTGTGTCCCTCTATGCAGCCTCATCAGTGCCCAGCAATGCAGCCTCACCTGTGCCCATCTATGCAGCCTTACCATTGCCCAGCAATGCAGCCTCACCAGTGCCCATCTACAGTGCCTTGAAAAAGTATTTATACCCCTTGAAATTTTCCACATTTTGTCATGTTGCAACCAAAAATGTAAATGTATTTTATTGAGATTTTATGTGATAGACCAACACAAAGTAGCACATAATTGTGAAGTGAAAGGAAAATGATAAATGGTTTTCAACATTTTTTTACAAATAAATATGTGAAAAGTGTGGCGTGCATTTGTATTCAGCAACCCTGAGTCAATACTTTGTAGAATCACCTTTCACTGCAATTACAGCTGCAAGTCTTTTGGGGATGTCTCCACCATCTTTGCATATCTAGAGAGTGACATTTTTGCCCATTCTTCTTTGCAAAATAGCTCAAGCTCTGTCATATTGGATGGAGAGCGTCTGAACAGCAATTTTCAAATCTCGCCACAGATTCTCATTTGGATTTAGGTCAGGACTTTGACTGGGCCATTCTAACACACGAATATGCTTTGATCTAAACCATTCCATTGTAGCTCTGGCTGTATGTTTAGGGTCGTTGTCCTGCTGGAAGGTGAAACTCCGCCCAAGTCTCAAGTCTTTTGAAGACTCTAAAAGGTTTTCTTACAAGATTGCCCTGTATTTGGCTCCATCCATCCTCCCATTAACTCTGACCAGCTTCCCTGTCCCTGCTGAAGAAAAGCATCTCCACAACATGATGCTGCCACCACCATGTTTCATAGCGATGTGCAGTGTTAGTTTTCCTCCACACATAGCGTTTTGCTTTTAGGCCAAAAAGTTAAATTTAGGCCTCATCTGACCAGAGCACCTTCTTCCACACGTTTGCTGTGTCCCCCACCTGGCTTCTCGCAAACTACAAACGTAACTTCTTATGCCCCGTACACACGGTCGGACTTTGTTCGGACATTCCGACAACAAAATCCTAGGATTTTTTCCGACGGATGTTGGCTCAAACTTGTTTTGCGTACACACGGTCGCACAAAGTTGTCGGAATTTCCGATTGCCAAGAACGCGGTGACGTCAAGCACGTACGACGAGACTAGAAAAGGCCGGTTCAGAACCAAGCGCGGCACCCTTTGGGCTCCTTTTGCTAATCTCGTGTTAGTAAAAGTTTGGTGAGAGACGATTCGCGCTTTTTCAGACTCGTGGCTTTCAGATCGTTTTCTGCCATTCAGTTTGTGCTTGTGGGTTTGTATCTGCTCTTCAGTGCGTGCAGCAAGTTCCGCGTGACTTTAATTAGTCATTGTATTCTTGTTTGTTCGTTACTGTTTTTCAGGTCGCTCTTCACAGGCCTTGCTGTTCTTCAGTGCGTTCTGTTACTTCGTTCTGAGCAGCCGACCGTTTTCTAGCCATGTTGCGTATGCGTACTCCTCGTAGAGTTCGTGCTGTGCGGGGGCTTGGTGTTGGGGTCCTGACCTTGACACAAGTCCAGTCCATGAACAGGGTGGGGAGGAGTTCATGGACCAAGAATTGGTTGCTTCAGCGTGACCAGTTCTCTCATATGCCTTTGCTCCGTGAGATCCGTGAGAATAATCCTGATGATTTCAGGAACTTTCTCAGGATGACGGACCCCGTGTTTCACCGTCTGTTGGCTTCGCCGACCCCCTATATCAGCAGGCAGGATACCTGCATGAGGCAAGCCATCACTCCGGAGCAGAGGTTGGTCGCTACCCTGCGGTACTTGGCGACAGGGAGAAGCCTGCAGGACTTGAAGTTCTCGACAGGCATCTCCCCCCAGGCTCTGGGTATCATTATCCCAGAGACCTGTTCTGCCATCATCACATTTTATTGTATTGAATGTTTGCTAATATATTGTATTTCTTTCCTCATTCCCTAATTACCATGATTGTAATATGCTGTGAATGTCCCCTTTGTCCTCATGCATGCAGGATTTTTATGTAATTATTATTTTAGGTCCTTCATACATATTTGCCCTTCAATAACCTCCTAAGCATGGTGTCTCCTGGCCCTATATTCACCTCATGTAGTCACTTAACAATGTATTTTTTCTGCTCCATAGTAGTGCTTTACCCCAAACGCCCCCTAAAATGTTTTGAAATGTTATTTTTGCTTTAAATTCAGGCAGAGTGCCAGAGGCTTTTTTTTGGTGGTGTCCCCAAATCATTTTTAGTAACTCTCCCTCCCCCAACTGCTAAGTCAGTTGATCCCAATTCTCTATCCTCAATCATCTATCTGCTGACTTTGCCAAACCCATACACACTATACCCATCTCTTTTCTGCTCAGATTTATGGATGAATTCCCCAAAGCATGTAGTGCAACGGCCTGCCTGTATACTTTCAAATGGTACTGTTTAAAGTTTTTGGATCCTATTATTATCTTGATAGGCAATAGCAGAATGTCCAAATGTCCTCAAATGTGTACAGTGTGTATTTCTATCTTTGTATTATGACACTTCTTACCTGTCCAGTGGGCTGCCAATAGTGTAACTAAGGAGGGGCTGTTCCAAGTAATACCCATTATTTAGGCATTCATCTCTCAATGAAGTGAAGAGGGTTACCTGTCCAAGATTTCCACACACCCCATAGTGTTAGAAATGGCCCATGAGAGGGGGGGGGGGAATATGATAGGTGTACCTTATACTTTGGCGTTGTTAAATTCCCCTTAATAAATGCTATCTGGAGGTTGACCCATAATGTTTGTGTCTAATCTGCTTGCCATGTTTCTGATCAAAAATAGTAATGTTTATTGTTTTTTCCTCAACAGTTTTCTTCCACGCCACAGGAATGGCAGACTGTGGCCTCCCACTTTGCCCAGCGGTGGGACTTTCCTAACTGCGGAGGGGCAATTGATGGGAAACATGTCCACATCATCCCACCACCCAACTCGGGGTCATACTATTTCAACTATAAGGGGTTCAATAGTATAGTGATGTTGGCGGTGGTGTCGGCTAATTACGACTTCCTGTATGTGGACGTGGGGAAGAATGGCCGGATGTCCGATGGTGGAGTCATCGCCCAGACGGAGTTTTACAGGCGTCTCCAGAATGGCAGCTTGGACTTGCCAGCTCCAGAGGACAATGTGGAAGGACTCCCATTCGTGTTCGTTGCGGATGAAGCGTTTGCGCTGGGGGACCACCTGATGCGCCCATTCCCAATGAGGACCCTCACCCCGGAACAGAGGGTTTCTAATTACCGGCTGGCCAGAGCCCGAAGAGTGGTGGAGAACACATTTGGAATCCTGGCCAGCCGGTTCCGCCTATTTCTGACACCCATCCATATGGCGAGTATAAACTGAACCATATTATACTTGCGTACTGTGTTCTCCATAACTTTTTAAGGAAACATTCGGCCAACTATGCTGGCTCAGTTGGGCCTGAGGCCGGAATGATACATGAAACCACACTGACGGCGCTTGAAAGCGGCCGTCCTGGCTTGCCCTCCCTGAGTGCCCGTGATGTCCGGTTACGCTACCTGGAGTTCTTTGCGGGTAGGGGGCCATCAATATGCCAGCAAATATGTGAAGCCTTTTTATAATAAAAAACAAAAAGAAATTCTTTGTGGACATTTACTGCTTGTGTTTGTTTTAGCTGACCCTGACAGAAATGTGTTGAGTGCAGAAAATGGCGTGATTGTGTAACCTTATACAAAGCACTGTTGGCTGTTATTTACTAAATGCAAAAACACATTTCACTACAAGTGCACTTGCAACTGCACTGAACCTGCACTTGTAGTGCAAAGTGGATTTGCCCTTAGGAAATAGCCCCCATTTTCCCTGAAAACAGCAATTACATCACCCCAAAAGTGTTGTAGTGTTGAGACAATAATCCACACATTCTTGATGAACCAACTTTTTTATACCTGCACAATCGCATGTGCATTTACCAAAGGTTTTTAAAACAAACCAACATGTTTGTTGTATAACAATTTTTTGGGTGGCATTATCAAAAATAGAAATGTCCATTTACGATAAAACAGGCCTGTGTAAAACCAACAAGAAAGACAAAAAACTTGAACTTACAAAGTTCACATTAGGTAAAACCTGAAGGCTATATCAGACATCAGTATTTAGGAACTGTGTTTGATATTGCGTTCAGATGGGGGGAAATCACCCCTGGAAAAGCCAAATTTGGAAGATGCACAGCAATTTACGAATGTCAACATGTGCTAGCTGTCATCACGGGGGATCAAGGGACGTGTTTTGGGGGAGCAAGCCCTTCCTCAATGCTACTTTATAATTGAGGAAGGGGTTGCACCCCCAAAACGCGTCCATTGATCTCCCGTGATGGCAGATAGCACATGTTGACACACTGTGTGCATCCTCCAAATTTGGCTTTTCAAAACATTTCATAAAAATTTAAAACATTGGACCACAATCAAAAAAGTGATTTGGTGGGGTTTTAAATTTGCCCCAAAACATCAATGATGTTATTATTTCTTTTAATCACATCATTGATTTTTGTCTTTAGGTTCTCCAATTCCAAATTACACCCCATGATCTCCCCGATCAGCATCTGGGCACTTTCGGATGTGAAAGGATCTCGATCACCTAAAAAGAGAGAAACCAAACAAAAACAGGTATCAAAAATCTGCCAGCATCCATCTCTTACCTGAGCCTGTGGTCACAGACACTCACCTGTTGTGGTGGCAAGTTCTACCACATCTTCTTCCTCCTCCTGCTCCACTTGGGTTGGGGGTATTTCACCTTCTTCCCGAGGTGGGGGGTCTCTGTTCTCCTCGGATGAGGGGTGTCCTCCGAGTCTTCTCTCCCCTATGTAAAACAAAAATGGTATAATTAGCACACAGTGATTTGATGGCAGAACTATAAATAGGAAACATTGCTTGGAAGTGGGGTACAATTGTCTATTTTAGCAGAGTTCCAAGATGTCGCTTTTTTATTGTCCTTTGCCAACCTGCAATACTTTACCTGTTTAGTACAAGCTTCACAGATGGAGACCCCCCTATAGTATACACTGTAGCACCTGTGTGGCCCCCTAATAAAAATGGTGTTCTTGTGTCCCACACTAGTGCTCCAGTGTCCAGATATGAAAACAGCTGCTCAGTGTCCTCTCCTTACACAGAATCTAGTTTGCATTTCATTCTAGTAACAAACCCATCTACACAACCAAATATTTTTCATCCAAATAGGCCCTAAAAAATGTGGGCAAATGCATATGGCAGAAACAATGTTGTTTTAGAGAGTTAAAAAAAATTTTGTAGACGAACGAATAATGGGCCCATGAACATTAAAGTTGACAGTTTAAACTGTACAATTAAGATAAGCATATGGAGCAGCACGAACGTAATAAAGACAAAAATAATAGGAACACAGCACAACTACTTACTTTTTTGCAGCACTCTCCGGATCTTTCGGTACTGCTCGGGCTCTCTTAATTTTAGGTCCGACCACTGCTTCCTGAGCTGATCTTTCGATCGTCGTACCCCGAAGTTTCTGTGCAGACTTTTGATCACTTTAGCAATGATTTTGGCCTTTCTGATGTTGGGGTGGGGGTAAGGCCCATACTTGCCGTCATAGTCGGCCTTCTTCATGATGTCCACCATCTCCAACATCTCCCCAAAGGACATATTTGTGGCCTTAAATCGTCTCCTTCTGGATCGGGACGTTTCCGGATCTGGGCTTTCCTCCTCCTCGTTGCTAGAATTAGCACGCACCTGCTCTAACTCCGCCATGTGCTCTTCACCCACTGCGCCGAATGAAAAGGGGCGGGGAATAGACTAGAAAGAACATCAGGGGTGGGCGGAGTTACACGCATGCGCAGTGTGTATAAAGCGTAACACGCGTGCGTAGTACGTACGATCTGTGAGCGGAGGAAGGAGCATTGGACGCGCCGATCGTAAGAACGAAGGTAAGAGACAAACTTGTGCCTATACTGCTTCTATATTGAGGCCTATATTGTAACAAGATTAGGAGAGTTTTGTCTGACATTAGGCTTTGTCTTGTGTTGTGTCTTGCAGTGAACATGGATATGCTAGTGAAAGACAATGACTTCATGTCAGTATTCATAGATATGTTAAGGGAGCTGCCATGTCTGTGGGAGATCAACCACCCACATTACAAGAACCAAACAAAGAGGAAGGCAGCACTGGAGCTATTGTGTGAAATTGTGAAGCAGGTGATCCCCACGGCAGACATCACATATTTGAAGATCTTAATTGGTGGCCTGAGGAGCACTTATCTATGGGAGCGCAAGAAAGTCCTGGATTCACAGAGATCAGGAGCAGCAGATGACATCTATGTCCCCAGGATGTGGTACTACGACAGGCTGCATTTTCTGGCAGGCCAGACTGAACCCAGGCCATCCCTCTCCAGTCTTCCTTCCACGCTTCCTTCCACCCCAGCTGAGGCTTCTGACGCCTAACCTGGGCCTTCCAGGCAACAACATGTGGAGGAGCCCAGATTGAGCCAGGTATAGCATTCCTCTAAATATTTCTGCTTGTCCAATCAATGATGTTAACTAGATGTTAGTTTGGAGCACTAATTTATGATTGTGATTGATGATGCAAAAACTAAAACCATGCCCCTTTTTCATACACAGGGAAGTCTCAGCCAGGAGGTGGCCGGGCCGAGCCGGCTGGCTGATCTGCAGGTCCCTCCCCTACACCTGGAAAGAGAAAGTGGCAGGAGGAGGAGTGCCCTAGAGGAGGCTGCCAGAGGACTCTTTTGGAGGGCTACAGAGGTCCTTGGAGCACCACACACCGTGGAGGAGGACATTGCTGCCACCATTGCCTATAAAATGCAGAGGATGGAGGAGGGCCAACAAGCCATGTGTGAGTCGCTCATATTGGAGGCTCTTAACAAAGGTAAGAGGAGCCTAATTACAGCTCAGACACACCTTTGCGATGGTCCTCCTCCTCCTCCTGCAGGTCCTCCTCCTCCTCCTGCAGGTCCTCCTCCTCCTCCTCCTTCTCATCCAAGTCCTCCCAGTCCTCCTCCTCCTCCAGGTCCTACTCCTCCTCCTGCCACATCTCCAACAGCACAGCCACAGCCAGGAAGGAAACGTGGAAGGAAGACCAGAAAGTGAGGACCCTGGATCCAGTCTGGTTGGCCAAAAGATGCAGCCTCTTGTGGTACCACAGCCTGGGGACACAGATGTCATCTGCTGCTTTCCAGATCTCTGTGACTTCTGGACCAGACTGCCCTCCCTTACATATGGACTCCTCAGGCCACCAATTTTGATGTTCAAGAATTGATGTCTGCCCTGGGGGTCCCAGGCTTCGCTAATTTCTCCTGTTGATCCAGTGTTGCTTCCCTCTTTGTTTGGTTCTGATCCCTTAATAAAGGATTTTTGTTTTGAATTATACTCTCCTATGTGTTTTACTTCAAAAAGGACAGTTTTTTGGGGAGGATTCGGGTACATTTCAAATATACAATGTGAAATTAACAAGGGACACCAACACCAAACAATCTCCTTGAGATTAAATAATACAAGATATCAATGGTGTTGGGGTAACTTGACACTCAAAACACACACAAAAATATTCTGGAGTAAAAAGAAAAATAACATTGAACAAAGATCAGCCTTGGAAAAAATACAAACATTAAAAAAAAAAAAAGGCTTAAAATCCCCAAAAAAATTAAATAAAAAAAAAACATTCTGTCAGATGTGACAACTAATAACAATATATTCAGGGAATCCCAATAAAAAAACAAAAATAAAACTTTGTGAGAAGTGTGTGTGAATATGAGCAGCAAAACTACTTAATTCTTGTCACATTATAAAGAAGAAGAGAGTGCGCTGTATTAATTTCTTCTGAGCATGCATGGCACTTTGTGCGTCGGAACAGGCCACACACGGTCGGAATTGACGCGATCTGATTTTGTTGTCGGAAAATTTTATCTCCTGCTCTCCAACTTTGTGTGTCGGAAAATCCGATGGAAAATGTCCGATGGAGCCCACACACGGCCGTGTGTACGGGGCATTATGGCTTTCTTTCAACACTGGCTTTCTTATTGCCACTCTTCTGTAAAGGCAAGATTTGTGGAGTGCAATAGTTGTCCTGTGGACAGATTCTCCCTCCTAAGCTGTGGATCTTTACAGCTCCTCCAGAGTTACCATGGGCCTCTTGGCTGCTTCTCTGATTAATGCTCTCCTTTCCCAGTCTGTCTTTTTAGGTGGAAGGCCATGTCTTGGTAGGTTTGCAGTTGTGACATACGCTTTCCATTTTCAATGATGGATTGAATAGTGTTCCATGAGATGTTCAAAGCTGGGGATATTATTTTATAACCTAACCTTGCTTTAAACTTCTCCACAACTTTATCCCTGACCTGTCTGGTGTGTTCCTTGGCCTTCCTGATGCTGTCTGTGTGTTCTCTAAGGTTCTCTAACAAACCTCTGAGGACTTCACAGAACAGCTGTATTTATACTGAGAATAAATTACCCACAGGTGGACTCTATTTACTAATTAAGTGACTTCTGAAGGCAATAGGTTTCACTAGATTTTAGTTAGGGGTATCAGAGTAAAGGGGGCTGAATACAAATGCCGCCACACTTTTCAGATATTTATTTGTAAAAAATGTTGAAAACCATTTATCATTTTCCTTCCACTTCACAATTATGTGCCACTTTGTGTTGGTCTATCACATAAAATCCCAATAAAATACATTTACATTTTTGGCTGCAACATGACAATGTATGAATACTTTTTCAAGGCACTGTATGCAGCCTCACGAATGCCAAGCAATGCAGCCTTACCAGTGCCCATCTATGCAGCCTCCCCAGTGCCCAACAATGCACCCTCACCAGTGTCCAGCAATGCAGCCTCACCAGTGACCATCTATGCAGCCTCACCAGTGCCCATCTATGCAGCCTCACCAGTGCCCATCTATGTAGCCTCACCAGTGCCCAGCAATGCAGCCTCACCAGTGCACAGCAATGCAGCCTCACCAGTGCCCAGCAATTCAGCCTCCCCAGTGCCCAGGAATGCAGCCTCACCTGTGCAGGGGATCAGAGAGGAGAGCCGGCCCCATCATCACACAGGCCAGCGTCTCCCGCTGTGTCAGCTTTAATTTGAATCACCGGGCGCCCGCCATCACACAAGTCCTGCCTCCAGGATTGGCTCCCACTTATGATAGGCATTGGACAAGTGTGCTGTCTGCCAAAAGAACCAAACTAGGAGGTGGGACTTTATGTGACGACGGGAACCCAGTGATTCAAATTAAAGCTGACACAGCGGGAGACGCCAGTCTGACACCCCCCCAGTGTGTGGTACCTGTGACAGACCGCCCCCCTCTCTGTCTCAGCACTCTTCCAGACACAATTAGGCCTGTGTCACAAGTCAGCTGGTGAGTGGTAAAAACAGGCTGCTAAGCTGAGGTTTTACCTCCCTGACCACTCACCCACTCATCCGGCCACCCACCTAAAGTATAAAATACAGCCAGAGGAGGATGTTCATATACAATAGCCAAGATGCTTTGCATTGTGGCTGCAGATGATTCAACATATGCCAAGTTGACACTACTTGTCAAACTCAGCCATTTAAGCGGGCCTCGCTGCAATCACGTTTGTGGTGCATTAGTCCCATTATAAATTGCTGTTTGGCAACATAATGTAAAGCTAACCCCCACAGAAGCCACTTGATACAACGGGTTCTCTGTCCTGCCACAAATCTTTAACCACCTCAATACTGGGTACTTTCCCCCCCTTCATGCCCAGGCCAATTTTTAGCTTTTAGCGCTGTCGCACTTTAAATGGCAATTGCGCGGTCATGCAATACTGTACTCAAATGAAATTGTTATCATTTTTTGAGACAGATATAGCTTTCTTTTGGTGATATATAATACTGCAGTTTTTATTTTTTGCTAAATAAACTAAAAAAGACCAAACATTTTGAAAAAATGTTTTTCTTAGATTCTGTTATTATTGAAAATATGAAAAATGAAGCTGCACTGATTGGCACTGATGAAGCTGCACTGCTGGGCTTTGATGAGGCTGCACTGATGGGCACTGATGAGGCTGCACTAATGAGCACTGATGGGCCCTGATGAGGCTGCACTAATGAGCACTGATGCGGCTGTACTAATGGGCACTGAGGGGCACTGATGTGGTTGCACCGATGGGCCCTGATGAGGCTGCACTTATGTGCACTGATGAGTCTGAACTGATGGAGACTGAGGAGGCACTAATGGGCACTAATAGACAGCACTGATAAGCTGCAGTGGTGGGGCTGCACTGATCTAATATCAGTGTAAAGGCTGTACTCACTGTGCCCTGTCAGAACGGCTTTACTTTCTTCAAACTCTGTCTCTGTGTGAGGAGAAGAGAGCCGACCAATTGGCAAGATTGTTTACATGTGACCAGCTGCGATCGGACACAGCTGATCACATGGTAAAGGGCCGATGTGATTGGCCCTTTACCCTGATCTGTGATCCGCTGAGTCCAAGGGACTCAGCGTGATCACAGACACTTCCCGATGTGCACCCTAGGAAGCGCTTTCTTTGGAGGACATCCAGGGACACCCTCCCAGAATTGGAGAATCATGCTGTAGCCATATATAGGCTATAGTGAGGTGGCCAAGTGGTTAAGCTGCTCAGCCCCCACTGAATCACCTGTGCAACTTAAATGTTAGTATGTAGGGATGAGCTTCCTGTTCGAGTCGAACCCATGTTCGACTCGAACATCGGCTGTTCGATCGTTCGCCGAATTGCGAACGATATGGGCCGTTTGCGCCAAATTCGTGTGGCGCGTCACGGCCCATAATTCACTGCGGCATCGCAGTGCATTGCTTGCTGATGATTGGCCAAGCATGCACTATGACCCGCATGCTTGGCCAATCACAGCGCCGCCTTAACAGAGAGCCATAATTGGCCAAAGCCAAGGAGGCTTTGGCCAATTATGGCTCAGGGGATTTAGTACACGCCCCACACTATATAAGGCCGCCTGCACGGCGGCCCTGTGCAGTGTGTTCCGGTGTGCTTAGAGAGAGAGAGAGACAGTGTCATTTCATTTGAGTTAGCTAGATTAGGCAGGACAGTCAGTCAGTTAGCTGCACTTAAAGTGTATTGTGTATATATATGCATCCCAGGTGTTGCATATATATATATATATATATATATACACTGTATTCAGTTTAGCTAGATCCATTCCTGTTATCTTCTAGACTATTTACATTTAGTGCAGTGCGTCCTGCTCACAGTGTTCAGCTAGATCCGTTCCTGTTATATTCCTACTGACAGGCAGGCTTGTCTTGTTACAGTATTTTAAAGAAAATTACTGGTGTTCTTTTGATCCTATTAGTACCACAGTCAGGCAGCTAGACTATTTACATTTAGTGCAGTGCATCCTGCTCACAGTGTTCAGCTAGATCCGTTCCTGTTATCTTCTTACTGACAGGCAGGCTTGTCTTGTTACAGTATTTTAAAGAAAATTACTGGTGTTCTTTTGATCCTATTAGTACCACAGTCAGGCAGCTAGACTATTTACAGTTAGTGCAGTGCGTCCTGCCCACAGTGTTCTGCTAAACCTACAAGTAAGTGGGGTGCGTCCTGCTCACAGTGTTCAGCTAAACCTACAAGTTAGTGGGGTGCGTCCACCTCACAGTGTTCAGCTAAACCTACAAGCTAGTGGGGTGCGTCCTGCTCACAGTGTTCAGCTAGATCCGTTTCTGTTATCTTCTTACTAACAGGCAGGCTTGTCTTGTTACAGTAAATACAGCTACCTGAAGAAAATTGCTGGTGTTCTTTTGATCCTATTAGTACCACAGTCAGGCAGCTAGACTATTTACAGTTAGTGCAGAGCGTCCTGCTCACAGTGTTCTGCTAAACCTACAAGTTAGTGGGGTGCGTCCTGCTCACAGTGTTCAGCTAAACCTACAAGTTAGTGGGGTGCGTCCACCTCACAGTGTTCAGCTAAACCTACAAGCTAGTGGGGTGCGTCCTGCTCACAGTGTTCAGCTAGATCCGTTTCTGTTATCTTCTTACTGACAGGCAGGCTTGTCTTGTTACAGTAAATACAGCTACCTGAAGAAAATTGCTGGTGTTCTTTTGATCCTATTAGTACCACAGTCAGGCAGCTAGACTATTTACAGTTAGTGCAGTGCGTCCTGCTCACAGTGTTCTGCTAAACCTACAAGTTAGTGGGGTGCGTCCTGCTCACAGTGTTCAGCTAAACCTACAAGTTAGTGGGGTGCGTCCACCTCACAGTGTTCAGCTAAACCTACAAGCTAGTGGGGTGCGTCCTGCTCACAGTGTTCAGCTAGATCCATTTCTGTTATCTTCTTACTGACAGGCAGGCTTGTCTTGTTACAGTAAATACAGCTACCTGAAGAAAATTGCTGGTGTTCTTTTGATCCTATTAGTACCACAGTCAGGCAGCTAGACTATTTACAGTTAGTGCAGTGTGTCCTGCTCACAGTGTTCTGCTAAACCTACAAGTTAGTGGGGTGCGTCCACCTCACAGTGTTCAGCTAAAGCTACCTGTAGAAGGTTGGTGGTGTTCTCATACTACAGGCAGGCAGTTGATCAGACTTGGACACCTTTCCCACCGAAAATCCTCTGGGTTACTGGGTCTTGAGGATGGATCACTGGCCAGAGCTTGCACAGTATGCAATTGAGCTACTGGCCTGTCCTGCATCCAGCGTTCTTTCGGAACGCACATTCAGTGCTGCTGGAGGCGTGGTAACCGATCACAGGGTGCGTCTGTCCACTGACTCGGTCGATCGACTGACCTTCATAAAAATGAATGAGTCTTGGATCACCACCAGCTACCAAGCACCTGATGCTGATGTAACCGAATAATTTTTTTTGAAATCTCAGATCCCTTCAAAGACTGCCTATGCTGATGCTGAGTGACTATCCCTGAGTAATTATCCTCTTCCTCCTCAATCATCACGCTGATAGCTTGTAAGAACATTTTTGGTTCTGGGTGCCACCACCAGTGCCTAAGGCACAATTTTTCAGCCCCTGTTTAACAGGGGCGTGTAATTACGATTTTTGATGTAATACTTTGCAGCAGGGCTCGTTCCTGCATTCCAACTAGAGTGTCTGTGAGGGGTTGCAGTGTTGTGGCACCAGCACCAGTGCCTAAGGCCCAATTTTTCAGCCCTTGTTTAACAGGGGCGTGTAATTACAATTTTTGATGCAATACTTTGCAGCAGGGCTCGTTCCTGCATTCCAACTAGAGTGTCTGTGAGGGGTTGCAGTGTTGTGGCACCAGCACCAGTGCCTAAGGCCTAATTTTTCAGCTCCTGTTCAACAGGGGCATGTAATTACAATTCTTGATCTAATATTTCACAGCAGAGCCCTGTGAGGGCTTACAGTGTTGTGGCCACAGCAACACCTAAGGCCCAAATTTCTGCTGAGTATATAGGGCAGGACCCTACTTTCAAACAACTAACTTACAAACGACTCCTACTTGCAAACGGAAGGAGACAACAGGAAGTGAGAATAAATCTACCCCTAGGAAGGGAAATTCTCTCCTGTAAGAGTTAATATGGGAAAAACATTTCTCCTTTCCACTGATGCTTTCCAATCCATTGGGACAAAAAGTGAGGTGAAATCTTCTGAAGAGGAGGAAAGACAGCAAAACAAATGTCACAGGGGTGATAACCCTTCCCTATGTTTTCCAAAAAGCTTAAAAAAGATTTTTTGGCTGGAGCTAAACACGTTAAAAATGTACCCGTTCAAAATTACAAAGAGATTCTACTTAACAACAAACCTACAGCCTGTATACTGCTGTTCAGAGTATATAGGGCCTGGTGGCCCCACACCTTTCCTTATTTTAATTTGGGTGCGGGGTTCCCCTTAATATCCATACAAGACCCAAAGGGCCTGGTAATGGACTGGGGGGTACCCATGCCGTTTGTCTCACTGATTTTCATCCATATTGCCAGGACCCGACATTACATTAAACCCGCAAGCAGTTTTAAATGAGATTTTTTCCTTTAAAAATGACATTTGGTGCAGGGACTGTTCTAAACACGGGAAACACGCATCACTTTACAGGCATACTATAGACACCCCTCAGGTACGATATTTAAAGGAATATTTCACTTTTTTTTTTTTTACTTTAAGCATCATTAAAATCACTGCTCCCGAAAAAACGGCCGTTTTTTAAAGTTTTTTTTGCATTGATACATGTCCCCTGGGGTAGGACCCGGGTCCCCAAACCCTTTTTAGGACAATACCATGCAAATTAGCCTTTAAAATTAGCACTTTTGATTTCGAACGTTCGAGTCCCATAGACGTCAATGGGGTTCTAACGTTCGTGCGAACTTTCGGTCCGTTCGCAGGTTCTGGTGCGAACCGAACCGGGGGGTGTTCGGCTCATCCCTATTAGTATGCAACCACTCTTTAATAATACACAGAAAATAGACTGCAAGCAACGTGATAGTAGATTAATTAGCTGTATTATAGCAATACAAGTTAGATAACCACGAGTTGAAAGAAAGTCGCTTTTACTACTGTATTCTGACAGCGGGAAGTTTCCTGAATCCCTGCTGTCAGACTACAATGATCACTGCTACCAGCTATAGCCAATGGCAGTGATCATATGAAAAGATAAAAACAACAGCCAGGTTGTACTGAAAATGACCAATAGATTGACTTCAAATGGTTGTAAAGGCAGAAGGTTTTTTTTATCTTAATGTATTCTATGCATTAAGATGAAAAAACCTTCTGTGTGCAGCAGCCCCCCTAATACTTACCTGAGCCCCATCTCATTTCAGTGATGTGCACGAATGCCTCTGCCATCCGGGACTCTCCCTCTTGATTGGCTGAGACACAGCAGTGGTGCCATTGGCTCCCGCTGCCGTCAGTTTAAGTCAGTTAGCCAATGAGACGAGAGGGGGGGTGGGGCCGATCCATGGCTCTGTGTCAGAATGGACACACAGAGCTACAGCTCGGCTCGGGTGCCCGCATAGCAAGCTGCTTGCTGTGGGGGCACTTGGCAGGAGGGAGGGGCCAGGAGCTCTGGTGAGGGATTTGAGAAGAGGAGAATCTGGGCTGCTCTGTGCAAAACCACTGCACAGTGGAGGTAAGTATAACATGCTTGTTATTTTTGAAGAAAAATACAACAAGACTTTCATATCACTTTCAGCACAACCAGCCTGCCCATAGATGGGTTGAAATGTGGCTGCTTCAGCAGAAATTTTGATCTGTTTATGGCCAGCTTTAACAGTAAATGTGACTTACATTTGGGAAAGTTCATTCACTCCTAAATTCAATGTTAAAAGGAAAATAAATTTTGAAGTACTTTCAAACAACATTTGTAGAATCATAGAATATACTGAGAATTGGGTATTGGGTAAAGGTCTGCTTTAGGAGACCCTATCACCACTTCTGCACTTAATCGCTGCTGTCAAAAAAGTGTTTAGAACAAAATTGAATGTTAAAAGCAAAAGAAAATTTTAAGCATTTTTGAATGACATTTGTCAACTCATTTAATATACTTTTTTGAATTTTTGTACAAATTTTTATACATACGCTTGTACAGCCATTACTAGCTAGGGTAGAAAATACCAGGCCAGGAATGGAAAATCAAATAAAGTTTAAATAAAAAATAAATAAAAAAACATTGAATATACTGAGAATTTTTGTACAAAGTTTCATACATACTGTATATATAAAATGGAATACCTGAGCAGTAGAGAAGAAGAGCAGGTAGAAAGATTTGACTGCATATTGGAAAGCTGGACAGAATTTAAGAAAACTAGGAAATATGTGGAAGCTTGGGTAGAATAGGTAAGGGAGGTGGGGGGGGGGAGAAAGAAGAGAAAGGAAAAGGGAGGGTGTGAGGGGCACAAGTGGGGTGGAGGGGAGAGAAGGAAATGGGGGGTGGTGGTGGTGGTGGTGGTGGTGGGGGGGGGTTATAAAATACGTGTGATTATTTGTCTGAAATTTTATTGCATATGAAAAAATCAAATAAAGTTTAAATTAAAAAATATCATTGAATATACTGAGAATTTTTGTACAAAGTTTGTACAAACATTAGTAGCTTTACCCCCTAGGGCAGAAAATACCTGGCCAGATTTCAATCTTAGTGTATACACTTTGCACATCATCATTGTTGTTACTATGGCTTTCCTGAATATGCCAGAATGCATTGCTCGCTATGTGTTTTTAAAGTCCTGTGTCTACCGGGGCATTGAAACCATGAAAACAAAAGTTTCTATTAACTTATAGGTTTCATGTGTGTAAAAACATGTTAGACAGGTTGTCATGTATACTGCAGAAGGGGCTGTGAGGACACCGTGGGTGGATTAGATCAGTACACAATAGAAATGCGTCCAATTTCCATGTGAAAAGGTACAGGAAGCGCTATTTCCTATTTGCAAATTGGAGATCAAGGTTAACTAACAGGAGGTGTGTGACAAATGCCTCAATATCTCAATGATACTAAAGAGGCTGTAGGGTATTTCTACAATGATGAACAGTCTACAGTACACCTAGGGAAAGGCTCACTGGTGAAATTCACATAAGAACTGAACGGAACAAACAATTGAATATTAGAAATTGTACATTGTAAATTCCCAACCTGCAATACAAACAGCCATAGAGCCATAGATCTATTTATAAAATATTCGCACAGCTATTCATTCAATGTAACTGCTTGTACTGTACATTCCAAATCATAGTGTGAAGTATTGGCACCTTCATTTATAGGGATATTCCCTACAATGTATAAAGCTATGCGTGTTGTGTAAATAATGGAGCATTCTTTTGTTACATGTGAATGTTGCTGTTGGGCAAATGGTGCAAATTCAAATGTTTGTTTTAATGTGAATAATGGTATATCCACATTTTAAAAACAAAGGTAAAATCTCCACATTGTATGTGGGTTAGTCCATTTTGTGGAATGCTGGGTAGTCGAATGTTCTTAGATTTTGGCCAGCTGTGCTAGACAAATCCTATGAGGCCGTTATGAATATTCTTTGATTCTCAATGATTCAAAAAAAATAATTATTGGAATATACACTATACCTGTTTTGAACGTTCTTAGTTTCCCTTCTGTTTTTAAGGGTGTTTTCTCTTAGGCCCCTTTCACACTGGGGCGGTTTGCAGGCATTATTGCGCTAAAAAAAACGCCTGCAAACCGCCCCAAAACAGCCTCCGCTGTTTGAAGCGGTGCTCTGGCAGGAGAAGAAAAAATCTCCTGTCAGCCGCATCTGTGTATTCACCGCTCCTAACCTGCTCCTGCCCATTGAAATCAATGGGACAGCGCGGCTATACCGCGGCAATACCAATTTAATTACACTCTTTTTGACAACATTGTATAAAAACAGAAAATTGCATACTCACCTTTCCGTAATTTTCCTTTCCTGTCGCATCTTCATGGCAGCATACACTTTTGGTTGTGACCCTGCCCCCACGACCTGATAGGACCACATAACTATAAATTGTAGAGAGGGCCCCCACCTCAGTATTCTCCGTATATATCACCTCAGAAGGGTGGGAGATTGTATGCTGCCATGAAGATGCGACAGGAAAGGAAAATTACGGAAAGATGAGTATACAATTTTCCGTTTTCCTGTCGCATCATGGCAGCATACACTTTGGGGAATAACTTGCAAAACTGGGTGGGAATGCAAACTAAGTTTATTTAACAAAGAATAGAAGAATTGGCCTGGATATCGGATCTTCCGAAATCCACCGTGGATAAGCGAGCGGAATCCACCTTATAATGAGACATAAAGGTGTTCCTGGAAGACCAGGTAGCCGCTCTGCAAATTTTCTCTGCCGAGACTCTACAATATGCCGCCCAGGAGGTTGCCACTGCCCTGGTGGAGTGTGCCCTTAAGCCCTCAGGAATTTCATGGTTACTTAATGAATAGGCCTTCTTGATGGTCTTTACTAGCCATGAAGCAATGGTGCGTGAGGATGCCGCTTGACCTCTCCTGAATCCATGCGGGATGATTAGGAGACTTTCCGTCTTTCTGATGGGTTTGGTTGCCGAGAGATATTCCAAGACGTTACCCTTGACATCTAATGGGTGAGGATCGCCCTGATCCGTGCTGAGTGCTGGGAGATTAATCTCCTGGTTGAAATGAAAGGATGAAGACACCTTGGGGATGAAGCGATCCGAAGGTCTTAGGACTAGTCTGTCTGGAAAAACAACCAGATATGACTCACTAGCCATTAGAGCTTGCATCTCTGACACCCTTTTTGCCGATGTTATGGCTATTAAGAACGCAACCTTTAGTGTTAGATCCCAGAGGGAGATGCTCTTGATTGGGAAAAAAGGTTCTTTAGATAGTGCTTCCAGAACAACTGAGAGGTCCCAGACCGGGAAGGAAGGTTTTCTGGGGGGCCTCAGTTTTAGACAAGCCCTTTGAAACTGAATTACAAGAGGATCTTGTACCCTTTTAACTCCTGTCAAGGCAGACAGGGCCAACACCTGAACCTTCAGGGTGCTTGACCTAAGGCCTTTCTCCAGGCCTAATTGAAGAAATTCCAGGATCTGTGACACCGACAGGGAGGATGAGTCCCAACCTTGCTGTTGAGTGAAAGTGACAAATTTCTCCCAGACCCGTCTGTATGTGCTGTTGGTGGTAGGCCTTCTGGCCTGGAGTAAGGTGTCCACCACCTTCTGGGAACAGCCTTGCTCTAAGTACCTAGCCCTTTCAGCCTCCAGGCCATCAAATGTAGCTTCTCCGGGTTCGGGTGAAGAAGACGACCCTGGGAGAGCAGGTCCGTTGATAACGGGAGGAGTAGGGGATCTGCCGTGTTCAGCTGCATGAGAGTAGTAAACCATGGCCTTCTCGGCCAGAAAGGAATTACTGCTACTACCAATGCTGTTGATTTCTTGAGCCTCAGGAGGAATCTCGCTATGAGGGGAGTCAGAGGGAAGATGTACCCCAGGTGGAAATCCCAGGGGTGTTGGAGGCAATCCGTCCCCTCCGCTGAAGGAAAGGGTATCCTCGACAGGAATCTCTGGCATTTTTTGTTTTCCGGTGTTGCAGCCAGGTCTATCTCTGGTAAACCCCAAGTCCGGGATATGAGAGCATAGTCTTTGGGACTCAGTGACCACTCGTTGTTGGAGGTAAAATTCCTGCTCAGCGAGTCGGCCAAGATGTTCTGGACTCCCGGAACATAAACCACCCTTAAATCCGACAAGTTCAGTTGTGTCCATTCTAGAACAGGACGGACCTCCTGCATCATGGACCTGCTTCTGGTGCCCCCCTGCCTGTTGATATAGGTGACAGCCACTTTGTTGTCCATCCTCAGAAGGACATGCTTCTCTCTCAAGTGAGAATTGAAGGCCAGGAGAGCCTGAAATGCTGCTTTCATCTCCAAAACATTCGACACTGAGTCCTGTGTCCTGAATGGCCAGCGGCCCTGAGCCGCGTAGTTCTGATAGTGAGCCCCCCATCCCTGCAGACTGGCATCTGAGGTCACTATCTCTTGATAAGGAGTGATTATGTACTTGCATCTTCTCAAGTTGTGAGGTCGTGTTCACCAATGCAACGACTGTTTTACCTCTTGAGAGATGGAGATCGGCTGGGACATTGACGTACCATTCCACTGGCGCAGAAAGAAGATTTGGAGAGGCCTCGAGTTCCATTGCGCCCATTGGACCATTGGAATGGTGAACGCTAAGGAGCCCAGGATACTGAGGCATGCTCTGGCTGGTAGCCTTGTAGCCGAGATTGCCCTCTTCACCCTCTGTATTAGGGGAGGAATTTTTTCCCGTGGAAGCTCCACTGTGTTCTCCCTGGTGTCCAGCTCGGCCCCCAGAAAGATCATTCTCTGTGTGGGATGGATGTTGCTTTTTTTCCAATTGATCAGCCACCCTAGGGACTGTAACGTGGAGACCAGAATCTCCCGATGTTGGATGAGAGACTCCTTGCTGTCTGAGAGAAGCAGGATGTCGTCCAGGTAATGGTGGACCCTTAATCCCTTTTCTCTCAAGTGGGCTATTACAGGTAATAGGACCTTTGTAAATGTCCTGGGTGCGGTAGAGATCCCGAACAGGAGACTTCGGAATTGGAAGTGCCGATGATTTAGAGTGAAACGGAGACATTTTTGGAATTCGGCGTGGATAGGGATATATAGGTATGCGTCCTGGAGGTCAATTGAAAGCATCTAATCTCCCTGATTTATTGCTTGGAGGATTGATTGCAGGCTTTCCATTTTTAATTTTCTATCCGGATTGACTGGTTGAGGTTCTTTAGGTCCAAGACTGGACGAAAGTCCCCTGACTTCTTTCTTACTAAGAAAAGTGGGGAATAGAAACCTTTGCCTCTTTGTGATGGTGGGACCTCCACTATTGCCTGCTTTTGGAGCAGCTCTTAGATGTACTGGACTAAGGACAGCCTTTTCTCTCGGGAAGGAGGAAGTTTGGTTGAGCAAAACTGATCCCTTGGGGGGCGACCTTTGAATGACCACCTGTGCCCGAGATGGATGGTGGATACTGTCCACGGGTCTTTTATCATTCCCACCCAAACCAGTTTGAACTTTGTGAGTCTGGCACCCACCACTGCTGGTTGGGCGAGCGTACCTTCAAATAGACTTCTGGTCATTGGAGGCAGGGGTTTTGGGTTTTTGGAATTTGAGGAAGGATGTCTGAGGGTTCTTCCAACTTCTCCTGTATTCTTTCCCGGGCCTATAGGATTTTGCATCCCTGCATCTCTCCGGGAGATTGCACTTAAAGGGAGGCGGCCTTTGTTGTTTCGGTCTTCTGTCCGATGGGATGAGACCTGACTTTCCGCCTGTCACTTTAGAAATTGCCGTATCCAGCTTTGCCCCGAAGAGGTTTACCCCATCGTACGGAATTCGGCACCAATTGGATTTTGAGGCAGGGTTGGCCGACCAGGGTTTAAGCCATAGCACCCTTTTGGCCATTACAGCGGCTAGCATGGACCTTGATGCGGATCTAATGGTGTCCACAGAAGCTTCCGCCACAAAGTCCCCTGCGAGGCTAAGTTCTTGTAGGGCCTTAATGATCTGTTCTTGATCTGCGCCCTCAGCGACAAGTTTTACGGTACCAGAGGACCAACTGGAAATAGCTTTTCCGACGGCTGCCAGTGTCACTGCTGGTCTGCAGGCGCCTCCTGCAAATAGGTAAGCCCTTTTAAGATCTGTATCGACCTTCCTGTCAAGTACGTCTCTGAACGTCACTGCGTCTTCAATGGGGAGCGTCACGTGTCTGGCTAGGCGCATCAAAGAAGCGTCCACTACTGGAGGGGAAACCAGAGGGGATACCTTGGGTTCTTTAAGCAGGTACAATTTGGTAAGTCTGTTGGATAGACTAATCTTCTTTTCGGGGTTCTGCCATTCCTCTTTAATTAGCTCATCTAGCTCATCGATGAACGGAAAAGTCTCTGGAACTCCTTTGAGATTCGGGAAATACTTCCTCTGTTTCTGCTGTACCTCCTCAGGTTCCTCCCAGCTTATCGCTTTCTTGACAGATTTAACAAAAGGTCCTATAAGCGAGAAATCAAATCCAGCTGATGCTTCCAGCTCTTCATCATCCGACGGGAATTCTTGTTCCCTTGATGTACTGGGATGGGATGGAGAGGCGCTCTGGGCTGTGACCTCCGCCTCTGGATGTGAGACATGCAGAGCAGGGACTCCAGTAGGCTCTATAGTATCCAGTTCTTTTTCCCTGGTGGCTTCCTCGATACAACTGCGGCAAGCCAGTTTGTCTGGGAGGGCTGTGGCCCCGCATACCCAGCAAGCATTCCCGGCCGGGTGGGAGGGGTGCACAGGAGACTGGTGTCTATGTGCAGGGGATCTTCTGTGGTAGGAATGTCTATGCCTTGAGTAGGATCGGCTCCTTCTACGGCTTCCCCTGTGGCCTGAGTGACTTCCAACTGTGCCCATCAAATGCAGCCAACTGTGCCCATCATATGCAGCCAACTGTGCCCATCATATGCAGCCAACTGTGCCCAGCATATGCAGCCAACTGTGCCCATCATTTGCAGCCAACAGCGCCCACTCACTGTATGACCGGCACTTACCCCATTGTGGTGGCGGATCAGGCAGCAGGTGACGGCACCGAGCTGTGGGACGGGTAGCACAGGTCAGGCGACATCTCCTGTGTCCTCCATGCATCTCTTCTTACCTTCTGCTAGGCGGCCAATGGGATCGCCTGTGCCTTCAGCCAATCAGGTGATGGGTATTAGACCCGCGCCTCCTGATTGGTGGAGAGGCCGTTCAGTTAGAAAAGCAAATATTCGATTGCTTTTCTAACACACCTGGGTGGACTTCCGAGCGCAATGCTCTGTGCTCCGAGTCCACCTTTTTTGAAGCCTATTAGAGCTTATGGCTCTAATCGGGTGCTTCAAAAAAAAACACCCCCGCCGCTGGAATTCAGGTGCCTGGCGTCCGAAAAGGGGCTGGATGCCTGAATAGAGGGTGGCTACAGCGGCCATAGATAGATTTATGCTATGCATGAATCTATCCATTCTACATAGAGGGGTTGGCGTGACAGAGAGGGCGGCGCCGGACGTCCCTAATGGACAGGCTGCCCCTGGTCAGTCCTTATTAACCGCTTGCCGACCAGCCGCTGCAGTGATACTGCGGCAACATGGCTCGGCTGCGCGAATTGCCGTCATGGTACGTCGGTACCATAGACGGCCACTAGGGGGCACACGGAGAACCGGGATCTGTGTGTGTAAACACACAGTTTCCGGTTCTCTGAGGGGAGAACAGACAGATCGTCTGTTCATACAGAGTATGAATAGCGATCTGTCATCTCCCCTAGACAGTCCCCTCCCCCCTTCAGTTAGAACACACACTAGGACACACTTAACCCCTTCACTGCCAGTGACATTTTTACAGTAATCAATGCAATTTTATAGCACTGATCGCTGTAAAAATGCCAATGGTCCCAAAAACGTGTCAAAATTGTCCGCCATAATGTCGCAGTCCCGATAAAGATCGAAGAACGCCGCCATTACTAGTAAAAAAAAAATAATTAAAAAAAGCCATAAAACTATGCCCTATTTTGTAGATGCTCTAACTTTTGTGCAAACGAATCAATATACGTTTATTACGATTTTTTTTTACCAAAAATATGTAGAAAAATACATATCGGCCTAAACTGAGGAAAAAAATATATATTTTTAGATCTTTTTGGGGGATATTTATTATAGCAAAAAGTAAAAAATATTGCTTTTTTTTTCAAAATTGTCATCTTTTTTTGTTTATAGCGCAAAAAATAAAAACCGCAGAGGTGATCAAATACCACCAAAAGAAAGCTCTATTTGTGGGAAAAAAAGGACATCAATTTTGTTTGGAAGCCACCCGGTGCCAAATCGCAAAAAGTGCTCTGGTCTTTGGGCAACCAAATGGTCCGGGACTGAAGTGGTTAAAAAAATGTTTTTGTTTCAGTATAAAAAAAAAACTGAATTCTACCATGCCTGTTCATCAGCTAGCTTTCCTCTCAAGCAAGATATCCTAGTCCTTATCTTACTATCTCATAAGGGGACTAGCTAATCTCCAGCTAATAAATGATCCATAGTCCACCCTGTAAATTAAAATTAAATGTGATTTAAATTGTAAAATGTAAATGTAAATTAAAGGCACCTAATTAAAAAACAAAACAAAAAAAATATTTTTCCATTTAATTTAAAGCGGAGCCGCCGAAAATTTTTTTTTTAAAAGTCAGCAGCTACAAATACTGCAGCTGCTGACTTTTAAAACATGGACACTACTTCCGGTTCCGGCGCCGCATGGAGTAGCTGCACTCTTTCACAGCTCCCGCTCTGAGGACACCTAAACCAGCCTAAAAATCCGGCCCAGAAGCCAGAAACCTCCATCGGCCACCTCGGACACTTGCATCCGCTCTATGGACCGTTTCGTGGAGGTCCGCGGCTCCCGCTCCAACACGGCCCTGACGCCGCCGGCCCAGCCGCAAATCGAGGCCCCGGCTTCGGCCTACACGGACACCTACACAGGCGCGCACCAGCAGCTGCAGCAACAACACACAGCGGAGATGGAAGTAAGTGGAAGCACAGCTCCACACACATCCCCTCAGGCACCCCCTACCCAGCCACACTCCCAGGCTCCCTCTCCTCAAGCACCCTCTCCTCAGGCCTTCTCCATGCCAGCTACCTCCATACAGCTCGCCGGGGACCACAAAACCGAGCGCATAGCACAGGCAGTGGCAGCACTTCTGTCCCCCATGATATCTGCTTCAGTAGAAAAGGCTGTAAATGCGGGGATGAAACAAATAAAGGCCCAGCTAGGAGAACACAACACAAGGCTAAACGAGCTAGAACACCGCCAATCAAGCATGGAGGAAGAGTTATACCAAGCTCAAGCCACGGAACAAGCACAAGACAAAACGAACCAATATATATTCCAAAAACTTGACGATTTGGAAAATAGATCCAGAAGGAGCAACCTGCGATTCGTGGGGATTCCAGAATCCCTCCAAGCATCTGCCCTAATGGACTTTTGCTCCCAACGCATACCCGAGGCGCTAGGCCTAACAGGCCCCTGCACAGTGGAACGCGCTCACAGGATGGGGTCGTATAATGAAGAACGCAAGAATCCTCGGCCCATCATAGCCAAATATCTAAATTATTCCGACAAGGCTCTCATTCTTCAAAAATTTAGACAATCTCGCTCACTACAAATTGACGGAGTGAGGGTCCTGATTTTTGCCGACTACTCCATCGAAGTTTCAAAGAAACGCAAGGCCTTTCAACAAATATGCTCTGAACTCTTTAAACAACAGATCAAGTTCACCCTAGCCTTCCCGGCTACCCTACGCCTCAAGACACCTAACGGGGACCAGCTCTCCTTCCAGGAACCCTCAGAAGCAGAAGCATACATGCGGTCTTTATTCCCCAACATTCAACAACACACCCCGTCGAAAGGTACTTCAATCAATCGCTCCCTGGATCAACGAAGCCCGCGTAAAGACTCCCCCAAACGATTTAGACCCTCGATTCCGGACCAACACCGCTTTACGCACCGCTGAACTAAAACCTGACACCCACCTCCATCGGTCCCAAAATTTTGGACAGTAAAGTTCTCTCTGTCCTCCCTCAGGTTCCATGTACCATCTGTACCTCATCTACACGTAATGTACAATATTTCTCATATACAAATGTTTGCCTTTCCATTGTAATCTCTTTCTTACAGGTCCCTTCCTAGCAAGTTATTCCTTTTCGTAAAGGGCAATGCTTTTCTTTTTTTACATACTCATGGCCTCACTGTGTGCGGACAACTACACTCCCCCCCCCCCCCTCATATGTGACCCCTTGATGCCCACATGAACACTTGTCTCACGGCCAAGGGCTCTCTGGGGCTATATCATCACCGTCCTGAGATGGGAGCTGACCTACACAGTGACTCCATGCGGAAAAAAGCGAAGTTTCCATGTTCATATGTTTTACTGGTGATATTTTTCACTATGTTGCTTCTCTTACAGGTTAAATCCCCTCCCCCCCCCCCCTCTCTCTCACACGGCCCTAGCCAAATCAAATCCATTCTCGTACTTATACACCTCTCACATAACAACCTCAGACTTCCAGACACAGCTGACGTACTATCACACCTTCCACACAATATTAAAACACACTTAATAACACACATCCCTTTTCAACCCCCCTAATATGAAAATACTCTCCTGGAATGTAAAGGGTCTCAGATCCCCTCAAAAGAGAATGAAAATCCTCAGGCATCTCAAGCGGCTCAAAGCCGATATAGCACTTCTTCAGGAATCACATTTACTGGCCTCAGACTTTCATCGCATGAAGAAACTCTGGGTTGGCACTGTTCTAGGCTCAGAGGCAAAAGGACGCAAAGCTGGCGTTCTCTTACTCATACACAAGAACCTCCCGTGCACAGCTATAACAATGTTTATGCCCCTAATAATCCAAGCAGACAATTTTACACTGAACTATCCAGTTGGCTTCTAGAAAACACACATCTCCCTCATCTAATCGGAGGAGATTTCAAGGACACCCTCCATCAGATGGATGACAGGTCCTCACAAAAAAGACCAAAAAAGGACACTAACCCACTACCCCCTTCCCTCCTGGCTAGCACCATGGAATCCATCCAATTCCAGGATCTATGGCGCCTCTCCCACCCGGCAGACAGGGAATTCACTTTCTACTCTAACCCACACAAAACATTCACCAGAATAGACTACACCTTCGGCTCTGACAACCTTCTACCCTACCTCCAAAACTCCACCATCCACGACATAACCATTTCAGATCATGCCCCTATAGAAGTGACACTAAACAATCTAGACCTACCTCCACACCCCAATATATGGCGGTTCCCACCTTATCTACACAACAACACTGACTTCCAAAACTACATCTCCGACGCTTGGGCTGAATACTCCTCAAACAACGCCCCACACATACACGACCCCAACCTATTTTGGGACGCTGGTAAAGCTTTCCTGAGGGGCCGTTTCATTTCCTATGCAACCTCATTCAAACGCAACACCCTAACTAAATACAAAGAGGCCAGTTCCCGTTTACACCGGGCACAACGAGATATGTACACCAAAGACTCCCCAACAACACGCTCTGAATGGCAGATAGCAAAAAGGGAATTTGACATTTGGGTAAACAATCTAGAAAACACCAAGAAGGCCTATTTAGATGCTTCTTTCCATAAATTTGGGAATAAAGCAGGAAAACTCCTATCCAGACTTTGCAAATGTCCATACCGCCCAACACATATCACATCCCTACGTGATAAAGCGGGTACCCTCCACGCCACTCCACTCCCAATTAACAAAGTCATGCAACGATTCTACTCCACTCTTTATGCCTCAGACCCGATAGATCCACAAACAGCACGCGCTTTTCTAGAAAAAATAACCCTTCCCAAAATTTCCCCAACACAACTAGAAACCCTAAACGCACCTATCACTCTCCCCGAAATATCGGCAACTATCCGCAACTTAACCCTGTCTAAAGCCCCAGGCCCGGATGGCCTCACCAGCGAATTCTACAAGACCCTACAACCCCTATTAGAACCTACTCTCCTCCAAGTATATCAACATATATGGTCAGGGGGCTCATACCTTCATTCGGGGAACCAAGCCATCATAAAACTACTGGCAAAAAAGGGTAAAGACCCTCAAGAACCAGGATCGTACAGGCCCATATCACTTCTCAACCTAGATGTTAAAATCCTCTCAAAAATTGTTGCCACCAGACTAGCAGACATTATGCCTTCCCTAATTCACCCCGCCCAGTCAGGTTTTATTAAAGGACGTACAGCCACCCTTAACATCCGCAAAGTTATGCTGGCCCTAGAACACGCAACACATCACCCAAACACGGATCATGCCATTATCACGCTAGACGCGGAAAAAGCTTTTGATAACGTCAGTTTCGACTGGTTATCCATGACAATGAAGGCAATAGGATTCTCTGGCCCCTTCCACCACCTTATTACCGCCATGTACACAGCTCCGACAGCAAGGTTAGTGGCGGCAGGTCTCCTATCAGAAGAATTTCGCCTCCATAAGGGCACACGCCAGGGCTGCCCCCTATCGCCACTCCTCTTCAATATAGCATTAGAACCACTTTCCAGATATCTAACATCAGTAGCCCCCCTACATGGCTTAAAGATAGGCCCACACGACTTACGTACCTCACTTTTTGCAGATGACGTCCTTATATTTTCAGCCAACCCCTCATCTGATATGCTAACCATAAAAAATGTATTCGATGAATTTCGCTTGTGCTCGGGCCTCCGTATTAATTACACCAAAAGCGAAATTCTTCCCATTGGTTCCCACGCCGCACCTAAATGGACCTAACATTCAATTTTCCCCGTTGCTAAATCCCACATTACATACTTAGGAATAAAAATAGGAAAACTCCCTTCTTCGCTATACCACCTCAATTACCCTCCTTTGGTGTCAAAAGTAACTCAGGAATTAAATACCTGGATGGATCTACCCCTTTCGCTTCTGGGAAGATGTCATTTAATAAAAATGGTCAGTTTTGCAAGACTACTTTACCCCATGCAAACCATCCCACTACTTCTTCATCATAAAGATGTGACCTCACTAAATAACGCTATATCTAAATTCTTATGGCAGAACAAACGACCACGTATAGCTTTAAAAAAACTCTATCTTCCCAGACGCGAAGGGGGCATCAGTCTCCCGCATGTCAGAATGTATAACCTTGCATGTTTGTTAAGAACAAGTCTAGACTGGATAACCCAGTCCTCTCGATACTCAAACTTCTCTTTGGAATCCCACATGGCCCATCCCTACTCACTTGTAGCCCTCTTACACTGCAGATGGAAGTCAGTCCCCTCTCCCCACCAACATAATCTCCTATTAAGGGACACAGCAGTAGCGTGGAGAGAATCACGGAAAATACTAAAGGTATCCCCTTTTCTGTCAATACACCTCCCGATTCAAGGAAATCCGGCATTTCCACCGAGTCTAGAGCACAAATCATTCAAAACATGGGAACAGAAAGGCCTAACTAAATTCTCTCATCTCTGCAACACCCAGACGGGCCAACCACTACCCTTCGCCAACATCGCGAAAACCTTCTCTCTACCCTCCACTCACAACTTCTACTATAGGCAATGTATCAGTTTCTTAAGGGAGGCGTGCAATCAAGACGACAAAAGGTTCCAATCAAATATCACGGATCAAATGATAATGAGTAACACATACAAAATCTCGGACATATACAAACCACTCCTCAACAAATCCTCTCTACCTCTCTCGTCATCATCAATTAAAAACTGGAATAAAGACTTCCCTGATCCAAACCTAGTAGAAAAAATCTTACAAGGGCTTAACGCAGTCCAAAAGATAACACCAAACGAAATATGGAGAGAAACACAATTGAAAATAGCCCACAGGGCACATATGCCTTTCTTATCTTCTAAAACGGACAAGAACAAAGCCATCTGCCCCCTCTGTAAACACCAGAAACCATCCTTAGCTCATCGTTTCTGGCACTGCTCCTACATATCCACTTTCTGGGACCAAGTTATAGCCTACATATTTAAAGTGACTCTAATTAAACTACCCAAGGATCCTCTGCTTCTTATCTTCGGCTACTGGGACCCAATCCTACTACCATGGTCCAAAACGGCCGTCACCAGGGTCGGCTCTACAAAGAAACTGAAGGACACCACATCACACAAAGGGTGGTCCTTGACCTGCCTATTAACTGCAAGAAGAACCATCTTAAAAAACTGGATTACACCTGTAAGCCCCAATATCACTCAAGTCAAACGGGACCTCATGCAACTTTTACTCAAAGACCGCCTAAACACGGACTTCAAACAAAAAAAATCCTCAGATCACTTCTACTCCAAATGGCAAGCCTTTATGCATGCATCTCTTTCAAAAGAAGAAATATCAAACATCAGCTCATCTTCCTTTTCCTACTTCGACTCCGTCCTCCCGATGCTAGCTCAAGACTACAATCGGAATCACACTCCAATCTCTGACATCACCCAACCTAACGCCAGTGCCAACGTCAACGTCAGTGGGTCTACATAAATAATTATAAATTATAAATAATTATATACTTCAAATAGATATAATTATTAATGCTGGACAATATTTGTACGACATTACATCATACTATATCAATTCTCTCAATCTATATAGGGCTCCCCCCCCCCCTTCCCCCTCCCCCCCCCCTTCCCCCTCCCCCCCTCCATCTACCTCCCCCCCCCCCCCTGTTTTCGTTATTTTTTCTTTTTCTCTTAGTATTATATTCTTTGTGTTTTTTCAGGTTCTAAAATGCAATGTATTCAGGGTTACTAACAGATCCATCCAGGTTTCCACTACCTGTTACCATCTATTGCATTGCCATGATCTGGTAAACATGCCACGCAGTAACCTGCATGGTACATACACTGGAAATCCCCTCTTATTGTAAACACCAAGTTTGTAACCAAGTAGTTCTACTATTATTTGCTTCTGTTTATGCTACAAAACAAAACTGTACACAAGACTGCATTATTAACTGTATTCTTTGAAAATCAAATAAAATCTTTTTGAAAAAAAAACAAAAAAAAAAAAACATGGACACTTACCTGTCCAGGGCGCCCGCGATGTCGGCACCCGAGGCTGAAGCGTCTCTCCGTCCTCGGGTGCTGCCGCCTCCATCTTCGGTAAGGGAATCAGGAAGTGAAGCCGTGCGGGTTCACTTCCCGGTTCCCTACTGCGCATGCGCGAGTCGCGCAGCGCAATACGGATGGTCCCTGCTGCCTCTGGGACCCGTGTGTTTCCCAGCAGGCAGCGGGGAGGGAGCAGGAAGTGGCGTAAATAACCGCAGATTCTGCGGCTATCTATGCCGGAAGTGGGTACAGATACCTGTAATATACAGGTATCTGTACCCCCCTCCCCCCTGAAAGGTGCCAACTGTGTCACCGGAGGGGGGGAGGAATCTGATGAGTGGAAGTTCCACTTTTGGGTGGAACTCCACTTTAATTAAAAAAAAAATAACA
Source organism: Aquarana catesbeiana (assembly GCF_042186555.1). Taxonomy (NCBI): domain Eukaryota; kingdom Metazoa; phylum Chordata; class Amphibia; order Anura; family Ranidae; genus Aquarana; species Aquarana catesbeiana. The sequence goes on along the minus strand of NC_133335.1, from coordinate 98,755,171 downwards.
AACACATTATACTTCCCTGCTCACACAAACAAGAAATGGCTTGGCCCTGCCCTGCCCCCACTCTCTCCTCATTGGCTCGCTGGCTGTGATTGACAGCAATGGCTCCAGCTGCTGTGTGAGCCAATGAGGAGAGAGAGACCTGGGGGAGCCACTACTTTCCTGCATATCACTGGATCAAGATGGGGCTTAGGTATGCATGGGGGGGCTGGGGAAGGAAGCGGCACCCAGAAGGTTTTTTTACCTTAATGCATAGAATTTATTAAGGTAAAATACCTTCTGCCTTTAGAACTGTAGCCAAGTCCCGGGCCTCTCTAGGCCTAATGGTGACCTCCAGAGTTAGGGATAGCTGACATCCTTCTATGTAGAGTGGGTTACGAGGCATGGTGGGTGTAATGTAAGGTGGAGTCATGGGTGCCAGACACTTCTTGAATGCAAAGAGATTTATTTTCTCTTAAACGGAATTGTGAGAGCGAGGGTTAGGGCCAGGACACCCTTTAGTCGTTGCAATGTTAATTTGGCAGACTCCGAGACTTCTATAGGCAGACAGCCATGCAGGGAAAGGCATCCAGCAAGACACCCCATCTGCACGAGTAGTCTCCTATGGCAACAGTATTATAACAGTTTCTAACACAAGTTGCACTTCTACAATCTCCTCTTGTAGATCTTCACTCAACTGAGCTCCCAGTCTCTCTCACTAGACTTGCTGATCCACTGCCACTGGATCCCTTGAGCTCTTCCAAACCTCGCACACAGTATCTTCCTCAGGCGTCACCCCCCGCATCCCTGCTGGGTCCCTAGCTTGGTACTCACAGATACTCCTGAAGCGTCACCCCACTGGCCTGCTCGGTCCCTGGCTTGGTACACAAGACTGCTCTGCAAGCGTCACCTCCGCTGGCTGCGTCCGTGACTTGACACTTGCTGAAGTTTCCCAATTCACCGTCCCAGGCTGGTGAAAATACTGCTCTGGTACTTGCTTCAGCCACTCACGGTGGTAACAAGGTGGATGGTCCCTTAGTGGCGACAGCTTCCCCTCTACCTCCGACCATGACAGGTTCTCCGGCCGGCAGAACCGTCACTTTTGGTTGGACTGCAAGCCGCAGTCCCAACCCTACGCTGCTCTCTTGCTTCTGGATAGGCCCTCAGACAGCCTAGCAGCCAGACATCCCCGGGATAGGCCTCAGGCTCTGGCCTAGCAGCCCGGGGCAGTACAACACACGTCCACCCAGACAGCCGTCCAGGTGGCACAGAACTCCGATCACCTGACTCCACCCAAATAAATTGGTTCTCCCAGCAAGCCAAGTGATTCTAGAAAATCCCTGCCCATTGGCTGAGATACCCCATATACTCCTAACCTGTCCTTGCAATGCCCTTGTCTTATCTAATGTCACCAGGTACCTGGCCATCGAATGACAGAAGAGAGAAGTGCAGCAATTCCAGAATAAGGGCAAAGTCAGTTGACCCCCTAGCAATTGGCCAAGGCAACTATTACCTGGCAAATAAATGTAACCACTTCCGGACCTCCCGCTGTCATTATACGGCGGTATTTTGAAGAGGAATATCGTTGTTATGGCAGCAGCTAGCTACCATAACCCCAGTATCCTCTTCTTTAGCGAGCGGTCCGCTTTCAGATAAAAGTGGTCTCTGCGGTGAATTCGCCGCAAGATCACTTTTATCACGGGCGAGAGAGGGGCTCCCCCTACCACCACCCTCCGGTGCCCTCCGCCACTTACCGCAGCCGCTGGCAGCAGCAGAGGCAATCGATCCTGTGTCCTCTGTGGTATGGAGCAGAGTGAGGGGAAGATGACATTTTTTAATTTTGCATTTTAGCGTAAATATGAGATCTGAGGTCTTTTTGACCCCAGATTTGATATTTAAGAGGTCCTGTCATGCTTTTTTTCTATTACAAGGGATGTTCACATTCCTTGTAATAGGAATAAAAGTGACACAATTTTTTTTTAAAGAACAGTGTAAAAATAAAAAATAAAAGGTAAAAAAAATAAGAAAAAAAAATGGAAACGCGCCCCGTCCTGCCGAGCTCGCGTGCAGAAGCGAACGCATACATGAGTAGCGCCCGCATATGAAAACAGTGTTCAAACCACACATGTGAGGTATTACCGTGATCATTAGAGCAAGAGCAATAATTCTAGCCCTAGACCTCCTCTATAACTGAAAACATGCTACCTGTAGAATTTTTTAAATGCCGCATATGGAGATTTTTAAGGGTAAACGTTTGTCGCCATTCCACGAGCGGGCTCAACTTTGAAGCGTGACACATTGGGTATCAGTTTACTCGGGGTAACATCATCTTTCACAATATAAAAAAAAATGGGTTAACTTTACTGTTGTCTTATTTTTTAATTAAAAAAAGTGTATTTTTTCAAACAAAAGTGTGCTTGTAAGACCGCTGCGCAAATACGGTGTGACAGAAAGTATTGCAACGACTGCCATTTTATTCTCTAGGGTGTTAGAAAAAAATATATATGTTTGGGGGTTCTAAGCAAATTTCTAGCAAAAAAAAAAAATGCTTTTATCTTGTAAACAACAAGTTTAAAAATGAGGCCCAGTCTTAAAGTGGTTAAGAGCAACCCTGCCTAAAAACTTCAGGGTGCTACAGAACCTTCCTTTAGAAGCCATTAAATCATGGCTTCATCATGCATGCAAAACATATCAAAAGTGCTCAATGTGATCATGCCCCCAAATAAAAACTAAGTGCTCGAGGTGTTCATCCCCCAAAATACAAACTAAATAAACCAACATTTTTAATTGCCCCATGTCACTACATACTGTACGTGTATATTGCATTAGAAGGGACATGCTAAGCCTGCGCCCCCTCCACCAGTCCTGCATAGCTCCCAACTGTCCCTGATTTGGAGGGACTGTCCCTGATTCTGTCCCTGATTTGGAGCAATGTCCTTCTGTTCCTCATTCCTCCTCATTTGTCCCTCATTTTGGTCTGATCTATATAGTTGTATAAAAAATGCACTTTTTATCTATCTAAAAGTGTTTTCCAGCGCTAAACCTTTCATCTGATTTCTAAATTGCTGCATTTGTAAATTCCAAAAGCCAATATAAAGGAATAGCAGTGGTAAAAAAAGCTCTTGTTGGTTTAACAAATCTTGTTTTTTTGTACAATTCTCCTTTAAAGGAGCGTGGCCAGGGGTGTGTCTTATGACTGCATACTTTTGTTGATAGGTGTCCCCCATTCCCATCTCAAAAAGTTGGGAGGTATGAATGTGGTCCCATCGAGCACCTAGTGTGAACCTCATGCATGCTCTGATTTAGCTCTGTGTTCCCCATTCCATGTGACTAGGCCATAGATCTCTGTAATGCTAGTCTGCTCCTGGTTAATATGGGAAACAAACTGCTGGGGAGGGAGCCAGAACACTGACCCCCTTGCTACCAGAGGAGCTATCACTTTACTATGCTAAACGACTGGTTGCTTGCACTTAGTTAGCTGTAGCAATTGCACTCCTCTTCCTTGCCAAGTTAACCTTTTGTAGTAGTTTGACTTCTTACCCTTTTATGTTATTATTGACCCAGGTTCTTTAGAATATGCCAGAACTAACATGCACTTCTTTGAATAACTTCAGACCAGGCTTAAAACAGTAAAGGTAACTTTTACTGTAGAAATGCAGCATCATAATACAAACAATGTCTTTTTCCTAATCCTAACTAACACGAGTAGTAGTGTAGTGGCCCAGGCATGCCGCGCGAGAGTGCATATGGGCATTGTCAATGACTTGAATGCTCCCAGTATCTTCATGTCTTTTTCCCCAGCTCCTCCAGTCATAGTGGTCCTCCTCTTTATAGAACAGGTGGACCAGCCAAAACCATAAAGCTCAAGAACTAGGCTGAAAATGCTTAAGCCTTTACCCACCCTGGGCCACCTGCTAGAAACGAACTGCATGCAGTTCAACCTGCTTATCAGTGGATGCTTTGCTATGGTTTTGTTTACTATTAAATCATGGACGCACTTAGAGTAGCTAATTTTGAGTGAGGAACATAACTAGTTTATAGTCAACTAATCATTTTTAGGCCCCTTTCACACTGGGGCGGTGGGTGCTTCGGCGGTAAAAGTAGCTTTACTGTCAATTTCGCAGCGCTATTCGGCCGCTTGCGGGGTGCTTTTACCCCCCTAGCGGCCGAGAAAGGGTAAAAACCACCGCAAAGCTCTACTGCAGCAGCGCTATGCCTGCCCATTGATTTCAATGGGCAGGAGCGCTCCTTCACCGCTCCAAAGATGCTGCTTGCAGGAGTTTTTTAAACGTCTCCGCTCTAGTGTGAAAGCACACCTGTAAAGCACCTAAGTGTGAAAGGGGTCTTACACATGTGATAAGGATTGCAAAAAGGATCTGGAAGGGCTGACATTTCACCTCAGGGTCCTGGTTCTTAGGCATGGTGGATGTGGACACTTGTAGAAAAAGATGGGCGCCAGTCACTTTTAGAATGCTAAAGTGAGTTTATTGCTCACAACAGAAGAAAAATGTGGAAAAGAGGGTTAGGGCACAGGACACCCCAGAACAATATGCAAAATGATCAGCAGACTCCAAAAATAACAGCACATGTACAGTAGGCAACAATACAGAACAAGGGCCTTAGGCCTGCACCCAATGTTCTGTATCTACTTTGCCACAGCTGTCTCCTATAGCAACAAAACTCACAGTACTGTACAGAGTTTCCTTGGTTTAGTTCCCCTTGATGTTTCCCCAGCCTCTTCATAGTCCCCGGCTCATGAAGAATCTCCTCTGCTACTTCATCTCAGAACTCTTTCCTTCTCCGTCTGTCCCCAGGCAACAAGAGGTCCTTGCTCTCTGGCAGAATCTCTCTCATGCCCCCCAGGCAGCAACCAGGCTCTCTCCGGCAGAGCCCCCGAACACATAGATAGGCTTCAGGTCTACCCAGCTGCAGCTGTTCCTCATACACCCACTCCAGACCGCAGTCTGGGTGGAAGGACCCAGATCACCTGACTTCCTCCAAATATATACCCTCGCCTTGCACCCTCAGCAGCCAGAGAAATGCCTACTAATTGACTGATAAAAGTATGCCCATTCATATCCTGAATTCACTGTAGCCCATCATACCAAAGCCAAAGGCAACAGTGCCACCTACTGACAAAAGGGAGAAACCACAGCTAAATCAGGCTTAGGAGAAAACACAAATGATCATAAAGACTATAAATCAGCCAGGTTAGTTACAACCCAGCAAAGCTAAATTTACTAGCAGCCCTGTTTAAGACGAGGGTGCTACACTAAGATAACTGCTGATTTTGGAAATATAATTTTTTTTGTTTATTTAAAGAATAAACCTTTTTTTAAAAAAAAGCTGTAAAATAGAGGGATATAACAAAACTCTTGTAGTTTGTATAGGCATCATATTCAGAGACCCATGGCAGGAGTTTTTCTACAATAAAAATGATATCTTTGCAGCTGAGACACAGCTCCGAAATAATAAATGAATAAATCAACAGAGGAGGCAACATGTTTTTACAATGATTAGACCTTGAATTTAAAAATAAGTGGCAGTAGTAGTAGTAAAAACAATTATAGCTTTGCAGCTGAGACACGTTACAATTAAAAAAATGTAGTTTGCGGCTTCTGCAACAGATGTTTTAAAGTTTCCTGTAATCCAGATCCGATGTAATTAAAAAAAAGTCAGTGTTGTCTGGGGACAGGTGGAGGATCTTTGTGAAAAATCCTCCTTGTGTGCTGAAGGCTATCTCGGACATCACATCATTGAATGCATTGGGCTTTTGATGCACACATCTTCTCTAACAACTGTTCATAAACAAAAGTATGCTGAATATCCCAAACTCAAAAAAGGCCTTTGCAAGACAAACTCAAGTGGAATATCACTTCACCATGAAATAAAAAAATCACATTTTGAATTGATTATGGATGCGGGGATGATTTTTATGATTAAGTTTCACCAACCAGGAAACAGTGATATCACCCTCAAACCCGAGGCATCATTGACCTCAGAACCTCATCCCTATTTAACACCGAAGCTGGTGAATTCTTTTATCTCACTGACACCAATAATAACTGGTGCTGGGGTCATTTTTTTCCTTACACTGATTTCCATAGGTTGGGCATTTTGCCTTGTTGAAGAAAGTAGGTGGCACAGTATGTGATACAATCTTAAATGTTTTACACCCTAATTGTGAAATGTAAAAATAAAGGGGATATGTTTCCTAATCTACTGAAATGTTGTTCTACAGGGCAGGAGGCGGAGCCTAGCGGAGCAGACATGCATTGTTAGAGCTCCACACCGCTGAGGAGAGAAGAGAAGGACAAAGCGGAGCCTGCAGGCTCAAAAGGTATCCATTTGAACCTTTTTGCCCCTGGGAACAAACTGTGAAAGTTTGGGCAGGAAATATGGTACTGGGAGGAAACCGTGGCAGAAATAAAAATCACCTCACAAAGAGCTCACAGGCACTCACTGCAGCTGAAGCAGCTCCAGTCACCTCACAAGATACAGCATCAGGGCGCTCTCACAGACAGAAAATGTCACAGCAAGACTCTCCATTTGAGTCAGATACAGAACAAATCCTCTCACAAACTTCTCCACAAGCCTCCTCAGTATCCCCAGTAATATTATTACAATTTGAAATGATGCTTCATAAGGCTTTAAAACAAACCTCAGACCAAATAACAAAAAGCCTAACCAAAGAAATAAGAGAGCTGGGAAACCGCACCGCAGCCTTAGAAATAAAAATGGATGAAATTGAAATTACATCCCAAGAAAATATAACAGAATTGGAACAATTAAAAAAAGAGAATTTAATACTTCAAACTAAGCTAGAAGATTACGAAAATAGAGCCAGACGTTCAAACTTGCGCATAAGGGGAATACCTGAAACTGTGACAGACCTGCAATCTACTATTACTGCTCTATTACAAGAACTAAAGCCAGATATCCCTATTGAACGTTTAGAACTGGACAGAGTACACAGAGCCCTCACAGCCAAAAAGAAAGATGGACCCCCACGTGATATAATCACAAAATTTCATTATTACAGAACGAAAGAACAAATACTAATTGCTGCAAGAGAAAAAAAGGAACTTAATTTTCAAGGACACAATTATCAAATTTTTGCTGACCTATCCCAACTTACTATTACTAAAAGACGATCCATGAAACCCCAACTAATGGAACTGCAACACCACAACATTATGTATCAATGGGGCTTCCCCTTTTCAGTCAGATTTAACTACCAAGGTACAATTTACAGAAGCAGATCAGCAGATGAACTACAACAAACCCTTTTAAAATTAAATCTGACAGAACCCACAAGCAGCAACACTCCCACATGCAGAAGAATGGCGTCATCTTCACCTTCAGGCAGCACCCAGAAAATTTCAGAACAAAATGGGAATCATCATTCTCACAAAAGAGGCCGTTATGCCACATCATCCATGGACCAAGAAGATTCAATGGACTGACATCCTAATTCCTGATATCTCTTCATTTATTATACTAAGAGATGGTTCTCTATAAAAAACCTGTATTTATAACTGAATGTAACTGCATTCTGATAGTCACACACTGTGTGGGATCATGTTACATTCCAGTTATATTTCTTATTACTTCTGATTCATATAGCCTTAGAATATATAAGTGAAATAAGGAAATTCTTGTTCAGTTATATATTATCAGGTAATAACAATAGATTTATTACTTTTTAGGACAAATATGTTCAATAATCCAGAAGTATTGGAAGCTTTTTCTTTCTTTTCTTAAAACAAATATATTATTACCTAACTAGTTCCTAGAATTATGTTTTTGTTTATTCTAATCTGAAGCAATACAACTTCAATTTTATGAGTTAACATATCTAAACAGTTACATATGAATAAAATATGTAATTGTTTACTCTAAAAGGGTTAAAATCCCAAAATAATTCAAACTATCTTCATCAATACCAAAGTTATTAACAGTACCTTTCTAACTGAATTATTTAGCCTAGGGCAAGACTAACCATATACAACCACCCTGGAATAAATAATTTCAACAAAAACTATATTCTGCACTCCAATTAATGAAACATCATTTTGATGTCTTTTGACATAGCACTTCTCTCCTGTAAGCGGAAGATCCGTGTACCCCCATTAACCCTCCTCATTCTCCCAACCATATTATGTGGGAGTGTGACGAAGGCACTTATTCCCCTGAGAGAGATATTTATTCTCTTTCACGGGTAAATTGTGATTACTTGCAAAAAATAATTTATACAATGTATCATCTAATCTCATATGTTTTTTGTTTACTCTTTACTCCAGAATTCACTGGTTTCTTTTCTATCTATTCATCTCTTCAGTCCACACAGGTTGATCTGCGCAGTCGGCTCTGCATAACAAAAAGTAAGTCAAAACTATTTGATCTATTGCCATTGCACCACTGAATATACTTTCCCTGAATGTTCAGGGAATAAATGTCCCTCAAAAAAAGACCAAAGCCTTCCGTACTTTCCATAACAAGAAGGCTCACATAGTATGCCTCCAAGAAACACACTTCACCAAAGATTCTACTCCAAAATATATTTCTCCTTTTTATCAACAAATTTACACGGCTTCTGCCTGTACCAAGCAAAGGGGAACTCTAATTGCATTTCACCGATCCACACCATTCACCTTATCATCAGAAATTAAAGACCCAGAAGGTAGATACCTGATACTCATGGGTTATATAATGGATACAGCAATCACGGTGATTTCCTACTACGCTCCTAACAAACAACCTACACCATTCCTCTCACATATATTACAAGTGATTAATACACACAAAATAGGAACAGTGATAATGTGTGGGGATTCGAACCAGGTCCTCCTCCCATTTCTAGATAAATCACCTTTTACACCATCCAAAATAACCTCTAGATTACCTTTTTCTCAACTTCTTTCCAAATACAATCTGATAGATTCATGGAGAGAAAGTAACCCAATGAAAAAGAAATTCACTTATTTCTCGCACCCTCATCAAACCTTCACCAGAATAGATCATATTTTTCTAACAATAGGAATGATACCAGAAATTATTGCATCAGATATAATTCCGATTCCGTGGTCTGACCATAATGCAGTATACACTACTATAGCCTCAGCCATACCAAAAGCGCATGACCCAACGTGGTACTTACCGGACATAATGCTCAAACACCCACTACATCAGATGGCCATTGAACAAGCTTTAAAGGAATACATATCAATTAATAATACAACAGACATCTCCCCAATAACACTGTGGGAAGCTCATAAGCCTGTCTTGCGTGGTACAATACAAAGACAAATGGCACTATTTAAACGGGAACGCAAAAATCTAGCAAAAAAACTAGAACTCAATTTTAATGCAGCCTACATATCATTTCAAGATAATCCATCTCAGAGTACAAAATCTCATCTGGAAAAATCTAGATTGGAATACGATCTATTTCTCACTGAGTCAGTTGATAAATCCCTCAAACGCTCCAAACACAATTTCTACATGAATACAAACAAACCAGGTACATATTTGGCTCGGGCATTAAATTCAACTAACAAATCTTTCAAACCAATACGTTTGAAATTATCAAAAAATGTTTACACTTGTAATCCAGTTAAAATAGTCCATAAATTTCACTCACATCTCGCAACTTTATACAAGACAAACAATGAATTTAATCCTACAGAAGCTGAATCCTTCTTCTCAAAAATAACCTTACCTGAGTTATCTCAGAATCAAAAAAGCAGTTTGGATGAGCCTATAACTATAGATGAAGTTGCTAACGCCATAAAAGACCTAAAACTTAACAAAAGACCAGGCCCAGACGGCTACTCGGCTTTATACTATAAAACATTCTCAGAAATACTCTCTCCCATTCTCACTGAAACTTTTAACAAACTTCTAGATGGACATTCTTTTCGGCAAGAAACACTAATGGCAATTGTTTGTATGATCCCAAAACCCCTTTCTGATGATACTTCCTGTGTGAATTATCGGCCTATCTCTCTGTTAAACCTCGATATTAAATTATTAGCAAAAATAATAGCAAAACGCCTCAATAGCATTATAGGAAAATTAATACATAGAGATCAAGTAGGCTTCGTGCCAAATAGACAGGCAGGCGATAATATACGCAGGGCAGTGTTATTGGCACATATTGCTAAAAAACGGAAAATCCCTTTATGTTTTCTATCTCTCGATATTAAGAGGGCATTTGACACAGTATCCTGGCAATATATGCAATATTCATTACAAAAATGGGGTTTTGGACCCCACTTTTTAACATGGATCAAAGCATTATATAATAAACCCAAAGCCTATATAAAATATGCTGGATACAAATCTGAAACCTTTAATATCGAAAGAGGTACCCGACAGGGTTGCCCGTTATCTCCCTTATTATTTGCCCTTATACTCGAACCCATGGCCCAATACATCAGAACAAACCAAACTATAACTGGCATTGAAGTAGGAGGTATTACACACAAATTATGTATATTTGCAGACGATATATTACTTTTTCTATCATCACCACAGGTCTCTGGTCCTAACTTAATACCAGCTCTTGATGGATTTGCAGCCCTATCCGGCCTTATGATTAATCCTAAGAAATGCCTAGTGCTTAATATTTCACTCACAAACATGGAATTGATCCCGGCTAGGGCTGCACTCCCATTCACATGGGCAGAAAAATCAATCCCATATCTTGGAATTCATTTAACAGCATCTCATTCTGACTTATTCTCAACCAATTATCCTCCTGTATTAAGACAGATCACAAATCTAATAAAACAATGGTCGCAACTTCCTTTATCCTGGATAGGGAAGATTAATGCAATCAAAATGACTATTCTACCCAAATTGCTTTATCTATTCAGAGTCCTCCCTATTCCAATTCCTTCCTATTTTTTGAGAATAGTACAAAAAAGAGCAACTTCGTTTATATGGGGCTCTTCTAAACCACGTATACCTATACACACACTACATCTTCCCAAAAATAAAGGAGGCCTGGGATACCCTAATTTTACTAACTACTACAGAGCAGCACATTTGGCCAGTCTGTCCAAATACCATGCAAAACAGGAAATCCCATTATGGGTATTTATAGAGGCTTCAGAAAATGACCCTCTATTAATATCAAATTTATTATGGCTTGATCCTAAAGACCGCTTTAAAATTCATAATCCCATAACTAAACACTTCTTATCTCTCTGGGATAAACTAAAAACCAAATATCAGTTACAATCTCCACACAATCCTCTCCTTTCTTTTATCAGAAATCCGGCCTTTTATCCGGCATGGATCTACCCAAATTCTTTTAAAGCTTGGACAACATCAGGCATTCAGACACTAAATGACTTCATAGCATCTAAATCATTCCTTTCATTCCCATCGCTTAGAGAAAAATATGATCTACCAAACTCTGAGATATTTAGATATCTCCAAATCAAAAATTTCTATACACCATTCCTAAAGGGGGATACATCATTATCCCAATTATCCATTTTTGAATCAATCTGTACAAAAGATCCATTTGCTAAAGGTACAATTTCATCACTTTATAATCAATTATATGGAGTAGCAAATCTTAATAGACCCTCTTACGTTCAGAGGTGGGAGGAGGACCTGGGACGAACTTTAGAAGACACGGACTGGTCTAACATATGGCTCACATCTAAGTCATCTTCACCCAACATCTTAGCACTGGAGACAAATTATAAAGTCCTAACTCGCTGGTACCTTGTACCCGCTAGAGTGGCAAAATATTCACCTAATACCTCAACTCTTTGTTTTCGAGGATGCCCAGAAATAGGCACATATTTACACATATGGTGGACGTGCCCAGTAATCCAAACCTTCTGGAAGGAAGTCTTCGTGATTGCATCTAAAATATTTAAAAAAATAATACAACCAGATCCATATTTAACTTTACTTAATCTAAAACCGGAATGGTTAACACTCTCTCAATTCAAACTTATGATCCAACTAATAACGGCTGCAAAACAAACAGTGGCCAAGGCATGGAAATCTCCTACATTGGTACTAGCAGAAACAATTCACAGAATGAATAATACAATGTCCCATGCTAAGATGGTAGCCATCGATCAAAATCAAATTCCAAAATTTGAAAAACTTTGGCATCCTTGGATAAAACAACAGTTCCTGTCAAACTTCAATGACTCTGTCCTGTTGCCATGGTAACAGATTAAATGACTTACAGAGACACCCATTCTAAGGCTTCAAAGAGAACTAAAAAGAATAATAAACTGACGAGCGGGACAACCTTGTGGACCATACCTCTACCTTTCAACCCTTTTTCTTCTTTATCTTTCCTTTTCTCCACCTTACGATTAAAGCTCAGTATCAGAATTTATTTGACCTATATACACTCTACTTGTAAACAATATGTATAGTAGGTATAAATCATTTAAATACCTACAAAAGTAACTAAGGAAATGATATATATCTTTAATTTAGGTTTACGTGAACCCAATGTTTAATATTTGAAATTTCATGATATTTACCTATATAAACCCTACTGTAAAACAATGAGCTTACTTTATAGATCCTTGTAAACTTACTTTATGTATCTTTATAACATTGTATACTCAATAAACTTCTTTTGACAAGGAAATGTTGTTCTACACATTACACATTTTCTGCAAGAATATTATTTTAGGTGAGCCTTAGTGAATTTTAAAGTTTTCCTGTCTAAGGGCAGATGCCACAACATGGCTACTATGTCATTATTAGTCATAATAGCTCCTTCTGTGCCCTTCTCTGATTTACTGTAGTTTTACTTTGTTACTGAGACCTGCCTTTTCCTGGCTTATTTGCTTAGCTTCACGAACTACCATCTCCCTGCCCAGTGAGATGAACAGGCACTCAGGCAGTCACATAGATACTGGAAAAGCAACTGCCAGGGATTGGCTATGAAGTGGGACCCCAATACCTAAGTAAAACTAAGCTAGAGAGGGCACATAAGAACTTTCTCCAGGTAATAATGGTAAATACTGGCTGCTGCTTGTAATTATAATAAATGAGCACCTGAACTCTTCAACCGATTTCATAGGATGGTCCACTTAGGCTCACTGAGGTGAGTTAAAGTGTCTTTGTACTCAAGACAGTCAAGACAGACACTATTCCTGCCCCTAACCTGTCTGGTGGGGTTTTCAGCATCTCAAAACCTCTAAACACACTTCCTGTGTCTGAGCCACTCTGCGGTTGAACTACCTCCCTGGAGCTGTGGCATCCTCTCTTGATCCCTCTAGGAGTATTGCAGCTGCCTCTGCATCCTCTTCTGGCTCTGCTTTAAACATCAAGCCTTCTGCTTGCAGAGCAGTGTGCTGAATACCAGGGACAGTATCAATACCTGTGGTAACATAAAAAGGATATGCAGTGCCAAATCTAAGTGCAGCAATAAGTTAACATGTTTTAATGTAAAGTAATGCACTTACTAAAAACAGGGTAAAATCAGGCACATCTTTAGTAAAAGAGTCAGAATAGGCGACAGGATCCAATTTTGAGCCTCCAGATAGCGTTGTAGGATCTCTCTCGGCGGCGCCAGTGGTCTCCGGTGTCCCGGGCTTGAAACTGCAGATCGCAAGCGGAAGTCGTCAGTTGGAGGGTTCCAGGACGCGGTGTGATGATGCTGTGACATGCACGCGTTCGGAGCATGCGTGCGCTTTCATCAGGCACCTCTCGCCTATTCCGACTCTTTTAATAAAGATGTGCCTGCTTTTACCCTGTTTTTAGTAAGTGCATTACTTTACATTAAAACATGTTAACTTATTGCTGCACTTAGATTTGGCGCTGCTTGTCCTTTTTATGTTTCTGCCAGAGGTTCTTCTGCCCTTCAGCACGCTGCCTTCCCAGTGCCGGCTACACCCCCTGTGGTAAACCACCCAGGCTACAGACTCCCATCAAATACATCCTTACACCTTTATTAGAAGTCCTTCTTATGCTAATTTTATTCCATTATTGACTCTTTAATTTTTTACCTTTCTGAATTTTGGACTATATGTTTAGATCTCAGACATTTTTACCCTTCCCCCATCCCACAGATGACACAATCTTGCATGGTTAAAATACCTTAGCGCAACAATTTTTGTGTTTTTCATCAATACCTGGTCCTTTTGAAGATGTTACCTGGTTCTCTGGACCAGCTCTGAAGCGAGATCCCTGTGGCTGGCTGCTGTAAATAGAATTAGGTAGGAAGACCCTGTGGAGGATCTCAACCCTAGTAGCTTGAGGGGAGACATCCTACAGCTCTCCCATATATGACAAGAGAGGGCAGAGTACAACTGCATGGACCTCAGATCTCTTCATCAGACAGACATGTCCATCCTTGGTTCGCAGCAGTATTTCTGGTGGGTTCCTCTGGCCCAGTGACTGCCCAGAGGTCAGTGTGCAGCAGTGCGGCAGAACACCCATTAGGTCACTTAGTGATTGTCACATGCAAGCTGGGGATACCAGCCATAACAGTTCTTCCACTCCTTTTAGGCAGTCAGCAGGGCCTCCTTTGAGGTAGAAATGTAACCCAGTGTCCAGTACTGAGGATGCATCATCTGGGTCAGAGGCCATCTTTGCTGCATGTGGAATATGACATCAGAAAGGCAGCAGGACCAGATAGGGTGTCAGGGCGTATACTGAGGGGATGTGCAGACCAGTTAGCAGGTGTTTTTACTGATATTTTTAATTTGTCATTAAAGCAGGCTGGAGTACCTTCTTGTTTTAAATCTACTACTATTGTCCCAATACCTAAAAAATCAGCAGTAACATGCTTAAATGATTATCGCCCAGTTGCCCTAACTCCTGAAATGTTTTGAGAGGCTTGTATTATCACATCTTAAGGCAAGCATTCCTGTTGATCTGGATAAGTATCAGTTTGCCTATCGTGCATATAGATGCACAGATGATGCAATTGCTATTGCATTGCATGCTGCCTTGACACATGTTGAGCTCTCAAACACATATGTTAGGTGTTATTCATTGATTTTAGCTCTGCATTTAACACAGTAGTTCCTGACAAATTAGTGAAAAAGTTAAAAGCTTTGGGCCTATGTCCATTGCTGCGCTCATGGATTATGGATTTTCTAACAACAGGCCACAAATGGTGGGAATAGGAGATCAGGTGTCTAATGCCGCGTACACACGAACGGTTTTGCCGTCGGAATAAACTCCGAAGGTTTCTACGACGGAACTCCGAAGGAATTCCATTCAAGCGGTCTTGCCTACACACGGTCAACACAAAGTTCCGACCAAAGTCCGACCGTCCAGAACGCGGTGACGTACAACACTTACGACGGGACTAGAAAAACGAAGTTCAATAGCCAGTAGCCAATAGCTTCCATCTCGTACTTGCTTCAGAGCATATGTCGTTTTTGGTCCGTTGGAACAGCATACAGACAATCGGTTTTCCCGATAGGAATTGGTTCCATTGGAAATATTTAGAACATGTTCCATTTCTAGGTCCATCAGAATTTTCGAAAAAAAAAGGTCCGATGAGGCCTACACACGATCGGAATAGATGATGAAAAGCTTCCGTCTGACTTTTTCTGTCGGACATTCCGCTCATGTGTACGCGGCTTAACACTATTATTTTGAATACAGGGGTACCACAGGGATGTGTGTTAAGCCCTGTTTACATTGTTTACGCACGACTGTACTCCTATACATGCGTCTAACACTAACACTATAGTGAAGTTTGCTGATGACACCACTTTAGTGGGACTCATACAAAATAATGATGAGACAGCTTATAGGCAGGAAATTCAACATTTGGTTGAGCGGTGTAAGAAAATGATTTAATACTCAATACTGCAAAAACTAAAGAAATAATAGTGGATTATAGGAGATCAAGAAAGATCAATCATTGCCCGGTTTATATAGGCGGTGGAAAGGGTGGACACTATTACATTTTTTGGAAGTACATATTACAAGGGAGTTGTCATGGTCTCAAAATACTTTTTTTCTAGTGAAAAAAGCGCAACAGAGACTGTTTTTCCTTAGGAGACTGAAGCAGGCTGGATTGCCCTTAAGGCTTCTGGTCAATTTCTATCATTGTACCATTGAGAGTATTCTTCTCCACTGCGCTGTAGTGTGGTATGCCAGCCGGAGGATAAGAAGTGGCTGTTTTGTGTGGTGAAAACAGCACAGCGGATCAAAGGAACAGAGCTACCAAATTTGGACACAGCATATGCCAGCCGATTTAAAAAAGCGGGCAAAAGCTATTAGTATTGATCCAACCCACCCAGGTTACAGTGTGTTTGTCCCATTGCCATCAGGGAAAAGATATAGGACACCTAAAACACACACTAATCGCTTAAAGCATAGTTTTTTTCCCTAGGGCTGTATTGTCCATAATCCCATCAGGTACAGTGTTTTGGGAATTTTATGTGAAATTCTAAAAAAAATTTAATTTTTTAAAATTATTATTTATTTCACTTGCCGCCCGCCATATAGCAGAATGATGGCGGCAAAGTGGTTTCAATACCCTGACTGGACGTCATATGATGTCCGCAGGATATTGAGCCGATGCGCGCCCCCGGGGGCGTGCATCGCGGCTATCGTTGTTGCAGAGTGTCAGTCTGACACCCCGCAGCACCGATCTAGGTAAAGAGTCTCTGACGGAGACTCTTTACCACGTGATAGAGTAGAGGAGAGCCGATCGGCTGCTCTCCTGACGGGGGGTCTGTGCTGATTGTTTATCAGCACAGCCCCCCCTCGGATCCTACCCAGGACCACCAGGGAAGCCGCCCAGGACCACCAGGGAAACCAGCCACACTGGACCACCGGGTATGCCCCCCTATCAGTGCCATGTATCCGTGCCCATCAGTGCCCAGCAGTGCCGCCTATCAGTGCCCAGCAGTGCCGCCTATCAGTGCCCATCAGTGCCACCCATAAGAACCCATCTTTGCAGCCTTTCAGTGCCCATCAGTGTCGCCCATCAGTGCCACCCAGTGCCACCCATGAGTGCCCATCAGTGCCGCCTATCAATGCCCATCAGTGCTGCATATCAGTGCCACCCATCAGTGCCGCCTACCAGTGCCCATCAGTGCCACATATCAGTGCCCATCGTCAGTGCCTATCAGTGCCCGCTCATTGGTGCCACCTCATCAGTGCCACCTTATCAGTGCCTGTCAGTGCCGCCTTATCAGTGCCCATCAGTGAAGGAGAAAATTTACTTATTTACAAAATTTTTAAACAGAAACAAAAGCAAAACTTTTATTTTTTTTTAAATTTTCGGTCTTTTTTTATTTGTTTAGCAAAAAATAAAAACCGCAGAGGTGATCAAATACCACCAAAAGAAAGCTCTATTTGTGGGAACGAAATGATAAAAATTTAGTTTGGGTACAGTGTAGCATGACCGCGCAATTGTCATTCAAACTGCGACAGCGCTGAAAGCTGAAAATTGGTCTGGGCAGGAAGGTGTCTAAGTGCCCTGTATTGAAGTGGTTAAATAACATTTTATATTTTGATATATTTAAATAGATATGTGGGCATGTACTAGGAGTATGTATGTGTGGTTTTGTTGAGAAGGGTTTTATTGCTGCTGTAAAAAGTATCCGAAAAAATGTTGTTGTATGTATACAATGACAATAATGAAGGCCCCTTGAACCGCCTTTAGGGAAAGGGAGCCTTGACTGCTGGAGGCATGGCATCACTGTGGGTGTGAACCCAAAGGGGAAGTTAAGTAGCTCCCTTAGGATTGGCTACAACACCTGAGGTGACTGTGTGGAGCCTGAACTCTAGGAAAAGGCTATGCTGAGCAGGGGCGGATCCAGAGTCTAGTCTCGGGAGGGGCACTGCCAGAAAATACGTTTTTTGGGGGGAATTTATCAGGGAAATGGCTGGTGTTGGCCCTTCAATCATCACAGCACCATGGATGTTATGGTGTCAGGATGATTGAAGCGCATTATTTCTATTATTACATTGTTATATAAAATAGTTCAACTCACCATAATGTAGAATCAGTGGGAGCCCCGAGCGTGTCACTTGCCACATTGCCTGCCACCAAATGCGGATTGTCACTTGCCATGTCACCTGCGCCCAGATGTGGATTGTCACTTGCCACGTCACCTGCCACACATTGCGGATTGTCACTTTCCACGTCACCTGCCCCCAGATGCAGATTGTCACTTGCCTGCTACAATTGTCACTTGCCACGTCACCTGCCACCAGATGCGGTTTGTCACTTGCCACATCACCTGCCACCAGATGCGGATTGTCACTTGCCACGTCACCTGCCCCCAGATGCGGATTGTCACTTGCCTGCTACAATTGTCACTTGCCACGTCACCTTCCACCAGATGCGGATTGTCACGTCACCTGCCACCAGATGCGGATTGTCACTTGCCACGTCACCTTGCCACCAGATGCAGATTGTCACGTCGCCTGCCACACATTGCGGATTGTCACTTGCCACGTCACCTGCCACAAGATGCAGAGTGTCACTTGCCATGTCGCCTGCCACCAGATGCAGATTGTCACTTGCCACGTCGCTTGCCACCAGATGCAGATTGTCACTTGCCACATCACCTGCCACCAGATGCGGATTGTCACGTCACATGCCACACATTGCGAATTGTCACTTGCCATGTCGCCTGCCACCAGATGCAGATTGTCACTTGCCACGTCACCTTGCCACCAGATGCGGATTGTCACATCACATGCCACACATTGCGGATTGTCACTTGCCATGTCGCAGCCCGGCCGCTCTCTGACTCTCACCCGCCTACTCTCTCAGACTGTCACCAGCCCGGCCGTCCGTTCTCTCACCCGCCCACTGTCAGTCTCAGACTGTCACCCGCCTGGCCGTCCGCACTCTCACCCGCCCAGTGTCTGTCTCAGGCTGTCACCAGCCCGGCCGTCCACTCTCTCGCTCGCCCACTGTCAGTCTCAGACTGTCACCAGCCCTGCCGTCCGCACTCTCACCCGCCCAGTGTCTGTCTCAGACTGTCACCAGCCCGGCCATCTGCTCTCTCACCCGCCCACTGTCAGTCTCAGACTGTCACCCGCCCGGCCACCCGCTCTCTCTCCCGCAGAGCAAGCCGCCTACCCTCTCACCAGCATTCTCGGAGGGGGCAATTGCCCCGTTGCCCCCCCCGGATCTGCCCCTGATGCTGAGGCACATCCAACTGCTCTGAGGAGATTCAGCTCTCATCCCCTCCAGCTTTTCACTCAGCTTCTTTCACTGCCTGTGTGAGAGATGAGGTTTCATACTGCAGGAGGCACTCACCATTAACTCTTTGCATCTCTGCCTCAGCCTGCATGCCAGCCAGCTCTCCTCTTCAGTGACATGTGATTTCAGTATTACAGCCTCCCCAAGTGACATGCCTCAGATTCTCTGACAGGGCTTCTGTGTCACTTGAGGCAGGAGGCTCCTTCTTATTAACCCTGCTCCAGCACAACCTCTGAGACACAGGGTCAACTCCTGGACTTCAGACTCTCATTCCAGCTCTTTCTACAAGCAATCATCAGTCCTCCTACTCTACCTCCTTTGGGTGAGTATATATATGGGGTGGTCTGAGATAAGCCAAGTGTAGCTGTTTTAGGACCACTGATGCATTTGTGCAGCAGTCCAATCAAATCTTATGTTTACTTTATTGGCTGTCACGCCAGCTGTGGCTCCCACCCCATCCCCAGGGTCTGGTCTCACCTGGGTGGCCCTCTATAATCGATTTTCCCCATCGATTTGCACTTAGTACAGGGGATTAAATAAATACATTTTAACAATGGCACTGTGAGTTCACTGATGTGCTGACGCTGGTACTTTTTGATACACAGACAGCTGACATATAGAAAGGTATTGATGTTACTACTAAGGGTGAAAGTCTAAGCAGCTTCCTTGTATTGTTGGGAACTGGCTGCAGAGTTTCTGTGCCTATGCATTTCTCTCTAAAAAAAAAAAAAAAAAAAAAAATACAGAATTAGTCCCTTCTTCCCTATTTGGTTCTGTGGATCTCAGTTGGGAGGTCTACAAAATATATGGAGGGCTGTGCTGTTTAATTTTGATACCCAGTTTTGCCTAAAAATGGCTGCCTGGAAATAACTAAGTTTTGACTGCCGAAATGTTTAGTCTATGGTACATGTATATTGACCTGCGTTGGTAGCTGCCAACTTTATTCACTCTAGCACTAGCTTTTACTCTGCATATGGTTATTACTCATGTGCCAGCACAGGCCAACTTCTTTTCAGTCACATGCACAGATCGTCAGTGGTATACAAATAGGCAACTGCTGACTGTTTAATGAGAGCCACTGTGTGCGCACGATTTTTCCCTTGGCGGTGGTGCCCACCCAGCAGTCGACTTTCTGAATGGGGAATACAGCACCTATCAAACCAGGTTCCAAGTTCAACCCTCCTAAGAGGAAGGATGCCAGTGAATGTCTCAAGGATTTTGCACTGGCTAGACCTGTACCCTTTTAGTAGGGAGGCATGGATCTTACAGTTGGGATTTAATCAGGGGTTTTGGATTGCTTTCATCCACCCCTAATGCTCCTTCGGGTTTTCTCTCTTGGTGTGGCATCCAATAAATAAATAAAAAATGTGTGTATAATATATATATATATATATATATATATATATATATATATATATATATATATATCAACTTATACAACACTTTCTTTCCCTGAAGGCTTGTCGGTTAATGGTGGTATTGATCAGGAGAATTCCTGGGTGGAGTACTCCACTTTAGATACAGTACTTTCTTTGCTAAGTTCTCTGGTGCTTCTACACTTCTGATGAAGGCTGACATCGAATCTGCCTTTCGCTTCCTTACTGTACACTGCGACTGTACCATCCCAACAACATGGAAGGTCCTGCCCATCTTCTGTCCTTGGGGACATTGAGATTGACATTATGGGGATGGTCTGCCAACTTCCTGGGGTTAGCTTCTTTCCTTGGTTAAATTCCCAAGGGACCATAGTAAGCTATAGCTGTAGCAGCTTCAGCCTTTTTGGGCCATCTTGTTTTCACATTAAACATACTTCTGATGGGCAGTGCCTTCTGTGGGCCCCTATGATATGTATATCAGATACACGACATTACGTACCAATTATCAGCTCCTATGCGTGATGAGATGACTTGGAAGTGCGGTTGTCCTTGCACTCCTCTAATGGTCCTTCTTTGATGAATGGAGGAATTGTCGAACACACAGCTGGAGTTTTTTACAGGTCTGCATTCAGCTCCTGTAGCTTTGGCATTTTATTCCAGGATGACTGGTCTGCTGAACCTTGGCCGGCCTCATTGGCCCAACTATTTGTTGTGTAACATTATGCTGTTAGAGCCCTTACCTATTATGGTCCAGTGGTTAACTGCCTCTCTGCACGCTCTCCACGTTTGTTTTCCCTGTTGTTTTTTTTCTGGTTCTTGGATGTCTTCAGTTGACTGTGTGTTTTCAGATGTAGCTAATTGCCGTGGGTTGTCCTTGTCCTTCCTTATTTGTGTAGTCTCGTTTCTGACTTCTTTTGCTCCCCCTCCGTGCCTCCCCTCCCATACCTCCCAGGTAACCTGCCGGCAACTTCGGGACGAATGGGTGTCTTCACCTGTCGATGATATCTACCTTAACCCCTGGGGGTCGGGCACCGGGATCTTTTCTCCTACCTCCTCTACCTGCAGGATATAGTTGTGGCTGGTTCGACAGTGGGTACCGCTCCCTCTGCTGTATTGTTTGGTTCAGACTTTTCAGCTGGGAGGACATCTCCAAAGTTTTCTTATTCAGAGGATTTTGAACGAAAATGGTTGGAAGCATCCCACTTGCTTCCCTTATTCTTGGCACCTGTTTTCTGTGCACAACTTAACCGACATCCTCTCCATTTTGCCCTCTGTCTGTTTTTGCATTTAGGGCTCTCTTGTTTCCAGTTGCCTTTTCTTGGGCATTCTTTGGCACCTTTAGGGTTAGTGAACTTACTGCCAAGGACAAACGCCCAGTTTATGGTAACTCAGAGGATGTGCTGATCACAGAATCCTTTGTTTTTATCTCTCGCTTATTCTTCCAACCTTAACTAATTAGAATTTTTCGGGTCTTGCGCCCTTTCCTTTTTCCAGCTGGTCTTACCTCCTCATGATTTTTTCCACATATTCTTTTCCCATTGGCACAGCCATTGCTGCCCATGGGGTGGGTTTTTTTTTTAGATGACAGAGATGGCTTTTAGGTAGATGGGAATCATTAGAATTTTTGCTATATGTTCGTCCTCAACTTTTGTTCTGATTTCATGTCTCTCCCCAGAATTACTTTGGATCATCGTTGACTCCTTTGTTTATTGGGCCTCTTGCCATGCCAAATTTTGATACTGTGGGGGGAATTTTCCTTTGCAGTTGGCAGAATTCGTTGTTGCAGTTTTCATGGCCTACATTGGCTGCTGGTATTACCTGAGACAATTTGTTTTAGGCCCCTTCATTCTTATCATTCATGTATGGGGTAACAATAGATTCCACCTCCTCTATTAGGCATGGTATTGCTCCGTGTTGTGCCAGTTTTACCTATCTATTGTTTGGTCCAACATTGTTCCCCCTTTTCTGGTTTTGGCCCATCACATACTTTGTTCTTGATTCTAGTTCTTGTTTGGAGCTGTTTCGCCGCAAGGTGAATGCCTATGTTTTCAAATTTGTCCACAGGATTGGTGACATTGTTGTCTGCCGCTGGGTTCTTGAGGGAGCTAACAGTATTTTTTAAGACCCGATGGGGTTAATCTAAATGATTGGCCTAAATATGTTTACCTCGGCCTACAATTTAGTGTCGAGCAGGTGCTGGCTGCGGTGGGGCGCTCGTCAGTGCACCACTGACTTGCATGTGGCGGTTTTGACCTTGCCAGCAATTGATGTTGATTTATGGGCTATGTTTATATTTATGGATGCTCATGGTATACTGTGACTGGCATTGTTTGGCACATTTGGAAAGTTGTACTTTTGAAAAGTTTAATAAAGCTGTAGCCTTGCCCTATTTCCAACTTAATCAGATTCTGTGTCTTTTTAGGGGAGCAAGGTATTGGTTTATTAGTTGGTCATAAATGAGCCTATGTTTCTCAGCAGCCATGAAGGCCCCTTGAGCCGCCTTTAGGGAAAGGGAGCCTTGACCGCTGGAAGCATGGCATCACTGTGGGTGTGAACATAAAAGGGAAGTTAAATAGCTCCCTTAGGATTGGCTACAAGACCTGAGGTGACTGGGTGGAGCCTGAACTCTAGGAAAAGGCTATGCTGAGGTACATCCAACTGCTCTGAGGAGATTCAGCTGTCCCAAGAGTTGCCCACCCTCCCACCCATTGTGATGTTTTGTCACAGCTTTATTGGCGGTTTTGACCTTGCCAGCAATTGATGTTGCTTTATGGGCAATGCCCTCAAGTTAAATTCTGGGGTCAGTCTAATGTCTGTCTGGCACTGATGGTAAGGACAGGCCTCTTAGACTATGTGAGTTTATGTTTATGGGTGCACACGGTATACTATGACTGGCATGTTGTTTGGTAAATTCTGGGATTAGTCTAATGCCTGTATGGCACTAATGGTAAGGACAGGCCTCTTAGACTATGTGAGTTTATATTTATGGGTGCTCATGGTATACTGTGACTGGCATTGTTTGGTACATTTGGAAAGTTGTACTTTTGAAAAGTTCAATAAAGCTGTGGCCTTGCCCCTTTTCCAACTTAATCAGCTTCTGTGTCTTTTTGGGGGGGCAAGGTATTGGTTTATTAGTTGGTCATAAATGAGCCAATGCTTCTCAGCAGTCTATCTATCTATCTATCTATCTATCTATCTATCTATCTATCTATCTATCTATCTATCTATCTATCTATCTATCTATCTATCTATCTATTATGGTTACAGACTCTTTCCCACTCTCTCATAAATTTCACACAATGGGACAGGACTCTAATGCCCTATACACACGATCGGACATTGACCGAACATTCCGACAACAAAATCCATGGATTTTTTCAGACAGATGTTGGCTCAAACTTGTCTTGCATACACACGGTCGCACAAAGTTGTTGGAAAATCCGATCGTTCTGAACGCGGTGACGTAAAACACGTACGTCGGGACTATAAACGGGGCAGTAGCCCATAGCTTTCATCTCTTAATTTATTCTGAGCATGCGTGGCACTTTGTGCGTCAGATTTGTGTACACACGATCGGAATTTAACCGATTGGATTTTGTTGTCGGAAAATTTTATAGCCTGCTCTCAAACTTTGTGTGTCGGAAATTCCGACGGAAAAAGTCCGATGGAGCCCACACATGATCGGAATTTCCAACAATCCGATCGCACTTTTTCCGTCAGAAAATCCGACCGTGTGTACAGGGCATAAGGCTCCATGTACATGGGATGCTGAGGCAAAGTCCTCTGAACGATTTTTTTGACACCTTAAAACCGGCATTTAAAACGCCCGTTTAGCCGCATTTAGCAGCGTTTTACCGCGTTTGCGCCTAGAAGCATTTAGTTAAGATAACATCATAAGACCCTCCCCAAGCTCAAAAAACAGTACAGTATTATTTAACTATTTCAGCCATTTTGTCAGACCAGAGTGAGTAGCAGCAACAGAGAGAGCAGCAGTGTACTTGTACTTAGCGTGTCACTTGCCACATCGCCTGCCACAAGTTACGGATTGCCACTTGCCACACGTTGCGGATTGTCCACTTGCCACGTCACCTGCCACAAGTTGCGGATTGTCCACTTGCAAGGTCACCTGCCATAAGTTGCGGATTGTCATTTGCCACGTCACCTGCCACAAATTGTGGATTGTCCACTTGCCATGTCACCTGCCACAAGTTGTGGATTGTCCACTTGCCAGGTCACCTGCCACAAGTTGCGGATTGTCCACTTGCCACGTCACCTGCCACATGTTGCGAATTGTCACTTGCCACATCACCTGCCACAAGTTGCAGATTGTCATTTGCCACATCATCTGCCACAAGTTGCGGATTGTCATTTGCCACTTCAGCTGCCACAAATTGCAGATTGTCCACTTGCCACATCACCTACCACACCTTGCGTATTGTCACTTGCCACGTCACCTGTCACAAGTTGCGGATTGTCTTTTGCCACGTCACCTGCCACGCGTTGCGGATTGTCACTTGCCACATCACCTGCCACAAGTTGTGGATTGTCCACTTGCCACGGCACCTGCCACAAATTGTTTGTTCAAATCTGACAACATATGGGTCAAATTCCAATTATACTTCGGATAACAGCAATGCTAGTGGTGTATTAGGGCTCATTAGGGTATTGTGGCAGAGCGTTGCCCTGCCAGGGTCTAGAAGGAGGATGTGACCCAGAATTCTCAACCAGACAAGGGCCTGGAGTGTAAGGCCAGAGCTGCAGTGCTACTAGTGAGAGCCAACTAGGCTGAATGTAGTTTTGTTGATGAAAAGGAATGCTGAAACCCCTGCAAAGGAAACATATCTTTGTTGAACTTTCTTTTAATAAAAATGGGCAAACAAAGCCCTTAAAAAGAAGAACCAGCGAGTGGCGGTGTCCTTCAAGCTCTACATTTGATGCTAATCCTTTACACGTGGTGGAGAATGCGGGCACAATCTGAGATCCCTACAATCAAGTAAGTTCATCTGTTATATGAACTGTGTTTTGATGCATGAGACTGCATAATCTGTGTGTGCAGGTGAGGAGAACCTGCAAAAAAGATATGTAACTAGCCTTAAAGAGATAGTGCTCCAATTTATTGCTGAACTGTGCAAGGTTTTCTGGCGTGACTGTGAGTATGGGGCGATCAAAGCGCCTAAAAGAAGCAAGGATGGCTGAGATGATAGATAGAGCTCTGTGGCTGGAGGGGTTGTTACCACCTGAGAGAACCCCATACATGCCTGAACAGAGTTTGCCAAGGAGAAAGAGGGATGGTGTTGTCCCTAGCAACACTGGTGCAATGAGTGCACAGGTGACTGCAAGTATGGAGAGTCCACCAAAGTCTGAGTCTGCAGTGGATTGGCGCAAGCGACACCTGGCAGCACTGGACCAAGTTAAAGGGGAAGTGCATGTTGTTGCCCTTGGCAACGCTGGTGCAAGTAGGCCAGCTATCAAGGTTCAGAGGCCTAATCTTGAAAGCAGATGCAGTGTGGGAAGCCCTGACAAGATATGGAACCAAGTGCGCTGTTTGCGGTGCAGTGAGTAGGGGCATGCAGTCTCCAAGTGCCCTTTGTCCCAGGTTCCAGTGCAAAGCTACCTAGCAAAGCAAAGGTCTACATCTGTGTTTGAGAAGCCTGCTCTGAGTGCCAGGAGTGAGCAACAGGCTTACCAGAAGTTTGAAAGGAGTGCGGTTGCCCATAGCAATGCCTATGATGGCAGGTCGGAGGACCGCAAGACGAAGATATTGCCTATAGAGGATTGTGGCAAGTTTAAAGCGACACCGCTTCATAGAGAGAGAAGTCTACATGTTTGGGAGAGCCAGAAAAGTGCAGCTGGGAGAGCACCATTTCCATTAGCAACTAGAGAACATGTGCCAATGGGAATGAGGAGCTACAGGGAAGAGGTGCCCCACCATCCTCATAGAGATGCCAGTAAGATTCTGCATGTTGGGAGAGTGCCATCTCCCTTAGCAACAGGAAAAAGTCGCCAAGTAACATGCCAGGAATGTGGTCAACTGGGGCATGGGATCTTTTCTTGTCCCAGCTTGTGGAGAACAGCTCCTGATATTGTTGCTGGGTTTAACTCTTTGCCTGCAAGCCCGGATTCCTGTGTTAAAATGTTTGCAGTCACCCCGGCAACAGAGAGGAAATTCCTGTTGTGCCTGCTGTAGTTTCATCCCGTGGCCACCAGAGGCAGTCGGCCAGTAGAAGTGCAATACAAGAAAGTCGACGTACTCAAATGAAAATGGCAAGATCTGTTACTCGGATGGGTAAGACTGTTGATGTTGAAGTCATCGGAAAGACCGACTGTGGGATTGTTCACACTGAAGTGGAAGTGATCCCAGAGGGGAGATCCACTATTGGTGCAGAAAAGGACTTGCCTCACTGCAGTGACCTGTCCAGTGGGGAGGCAAGTGTTAAAATTGAATGTTATGATGTGAAACTTACTGAGGAGTATGTTCATACTGGTTTTGAGTTAACTAATGCTGATAATGTGATGCTTAATGAGATAGGGGTGATCGCTAAGCAGGATATGCTATTCTCCTTAGCAACAGCATATAAGGCTGCAGAGGTGTCCCTAGAAACCTCAAGGGAGCTCTGTGTGTTGGAGCCAGAGGTTGCCCGGACAACTGTGGTGCCACTCTGATGGATAAGAGGATACTTGACCTTGGTGATGAGAATGTGTCAAATAGTAAAACAAAAATGTCTGAAATTACTTGTGGTGATAATTGGTTACTGTGGTCTGTCGCTGCTGACAGCAAAGATCTTTGCGAATGAAGCACCACCCGAGCAAGGTGGTGAAGTTATGGTATTGCAGCCTGCTGTGTTTTAAAAATGTTTTGCCACAGGTTAGTTTAACCACTTGCTTACTGGGCACTTAAACCCCCCTCCTGTCCAGACCAATTTTCAGCTTTCAGCGCTGTCGCACTTTGGATGACAATTGCGCGGTCATACAACACTGTACCCAAATAAAATTTTTATCATTTTTCTCCAACAAGTAGAGCTTTCTTTTGATGGTATTTGATCACCTCTGCGGTTTTTAGTTTTTGTTAAAAAGACAGAATTTAAAAAAAAAAAAATATTTTTTTAAATATTTTGTTATAAAATTTTGCAAACAGGTAATTTTTCTCCTTCGTTGATGTACGCTGATGAGACGGCACTGATGTGTGGTGGTGATGGGCACTGATGTGTGGCGGTAATGGGCACTGATGGGTGGCGGTGATGGGCACTGATTGGGCACTGATTGATGGGAGCACTGCTAGGTGGCACTGATTGGCACCACTGGAGGGCATTGATAGGTGGCACTTGTGGGCATTGACAGGTTGCATTTGTGGGCACTGTGGGCACTGGCAGGTGGCAATAATAGATGGCACCTGTTGGCACAGATGAGGCATATGTGCCTCCTTTCTCTTCGGGACCGATGTCCCTTTGACATAAGCTGGTGATCGGCTTGTTTTTCCTCCTCACGCTGTTAGCGTGAGGAGAAAACAAAACCGATCACCGAGGTTTTGTTTATATCATGTGATCAGCTGTCATTGGCTGACAGCTGATCACATGGTAAGGGGCCGGGACCGGCCCCTTACTCGGATCTGTGATCATCCGAGTCTCCGTGACTCGGTGATCACAACGCACACACCAGTGCGTGTGCACAGGGGAGGACGTCCCATGACGGCTCCCGGAAATTGAGGTCCACGCTGTAGCCGTCATTCGGCTATGGCCCGGACCTCAAGTGGTTAAACAAAAGTGATATGTGCAATGTGCCTGCTGTGGAGCCACTCTGTCCTGTGTCTCCTTTGGCAGTTGGAGCGGTACTGCGTAGTACCTCTGATGGGAGCCCAGAGAAAATAGACTGCAACAGATGGGCAACAAGTCTGTTGGCTTTATTGAAAGAAGTCTCGATGTGTAACAATGGAGCGGACCCCATTTCTGCTGTGCTAAATAGAGGGACTGCAGAGCATCTTCTGGACCAGGGCTCACTTGCTGCTGTTGCAGAGGATATTCCTCAGGAGATGGAAGGGCCAAAAGAGATTGAGCACATAGCAGAGGTTGTGTCCACAACCCATAAAGGAGATATTGGTGTAGTTTACCAAACTAATGTTGTCCATAGAGAAGACAAGGAACAGATCATTGACACTGAGCCTGAGAGTTTTGTGGTGACTCCCGCACCTGGCTGCGCTCTAGGAGAGCACCAGGTTATTGCATTGGATACCTCCAGTGGGGAGGAAGCCCATTTAACCACTTGACAACTGGGCACTTAAACCCCCCTCATGACCAGACCAATTTTCAGCTTTCAGCGCTCTCACACTTTAAATGACAATTACTCAGTCATGTAATACTGTACCCAAATGAATTTATTGTCCTTTTTTCATACAAATAGAGCTTTTTTTTGGTGGTATTTGATCACCTCTGGGTTTTTTATTTTTTGCGCTATAAATGAAAAAAGACCGAACATTTTGAAAAAAAAATGCATTTTTCTTTGTTTCTGTGATAACATTTGCAAATTAGTAATTTTTCTTCATAAATTTTGGCCACAATTTATAATGCTACATATCTTTGTTAAAAATAACCCAAATTAGTGGATATTATTTGGTCTGTGTGAAAGTTAGAGAGTCTACAAGTTATGGTGCAAATCATAAAAAATTGATCACACCTGATGTACTGACGGCCTATCTCATTTCTTGCGACCCGAACAAGTCAGGAAAGTACAAATACCCCCCAAATGACCCTTTTTTGAAAGTAGACATTCCAAGGTATTTAGTAAGATGCATGGTGGGCTTTTTGATGTTGTCATTTTTTCCCACAATTCTTTGCAAAATGAAGATTCCCCCCCCCCCCCCACAAAATTGTCATTGTAATAGGTTATTTCTCTCACATGGCATGTGTATACCACAAATAATGCCCCAAAATACATTCTGCTACTCCTCCTGAGTATGGGGATACCACATGTGTGGGACTTTTTCACAGCCTGGCCACATAGAGAGGCCCAAAATGCAGGGAGCACCATCACGTGTTCTAGGAGCATAAATTACACATCTAATTTGTTGACTACCTATTACACTTTTGAAGGCCCTGGAGAACAAGGACAATGACATGTGACACTGAGGTGGCACTGATGACAGATGGCACTAATACGTGGCACTGATGACAGATGGCACTGATACGTGGCACTGACACTGATGTGGCACTGATGACAGATGGCACTAATACATGGCACTGCTGACAGATGGCACCAATACGTGGCACTGATGACAGATGGCACTGATGACACGTGGCACTGATGACAGGTGGCACTGAAGACAGATGGCACTAATACGTGGCACTGATGACACGTGGCACTGATGAAAGATGCACTAATACGTGGCACTGAAGACAGATGGCACTAATACGTGGCACTGATGACACGTGGCACTGATGAAAGATGCACTAATACGTGGCACTGATGACAGATGGCACTAATACGTGGCACTGATGACAGATGGCACTAATACGTGGCACTGATGACAGATGGCACTGATACGTGGCACTGATGACACGTGACACTGATGACGGATGACACGTGACACTGACAGGTGGCACTGATGACAGATGGCACTATGTGGCACTGATGACAGATGGCACTTATACGTGGTACTGGGGACAGATGGCAGTGGGGACAGATGGCACTGGGGACAGATGGCAGGGACATAACAGCAGGGACAGATGGCAGGGAAGGATGGCAGGACAGATGGCAGGGACAGATGGCAGGACAGATGGCAGAACAGATGGCAGGGACAGATGGCAAGGACAGATGGCAGAACAGATGGCAGGGACCGATGGCAGTGGGGACACTTTTTTTTTCGTTTTTTTTTTCTTTTCACTTACCGCCGCAGCGGTTCGCTCTCCCTCCTCACACACTGTCTGTGTGTGAGGAGGAAGAGGTGAGGAGGAAGAGCCGGCGATGAGAGATGATCTCATATGTTTACATATGAGATCGTCTCTCATTGGCACAGCTGATCGCGCTGAAAACGGCCGCTATGATTGGCCATTTTCAGCGATCTGTGACTGGCTGTGTCCAAGGGACACGGCCAGCACAAAACTTCCCTGATGCGCGCCCGCGGGAGCGCGCAACGCGGAAGTAAACAGGAGGACGTCCAGGGACGCCCTCCCGGCAATTGGAGTCCGCACTGTAGCCGTCTTTCGGCTATAGCGCGGACGCCTAGTGGTTAAGAAGCGCCACCTCTAAGGCATCAGTAAATAAGTCTTTCCACATCCCTAAAGACATGAAGGACCCCAGGAAGGTCTTAGGTGTGGAATCACACTGTCTTTGTATGACAGATATGCTGAGAGAAATATTAGAATGCTGGAGTGTACAGTCAGTGTATATCCTGTCATCCTCTCCTGCGTTTGGAGAACTTGTACCATGGGGTATGCATAAATGGAGCTGGATATTACACGCTGTACTATTGCAATCTCTGCAATTTTGGAAGCATGTAATGTAATCGTTGTTATTATGGAAAATTGTCTCACAGTGTGCTGGATTGCGTCATACAGAGGTTGTGTATGAGAGGCACTCTGTAGTACTGTTGGACAGGACAGAAATCTGGGTGGAAGTGCCAGAAGGCACAAGTACATGTAATGTGTTTGGGGCCATCAATCCAAAGGTGAAATTGGATAGTGAGGATCAGGCCTCAGGACAGTCGCCGGAGGAGCGACATGTGGCAGTGGAGTTGGTGGTTGGTGACGTTGCCATGGTAGACAACCACTCCACTTTGTGCGATTCTCCTTCAGACACTGCCTTGCAGAACACTGGTGAAAAGAGTTCTGATAAATGTGGCGATACTTTGGACAATGAGGAAAAGTGCAACACACTGATAAATGTTTTGGTTACCATGGGTAACAGCAAAAATAAGGGAAGTCCTGATGGTCAAGGTGACATGGTTGCTCTTGATCTTAAAAAATACAGGAAGATGAATGGTATGACAGACACAGAAGAGGGAATAGGTGCAGTAGAATTGGGTCCCTTACAGGTTCGGGGGTGTAATTATGGGAAGGATTTCCAGAGGTCCAGGACCCTCCCAAGTTGCAAGAGTAAAAGGTCTGAGGACACTGGCCCAAAGCTTAACAAGATGTCATTAAAAGAGTTTAATTCCCAAATAAAAGTGCCCACACTTATGGCTAAAAAGGTGTTTAAAAATGTTTAGATGTTTACTTTAGAAGTAAAGAGAAAGAGGTTGAGGAACAATATCCAAGTCCTTGGTAAGTCCCTTAGTGTTAAAGTGTTTGAAGGTGTGACCCCAAGGAAAATGGGCAGATGGAGTTTTTGGAAGCGCACCTGTAAAAAGTTACTGGGGTGTCTTTTTAGTGTAGCAGGGGGGACATAGGAAAAGTTACCTGATAAGACTGGGCTGGCCCTTGTGGGTGATAGCTGGCACAGGGGTGCCAATTTGAAAAGGTTTGGCTGGTGTGTTACGCCCCCTCCGAAACAGGGAGGGAGGATATGTGGCAGAGCGTTGCCCTGCCAGGGTCTAGAAGGAGGATGTGACCCAGAATTCTCAACCAGACGGGTTGAGGGGCTCCAGGGAGCATGTAACATGAAGAGGAAACTGGCCTTTCAGTTTCCTCAGTATTTTGTAAAGTCCACTTTGGGACCTGGAGCTCGGGGATTTCTGAGAGATCCGGGTGGGATGAAATCCCCAGTCCTGGGTCCTGATTTTGAGAACAGCCAGCATACTGATTGGTCAGATGTGTGCTGGGCTTTTAGTAGTAACCTAGCCATGGTTCTGGGCTCCACCTGACAGATAGGAAGTCTGAGTACCAGGAGTCAGGAGGGCTCCACGTGGGAGCCAGTGCAGCAAGAGGCTGTTAGCTGTGTGCGTCCAGGGAGCCAGAAGCTGTGTGCGTTGAAGGGCTTCAAAGCTGTGTGCACCAAGGTGGTCGGTGAAACAGTCTGTATGAGACAGACAAGGGTCTGAGTGTAAGGCCAGAGCTGCCAACTAGGCTGAATGTAGTTTTGTTGATAAAAAGGAATGCTGAAACCCCTGCGAGGGAAACATATCTTTGTTGAACTTTCTTTTAATAAAAATGGGCAAACAAAGCCCTTAAAAAGAAGAACCAGCGAGTGGCGGTGTCCTTCAAGCTCTACATTTGATGCTAATCCTTTACTGTATATAAATGGTCTATGAATCATTGCACGCAATTACAAGTTTTTAAAATATTTTTTAATGGTTTTTCATTATTTACCAACATTTTTGAGATTTTTAATGTAAAAAAAAGAGAACATTTAAAAACGCTTATAAATGAAAACGCGTCTAAACTTCTCACCAATGCCGATACCGCGTTTAGCTGCGTTTAGTGGCGTTTGGCGTCGGAAAAGTGGAAATCTTCTGCGTCTGAACCCATTTTTTTGCTTTCAAAGAAACGCTGTTAAACGCAACTGCCTAAAACGGCAATAAATGAAACTGTGTACATGGTCACATAGGATAACATTGAATGAGTTCAGGGGCAGTTGAAAAAAGTGTCCAACTGCCTCTAAACATACGTTTAGCAGTGTACATGGGGCCTTATCCTTCACATGACTGTTAACCAATTGGCTCCTAGAATCTAGTTCATTATGCCAAGTGTTGTGTTGTGGTCTAGCCACCTTCTGAGCTGCATATCCTCTACATCACCAGCTGTGTAGGTTGTGAGCACCTGTACTCTTTAACCCATTCCTGCTCTGCATAGGATGGTCCCTTTAGGCTCACTGAGGTACTATGGGCCTAGGATTCTCCCCCGAATGCCAATAAGGAAGCACCTCCTGGGAAGCCCCCCATTCCTAACCAGCAACACCCAGTAGTCCATTCCATGTTTGCCATGCCGTACAGCAGTGAACAGCAGTAGCGGCTTCACCCAGCACCTATCATTTCCAGAAGATGTTTTCATTTTGAGGTTAGGAGAATTGTTCCCACAATGGACCCTTTAAACTCCTTTACTAAAACAGATTATTTACAAATATACTTCCTTTTAGACATTCCAATGGTGATGGCACATTCCTTAGTTGCAAAACAGAGAACAGTACGGATGGGGGGCTGACTTGAACACTTTTTTAAGTTTTTCAGAATCCTAAATCCCATGCCAAAGGGATGAGAGTATTCTCATAAGTCCTGTTGCTTCCTTCCTAAGGGGAAGCTCCCAGAAGCTAGATCTTTGCATGCCTTGGTCCTTGAACTGCTTTCCATGACCAACTACAGACTATATATACAGACACCTCTTACGCAAGATGCCCCACACTAGCAGGGGCAGGGTTGGCACTTCCTATCAATGGTACACCTCACTCTCACCTCACCTCACACACAGTACTCTGGGGACCTCTAGCAATTACCAAAGCAACTACTCTGCCTACTTTCACTACCTGTCAGGGCTGGGCTCAGCCCTTCCTTCTCTGAGCTGTCCGCTCAGCTGTCGGCTAATTGACAGCTCCAATCTCTCCACAGTTACTCAGCTGTTGACGATATCCTGCTCGTCAGTCCTGCCTACTTAAGCCGTCCAGTCCAGAGGATCTCCGTCTTCGCCTTGGTCAACATCACAGAATCTCCTGTGATCCTGTTCAAGACTTGCTTTGCTGACATCCCTTCTGGCTCCAGATCCTGCTTGCTGTTCCACTACATTGATCCCTGATTTCTGGCTTGGCTGACTATCCATTCCAGTTACTGAAATTTGGCTATGTTTTGACTACGTTTGTTCTTTTTACTTTTATTATTAAACAAGTGTGATTCAACTGTACTTCTGTCTCAGTCTGATTTCAAGGTTTCTGACACTACCCTAAAGATGTCTTGTTCTATTCTATCCTTACCAAGTCAAGACACCATCAAATCCTGATTTATCCCTTTAAAACTTCTCACCAATGCTGATACAAGATGATCTTTAAGTTGTCCCAATACTTATACTGTTAACTTGTTCAGACCAGGGCTTTCTGACCTCCTAGGGCTTGCTACTTTTATTCCTGTTCTAAACTGCATTGCTTGATTATGTTATGTACTGTGTGGTTCAGTGTAATACATTGTTGTTTTATGCAGAAAAATAAAAGAATTAAAACAGAATTTCCAGTCTCCCTGGTACCCGTGGGCTTCCATTGCATAACAAATAATTTTAATTTAAAATCCTATTTTAATATACAAAATGTTGCATTCCATGCAGAAAGCATGCATCACTCACAATAAAGGGTATTCTTTAAAAGATAAGTTCACCTTTTTGGGCAGAATTTCACTTTTCATAATAAATTTTTGGCCCAGCCATCCCAATGTGCTTTTCTCTCACATACCTTATCCACAGGAGGTTTAAAATCTTGTTCGTTTATATGAATTTTTTAAAATGATTTTCAGATTTCATCACTTCTTGTAGATCATATTTCAGCATTCACTTCCTGTAGGTCATCTCCCAGAAGCCTTCACTTACTTGTTGCATCATAAAAGAGCTTGTGATAGGGTTCACCATTCTGGACCACACCTCCGTCATTACAATACCACCTTCCATCCACTGTCTGTAAAATCTGATTGTACAATCTCCTTTAGATCTCCATCAGTTATGTAGGGCCTGCCACTACAGGTGTGCAGTTTATTGCATTAGTGTGTGTGCCCCAAAACTCAAACGCACATTAATGGTGTCAGTAGAGCAGTGGTTGGTGTCAGTAGAGCTGAGGTTGGTGTCAATAAAGCAGTGTTTGGTATCAGTAGAGCAGTGGACAATGCCATTAGGGCAGAGGATGGTGTCAGTAAAGCAGTGGACGATGTCAGTAGGGCAGAGATTGGTGTCAGTAGAGCAGTGGTTGGTGTCAGTAGAGCAGTGGACTTGGTCAGTAGAGCAGTGGACCGTGTCAGTAAAGCTGTAGATGATGTCAGTAGAGCAGTGGGCGGTGTCAGTAGAGCAGTGGGTGGTGTCAGTAGGGCAGAGGTTGGTGGCAGTAGAGCAGTGGACAGTGTCAGAGCAGTGGATGGTGTCAGTAGAGCAGTGGGCAGTGTCAGTAGGGCAGAGGACGGTGTCAGTAGAGCAGTGGGCAATGTCAGTAGGGCAGAGGACGCGTCATTAGAGCAGTGAACAGTGTCACTAGGGCAGAGATTGGTGTCAGTAGGGCAGTGAACGGTGTCACTAGGGCAGAGATTGGTGTCAGTAGGGCAGTGAACGGTGTCACTAGGGCAGAGATTGGTGTCAGGGCAGTGAACAGTGTCACTAGGGCAGAGATTGGTGTCAGTAGGGCAGTGAACGGTGTCACTAGGGCAGAGATTGGTGTCAGTAGGGCAGTGAACAGTGTCACTAGGGCAGAGATTGGTGTCAGGGCAGTGAACAGTGTCACTAGGGCAGAGATTGGTGTCAGTAGGGCAGTGAACAGTGTCACTAGGGCAGAGATTGGTGTCAGTAGGGTAGTGAACAGTGTCACTAGGGCAGAGATTGGTGTCAGTAGGGCGGTGAATGGTGTCACTAGGGCAGAGATTGGTGTCAGTAGGGCAGTGAACAGTGTCGCTAGGACAGAGATTGGTGTCAGTAGGGCAGTGAACAGTAACACTAGGGCAGAGATTGTTGTCAGTAGGGCAGTGAACAGTGTCACTAGGGCAGAGATTGATGTCAGTAGGGCAGTGAACAGTGTCACTAGGGCAGAGATTGGTGTCAGTAGGGCAGTGAACGGTGTCACTAGGGCAGAGACTGGTGTCAGTAGGGCAGTGAACGGTGTCACTAGGGCAGAGACTGGTGTCAGTAGGGCAGTGAACTGTGTCACTAGGGCAGAGACTGGTGTCAGTAGGGCAGTGAACTGTGTCACTAGGGCAGAGACTGGTGTCAGTAGGGCAGTGAACTGTGTCACTAGGGCAGAGACTGGTGCCAGTAGGGCAGTGAACAGTGTCACTAGGGCAGAGATTGGTGTCAGTAGGACAGTGGAAGATGTCAGTAGTTTTTTAATTTTTTTTTTAAATTTTATATCTTACGCAATTATTATTATTATGATTTTTTACAATTTTTTTAGAAGCCCGTTGGGGGACTTTGGTAAAATATCAGGGGGTGATGTCTCACCTTAGAGATAGAGAATACGACTGAGTACAGAGATCCCCCAGTACCCTTTTCTGCAGCTTTAGCTGCACTGAATAGTGAATGAATGGGAAGTGCTCTGTGCTGGGTGGCTTCCTGTTCATTCACAAATGGAAGCATAGCAAACAGTTCAGTTATGAATGAACACAGTGAGTGATTTGTACCGAAGGGGAGCAGGGGGAGTCTGTGGGGCACAGGGTGATTAGGGTGTGCCCAGGCACACTCTGTGTGTATGCCTAGTGGCCTGCCTGATTTGATACAAATTGAATGGATAGTTCAGCTGGGTCCTCTTATTCCATAGTTTTGGTACATCTAAAGGAAATTGTACAGAGATTGTACAATCAGATTGTGTTGTGTATGGCCATCTTTATACATAGTACATAGGGAGTGGACGGAGACACTCAGTTGACAGGCCTCGTTCACTTCTCCACGTAGCGAAAACTCACATTCCCGCATGAGGTTTTTGTTTGGGTGTTTTGGAGTGTTTTCACTCGTCATGCATAGTGCAGCCCATTCACTTGCATGCACTAGTCGTGACAATCGCCCCAGAGAAGCTCCAGAACTTTTTTGGGAGCAGACCATTGTGCTCTACCACAGTTTTTGGTGGGTTTGCTGCACTTGGAGAGCCTTTAACATGTAATGGCAGCGCAAACACAATGCACATTTGCAGTGTTTCTAAAACGCATGGCAAAGCCACTCACTCAAAGGCATTGTTGATCAATGTCCACCCCAATTGTTATCACTGTCGCATAGTTGCCAACAGTCCCAAAATGCTCGGGACAGTCCCGATAATATGACCCATGTCCCGCTCTGTGCTTATCCTGGGCAAAATTCCAAAAATGGAGCACTGTCCCGGTTTAAAACTGTATTAAAAATAATGGTTGTGGTGTGGCCCAGTGAATCAAAACAGAGATGACACTGAGATCCCTACCTCCTCTGGCTCCCCCAGCAGCAGAGCTGCTCAGCGGCTCTCGGTGGGAACCCTGAGTGATGAGAAGTCAGATGGAGCCTGCCTCAGAGCGTGATTGGTTGGGACTTGTGAGGGGGCGTGGCCAGGGGAGGGTGTTTGCGTCAGCTTGCCTGAACCTTGTCAGTTGCAGTACGCACATGTAAGGGAGGGGGGGGGGGGGAGAGAGAGAGAGAGAGAGAGAGAGAGAGAGAACGAACTAGAGGAGGTGCAGTGATCTGTGTAGAGAGTGGACCCGACCAAAGGAGGTATAATTCCAACAGCAAAGAATAACTGATTGATGACATTAATTTTAGACCCCTTTCACACTGGGGCGGTGGGGGCGTTGGCGGTAAAACAGCACTATTTTTAGCGCTGCTTTACCGTCGTTTTAGCGGCAGTATTCGGCCCCTAGCGGTGTGGTTTTAACCCCCGCTGGCGGCTGAAAAAGGGTTAAAACCGCCCGCAAAGCACCGCTATGCCGGCGGTATAGCCGCGCTGCCCCATTGATTTCAATGGGCAGGAGCGGTGAAGGAGCGGTGAATACACCGCTCCTTCACCGCTCCAAAGATGCTGTTTGCAGGAGTTTTTTTTCTCTCCTGCCAGCGCACCTCTCCAGTGTGAAAGCCCTCGGGCTTTCACACTGGAGAAACAGTAGCGGCAGTTTTAGGTCGGCTTGCAGGCGCTATTTTTAGCGCAATAGCGCCTGCAAACCGCACAAGTGAGAAAGGGGCCTAAGTATTTGGGTGAGCAAGATTGGAACAATTGCTGCAATCGGGGTCTGTAAGATCATCTGATGACTGACTGCTTTTCCAAGTGTGTAAAACGTAAACCTGACAAAATGGAAACATTGAAAAAATAACATCTGCTCTCACATAAACTGGGACACATGTTAGGACAAGCATTTTCAGGGACAATGTGCGAAGCCCTCTCTGTATCCTATTATAGCTCTCATACAGAAAAGGTTTCTCCTAAACATACATCCGTACCATGCTGCTCACAGCGCTACCCCTGAGCTCTTACGCACTCTGCCCCCTGGTGACCTGGGCCTGGATCTTTTCCCCGTTCAGAGTACACCCCTAACCCTTCCACCATGGTGCCACTATGGACCTCGCACACCACCCAAACACACCATCTGAGATGTATAAAGAAACAAAGGGAGAGCAGAGGCACAAGAGCTGAAGAAGTGAAGAAGAGCAGAGACACAATAGCTATATACAAAAGCTAAAGAAAAGCAGAGACACAAGAGGTGTAAATGGAGGAAGTAAAGGAGAGCAAATACACAAGAACTGAATGTAGAAAATGAATGAAAAGCAGAGACACAGGAACTGAATGTAGAACGTGAAGGAGAGTAGGCAGGTTAATTTGGTTAATTTGGCTGGTCGGTAAGTGAGCTTGGAGTTTTCCTTGGCTTTTTTTCTAACATATGTTGCCTTCCAATGCTACTTGCTGCAATGGCCAGTTTTAGGTGGGGCAGTGATTTCCTTTGTTGTATTAATGTTATATTGGACAGGCAACTCACTGACACCTTTTGCAGCCATTGTGCTATGTGCTGGGTGTTCAGTGTGCCCCTGTACCTTTAAGAAGGGGTGGGCTCCCTTCAGTCCATCTGCTCTCAATCTATTCATCAGAATGCATGTGCTTCCATTGTGGAGTCACTCATAAGATAGTAATAGGACTACAGATACCAGGGTGACTTGGTGGGGCCTGTAGCTTACGCATGTATTGTAAATGGGTGCAGACTAAACCCCTATTTTTAACGCATACTGTTAGACAGGTTAATTTGGTTGTCCGTGGGCTGGTCAGTAAGTGAGCTTGGAGCTTTCCTTGTATTTTTTCCTTGGCTTTTTTTCTAACATATGTTGCCTTCCAATGCTACTTGTTGCAATGGCCAGTTATAGGTGGGGGCAGTGGCTTTCTTCTTTGTATTCGAACAGAGACACAGGAACTGAATGTAGAAAGTAAAAGAGAGCAGAGACACAGGAACTGAATGTAGAAAGTAAAAGAGAGCAGAGACACAGGAACTGAATGTAGAAAGTGAAGGAGAGCAGAGACACAGAAACTGAATGTAGAAAGTAAAAGAGAGCAGAGACACAGGAACTGAATGTAGAAAGTGAAGGAGAGCAGAGACACAGGAACTGAATGTAGAAAGTGAAGGAATGTAGAGACAGGAAATGAATGTAGAAAGTGAAGGAAAGTAGAGACACAGGGACTGAATGAAGAAAGTGAAGGAATGTAGAGACACAGGGGCTGAATGTAGAAAGTGAAGGAATGTAGAGACACAGGAACTGAATGTAGAAAGTGAAGGAATGTAGAGACACAGGGACTGAATGTAGAAAGTGAAGGAATGTAGACACACAGGGACTGAATGTAGAAAGTGAAGGAATGTAGAGACACAGGGACTGAATGTAGAAAGTGAAGGAATGTAGAGACACAGGGACTGAATGTAGAAAGTGAAGGAATGTAGACACACAGGGACTGAATGTAGAAAGTGAAGGAATGTAGAACACAGGGACTGAATGTAGAAAGTGAAGGAATGTAGAGACACAGGGACTGAATGTAGAAAGTGAAGGGATGTAGAGACACAGGGACTGAATGAAGAAAGTGAAGGGATGTAGAGACACAGGGACTGAATTTAGAAAGTGAAGGAATGTAGAGACAGAGGGACTGAATGAAGAAAGTGAAGGAATGTAGAGACACAGGGACTGAATGTAGAGCGTGAAGGAATGTAGAGACACAGGGACTGAATGAAGAAAGTGAAGGAATGTAGAACACAGGGACTGAATGAAGAAAGTGAAGGAATGTAGAGACACAGGGACTGAATGAAGAAAGTGAAGGAATGGAGACACAGGGACTGAATGAAGTAAGTGAAGGAATGTAGAGACACAGGGACTGAATGTAGAACATTAAGGAATGTAGAGACACAGGGACTGAATGTAGAGCGTGAAGGAATGTAGAGACACAGGGACTGAATGTAGAAAGTGAAGGAATGTAGACACACAGGGACTGAATGTAGAAAGTGAAGGAATGTAGACACACAGGGACTGAATGAAGAAAGTGAAGGAATGTAGAGACACAGGGACTGAATGAAGAAAGTGAAGGAATGTAGAGACACAGGGACTGAATGTAGAAAGTGAAGGAATGTAGAGACACAGGGACTGAATGAAGAAAGTGAAGGAATGTAGAGACACAGGGACTGAATGTAGAACGTGAAGGAATGTAGAGACACAGGGACTGAATGTAGAACATGAAGGAATGTAGAGACACAGGGACTGAATGTAGAAAGTGAAGGGATGTAGAGACACAGGGACTGAATGTAGAACATGAAGGAATGTAGAGACACAGGGACTGAATGTAGAACATGAAGGAATGTAGGGACAGGAACTGAACTAGCTTACACAGGCCTTTCTCACAAATATGGTAGGTAGCAGTAGAAAGGACAACTAGCAGCTTCTCCTGTCATATTCTGCACTATGTAAGTCATCTCAGATTTATTTTTTTAGACTCTGTTTACCACACCTCCTTTAATCAATGCCCATTGATTGACCCTTCAACACAGACTTTCTCGACTTTTTTACCCCCAAGGAACCATTGAAATACTTTTCAGGACTAAGGGAACCTTTGCTAAAAATAAATATACCTATAATTCATAGTACTTTAGCATGAGCACTAAATTGTAGAACATTTTATATACATGAATAATTAATATGGCATGCATAGCATAGTTGACACCCTGGGTAGATACGTTTTTTTTATTATCCTCCTGCTTTGTACAACAACATTTCTAGTAATATTCATAAAATAAATGTATAATAGAAAGGACTGCAGACTTATGAACTATATGAAGCTAACAAAACTTCAACAGATTTGATAATTCAGTGTTACCACTGGTCTTTTTTGCCGTCTGGTCACATGGGCACTGTGGAAAACAAACATCCATCATGAACTGTCTACAAATGAAGAAGAAGAGGAAGACTGCAGTCATCATCCAGCCATAGTGACTTTCTAGGACATCAAGATAACAAGGGGCTATGTACGTCTTATACTGTACACTGGTTTATTTTTGTCCATTTCAGTACAAAGGGACAACTACAGTATAACTGTACAAACATGATGGCATGGTAATGCACACCCATACCTCCCAACTTTCTGAGATGGGAACAAGGGACACCATCAGAAAAAGTATGCAGCATAGGACACCCCCCCGCCACGCCCCCCCTTAAAGGAGAATTGTACAAAAAATAAAAAAGATGATTAGTTAAACCAACAAGTGCTTTTTTTACCACTACTATTCTTTTATATTGGCTTTTGAAATTTACAAATGTAGCAATTTAGAAATTGGATGAAAGGTTTAGCACTGGGAAACACTATTTGATAGATAAAAAGTGAATTTTATATACCTCTATAAAGATCAGACCAAAAAGAGGGACAAATGAGGAGGAAAGAGGGACAGAGGGACATTGTTCAAAATCAGCGACAGTCCCTCCAAATCAGGGACAGCTGGGAGCTATGCACACCATCTTCCAGTTTACTGTAAAATGAGAGCAGTTATTCCAGATCTCCCTTCTACCACCACCTACTGGTGAAATTAGTTATCACAGCTTCAGCAGTCAGATGTAATGGTCTGTAAATGTATTTTGTTGAAAAGTTTGGACAAGCAATAAAAAATATCAAAGAGATGAATGATGACAGAGAGGTAAGTCACTAGTGAGTGTTTAATCCCACTGGGATCTATTCAATATGTAATGTTCAGTTCAGGTGGATTGTAGTGAAAGAACTGCAAAAAAATGTTTAAATTAAAAACCCTACCACAACTTTTACATTGTTTTAAAGAGTAACTCCATTTTTGTTGAGAAAAAAACATTCCCCTCTGGGTGATCTATGTACATTGCAAGGATTTTTAACAAACTTCGTTGCAGAATCCTACTTAATGTTTTTCCGATAAAATTACTGTTTGTCAGTGTCCATGTGGAAAGTGAATGTAATGGGAGTGATTTCACA
The DNA here is from genome assembly GCF_042186555.1 of Aquarana catesbeiana. Lineage (NCBI taxonomy): Eukaryota > Metazoa > Chordata > Amphibia > Anura > Ranidae > Aquarana > Aquarana catesbeiana. The sequence continues at coordinate 98,712,637 of NC_133335.1, read as the reverse complement.
ATTATCAATTAGCTGCTGTATTTGCAGGGCTCTAATGATGAAAGTGACAGGGTCTGCATCCCTTTAGACAGGATTTTCTATTGGGGTCTTGCCAAAAAATGACACTTTTGTTGCAGGGGATGCCTGAAATGTGTATCTTGTATCTTAGTGCAGACTTTTGGGAAAATCAGTGAGCCAATCACACAAGCGTACATATTCTGTGTACAGAACACCTCCAGGTAGCCATATTGCACTGCATTTTACAGAAAATTACAGAGATGCAGATTGAAAAGGAAAGGTAATTTTTATTAACATTCAATTGCAATATGATTTGTGTCGCAATTGCATATGCTATATTATTATTTTTTAATTTGCTTTTTTTTTCCCACGAAAGTGGAGTAACCCTTTAAACATTTTTTACCAAGTTTTAAAATTTCCAAAAAGAAAATTGTATTTTCGACAGCAGTCACAGGTAACTGTTTACTGTTTTGACATCTCTAATCTGATTGGTGTGACGTATTAATTTTGCAAGTGAACACTTTCTTTGTATTGTAAACTTTTATAGGGGCATTTTCCCTTCCTTTATGTCCCAATGTCATATCAACATAAAAAATCTCAATAGGGACACAGACAGCAATAAATCCAAAAATGTGGAGGTTCTAACCATTCCCCACTATACTAGAATAAAAAATATATATATATTTTATTTTATTGATATCGGGTCCCATAGGTAAAAATTCTTAACACAGCAGAAGAAACAGAATACTTACCTCTCCTGTCACCCACTCATAGTAGAAGTCAAACCCTGAAGTTGGCTGGGAAGCCAACACTTTTGGGGCTGCCAATCTCCTATGTTCAGAATATGGACAAAATACCTCAAGTGGGATTTTTTAGGGCAAAGACACAGATAAATAGATTTAAAAGTTTGTAACTCTATTTTATTAACATATATTTGTATAGAAAAAAAAGAAATGGAACATACAGACATCATAAAAACTCTGCTGTTTAGGAATAACCATTTTCCAACTGTCCAGAAGGTATAGGACAGAAGAAATCCTGACACGCTTCGAAATGTAATAATATTCTTCTTCAGGGGTGGATGGTTATATTGAAAAACTTTTCAATGAATGCAGAAAGTTACAATTATAACAGAAATAATGAAAATGAAAAAAGGCACAGTATACATTGGAACTATAGTATGAATATTTATATACTAACCCTGTAAACATAAGCCATCTTAATAAAAAAAAAACGCGTAGTTAAAAACAGATGGGGTAAGCATGCTGCTGCGCGTCAATGATAATCCAGACAGTGATGACACCAAAGCCCACATCACTACAACCACAAGGGACCCAATCACCTATATTTCCCCTTGAACATGATTGAATTCTAGACAGCCGCACTCAAATATTAGCCTTGTTTATTAGAAGATGCACATCAAATTCAGAAAGAACAGACAAAAAAAGAGCTGACGTGTCGCACTAGCGTTAGTGCTTACTCATAGCTTATACCAAAGCCCACGTCACTGCAACCACAAGGGACCCAATCACCTATATTTCCCCGCAGTGTTCTCTGGTTCCTCCTGCTAACCATCAGGACACCATAATGTAGAAGTCAGCAGGAGGAACCATTTATCAGGAACATAGAAGATTGACATTCCTAAAAACGTTGGTTTCCCAGCAGACATTGGAGGACTATTTTTAAAATTAAAGTTTAATAAAAAGGATCATGTTATAATTATAAATATTTAGGTATGTGTATCCCATTATCTGCAAGTGACTGCATCGGTAAAAATCCACTGTGCTATGTCACCTTCACAGCTGCTGGATACTGCCTTGAGCGTTTGGTGCTATGAAGGTTAACAGCAGCGTATCCTAATAGGAAAGTTGCGCAACTCACCATCCCCCTTTTCATCTTGCTACATTCTCATGATGCATCAAATTCTGTATGAATGGAGGAGAAAGAGTTGAATTACAGCATCTCCTCCGTCATTTATAGAATTAATCTTGCTACACTCTCATGATGCATCGAGTTCTGTATTAATGAAGGAGGAAGAGTTGAATAACAATATCTCCTCCACCCATTCACAGAACTTAATGCATCGTAGGAGCTTGTGTATGGTGCTGTATCCAAAAAAAAAAAAAAAAAGGATCAAACTCCTGCCTTATTAAATGGTACTTCACAGGCCGGGTCAGGGTATCCCCCTGACATGCTATTTATTAGAGATTTTTAATGTTTCCCCTTAAAGAGGAGTTCCGCCCCCCCAGCAAAAAATTTAAAGTCAGCAGCTACACATACTGTAGCTGCTGACTTTTAATATTAGGACACTTTACCTGTCCTGGAATGCAGCGATGTCGGCACCCGAGCCAATGTCTCTGTCGGCTCTCGGGTGCTGCTACTGCCATTTGTAGTAAGGGAACCCAGCGGTGAAGCCTCGTGCATGCGTGGAGCGTGTTGAGCTTTCTGAATGGCCCGGTGGCAGGGGAAGGAGGAGGGTGCCCGAACTAAACAGTGATTGGGCTGCGGTGCTACCGCCCGGAAGTGGGAGAAGGTACCTGTCGAAAACAGGTACCTGCTCCCCCTCCAAAAAAGTGCCAAATATGGCACCGGAGCGGGGGGGGGGTCAGATAAGCAGAGATGTGTTCCCCTGGGCAGTGCCCAGTCCCTCATGCTATTTGTTTGACAATCCCTTGCATATAAGCCTGGAAAATAGCCAGTACATTTTTTTCTTAATTCAACTCACATTGATTTCAGTGGGTTCGGATTCAGCACCCAAACTTTAGTCATATTTGCCAAACCCTGTTTGTACTGACCCAGGTATGTTCAGCTCATTACAAATGGATAGGTGTTCATTAGTGCAAGCGGCAGGAGAGGTATTTTAAGTGCTTTGTGCTGGATTTTTACTTATATGACAGGGTCACTAAAGAAGAAATAATCAATTTTCATGCTATCATAATTCAAGGCAGCTGCACTGCTTAAATGTGATGTTTTAGTGTTCCATGTCATACATAACCAGACTGTGTGAAGTAGTTAAGAAGCAACATGTTAGATTTTAAAGCTCAAAGTCTACTTCATACTGTGATAAATATTGACTAATTTCTATAAATACTTAACTTGCTGCTCATTTCTATGATGTCGAAATATATTGCCCACGGAATACAAAAATGAAGAGAACAGCTAACAATAACAACAATCCCTGGCTCTAACCCAAATTTTTCACTCTGTAGGCTGCAGTTAAATTCTTTTACGACATCTTTTCTTTGTATCACTGTACATTTAACAACTTCTATATATATATATATATATATATTAAGTGTTACCTTGGCGGTTTGAGCACAGTGGATAAGCAGCTGGTCGTTCCAAGTTGAGAGGCCTCCATGATCGCAGATATTCAACCTTATTCATCTGGTACGCAAGTGGCTACCATCAGAGTCTCTGTCTAGGGCACAAATAATGAATCGTGTGGTCATGGCCCGTTACCTGAAGTCTTTACCTATTCCCCTGCAGATGTGGGTGAGCCAAGGGGACCCTAAATCAACTAATAATCTGGTGTCTGGTTTAGCTCTTTGAGAGGTACTTTGTCACTGAGAGCCTGGTTGCCTCCCCTACAACCACACTGACTTTCCACCCAAAGCCACAGTCTCCCCAGGCAACTGGTTAGACTGTTCCAGGGGAAGTGGGTGGTAAGCATGGCAAGGAGATATGGGGGAGAACTTTTGGTGCCAGGTCTGAAGATGGGCGTCCCAAGCCAGGGAAGTCGGTGCCTGTCAGCAGACCTAACTGGGCCAATTGACAGATGAACCTATGCAATGTGACATATCTTTCAGATGGCAGTCTATGTTTGCTGCTGTTTCATATGCTGCAATGCCAATTATGGGAAAACACATGTGCCAAATGACTGTAAACAATAAGCCAATTTTGGCCTTGCTGGACTCAGGAGGTTTCGTCACTTTGGTTAAAACTGATATGATTGATGCTGTGAATTTTCATGCTAGAAAAATTGCTGTGATGTGTGTACATGGCAATACCCGAGAGTATTCTATAGCCTCTGTCAAGTTTGAAACTGACATACGTACTGTGACTCATCCGAGTCATACCCCACTTCGTGCATGAGGCCATAATTGCTAGGGGTTTCCCTCAGTTTTGGGAACTGTGGGATTGTCCCGCCTCGGTCACAGTAACTGAAGCAGAGGCGGGGTCAGAATCCTTGGCCAGCACAGGCAATGTGGGTTCAAGGGACTCTTCTCAGGGATCCCCAGGTTTTCATTTCTCTGTTATGGCAGGAGAACTGGAGGAGACTGAGGAAGTCCCCACAGCCAGTGAGAACGGGCAGCCCTCTGCTGACACTGGGGCTGCATTAGAATTTGCTGATCTTAATGTACCTAAGGAAAACTTTGGTACTGAGCAGTGAAAAGACCCTACCCTTGCCAGGGCCTGGGAAAATTAGGTAATGGTTAATGATGTACCTGTCAAACCAGGGAACAGGTTCTGTTTTCCTTATTTCAGTAGCAACAGGATTTAATGTATAAAAGAATGATGAAGTTATTGAACAGTTGGTGGTCCCTAAGCCGTACAGAAGGGTGGTAATGGAACTTGCCCATGGACACTTGTTGGAAGACCATTTGGATGTTGAGAAAACCACTGAAAGAGTGTTACACAGATTTTACTGGCCTGGGGTACAGAAAGACATTAAGAAAGACATTAAAAATTATTGTCAATCCTGTCCGGTATGTTAAATGTCAGCACCCCTGCCTCACTTTTGAAGTCCAATTACCAATTGTTGAAGTGCCCTTTGAGAGGATTGCCATGGACCTTGTGGGTCCGCTGCCCAAGTCTGCCTGGCGCCATCAGCATATTCTCGTGATTATGGATTATGCTACCCCTTATCCCGAAGCAGTTCCTTTACACAACACCTCTGCTAAGAACATTGCCAGGGAGTTGGGGATTAGAGTGATCAAGACACAGACTCAAACAGTAGGCACCATCGTCCCTTAAAATAAACAGAGAAGAGAAACCATATTGGGGAATATGGGACTTTAAGGGTGCTTATTAATAAAGATGAATATCATACTATATTTAATAAAAATGTATATATTTTTATTACAGAAAAGAAAAACATTAAAAAAGTCACTTCCTTCATACAGTTTTCCATGCAATCATTCTACATGTTTCGTCTTACGGCTTCTTCAAGAAAATACGTTGACTTTATTTCTAGTAAATAGATAAATCAGCAAGAGAAAAAATTACATATGCAAAACAAAAAAAGAAAATTCCATAAGAACATATTAAAGTACATATATTAATACATACATAGATGCATTTGTTTAGATAGCAAGAATTTCCCAACCAGAAGTTCTAGCCCCAATGTTTTGGTAAAATCTACGGTGGGTAACTGATATCAGAGCGAATTTCTGGACACAAATGGTCCCACCTGCAGGAATCTCCCAACTAAGCCAGATCACCCACAAAGAGAGTTATAGATAGCTTGTATATGATTTTAAAACCAATGTTTCATGTGAATCAATCAAAAATGTTATTATGACATGTCAATCATAGTGCATGTCTGTATTTGTACAGAATTAGGATATTACATCCTTCAACAGAAAAAAGGGGTATGTGCTTACATAAAAAACTTCTTTTTAAATGTATAACTGAGAGCCTATGATCCCATGCAGTTGACTGCAATGATTATCTATGCTGTGTAGGGCCAGAGCCAGGTCTCTGAAAGTAAGGTAACATTAGGGCATAAGAGAGACAGTATAGTTGTAATAGGGTCCCTTATAAGTTCACTCATTTAAGAATTCCTGCTTATGTGACTTAGTCCATGGGTACAAAGACCCCAAAGCGAAAGCGGAATCTAAAGGCAACCACGAATGAAGAGACTGAATCTACAGGTAAAGATGAAAAACGGGGAATAAAGCCTTAAATATACCACACATTTTCTTATTAAGTAGTGCAAAGCAATTGCAATGCATGTGAAAAGTGTTGTCAATGAGTTCAATGGATCTACCTGTTTAACAGCTGCATGAGGTGTAATGCTCCGTACACACGGTCGGACATTGATTGGACATTCCGACAACAAAATCCTCAGATTTTTTCCGACGGATGTTGGCTCAAACTTGTTTTGCGTATACACGGTCGCACAAAGTTGTCGGAATTTCCGATCGCCAACCACGCGGTCACGTACACCACGTACGACGAGACTAGAAAAGGCCAGTTCAGAACCAAGCGCGGCACCCTTTGGGCTCCTTTTGCTAATCTCGTGTTAGTAAAAGTTTGGTGAGAGACGATTCACGCTTTTTCAGACTCGTGGCTTTCAGATCGTTTTCTGCGGTTCAGTTTGTGCTTGTGGGTTTGTATCTGCTCTTCAGTGCGTGCAAGCAAGCTCCGCGTGACTTTGTCATTGTGTTCTTGTTCGTTTGTTACTGTGTTTCAGGTCGCTCTTCACAGGCCTTGCTGTTCTTCAGTGCGTTCTGTTACTTCGTTCTGAGCAGCCGACCGTTTTCTAGCCATGTTGCGTATACGTACTCCTCGTAGAGTTCGTGCTGTGCGGGGGCTTGGTGTTGGGGTCCTGACCTTGACACAAGTCCAGTCCATGAACAGGGTGGGGAGGAGTTCATGGACCAAGAATTGGTTGCTTCAGCGTGACCAGTTCTCTCATATGCCTTTGCTCCGTGAGATCTGTGAGAATAATGCTGATGATTTCAGGAACTTTCTCAGAATGACGGACCCCGTATTTCACCGTTTGTTGGCTTCGCTGACCCCCTATATCAGCAGGCAGGATACCTGCATGAGGCAAGCCATCACTCCGGAGCAGAGGCTCGTCGCTACCCTGTGGTACTTGGCGACAGGGAGAAGCCTGCAGGACTTGAAGTTCTCGACAGGCATCTCCCCCCAGGCTCTGGGGGTCATTATCCCAGAGACCTATTCTGCCATCATCCAGGTCCTGCAGAAGGAGTATATGAAGGTAAGATTTTTATCCTTTTATATCACATTTTATTGTATTGAATGTTTGCTAATATATTGTATTTCTTTCCTCGTTCCCTAATTACCATGATTGTAATATGCTGTGAATGTCCCCTTTGTTCTCATGCATGCTGGATTTTTATGTAATTATTTTTTTAGTCCTTCATACATATTTGCCTTCACTAACCTCCCCAGCATGTTCTCCTGGCCCTATATTCACCTCATGTAGCCACTTAACAATGTACTTTATCAGCTCCATAGTAGTGCTTTACCCCAAACACCCCCTAAAATGTTTAGAAATCTGATTTGTGCTTTAAATTCAGGCAGAGTGCCAGAGGCTTTTTTTTGTAGTGTCCCCAAATAATTTTTATTAACCCTCCCCCCAACTGCTAAGTCAGCCGATCCCAATTCTCTATCTATCCTCAATCATCTATCTGCTGACTTTGCCAAACCCATACACACTATACCCACCTCTTTTGTGGTCAGATTTATGGATGAATTCCCCCAAAGCATGTAGTGCAAGGGCCTGCCTGTATACTTTCAAATGGTACTGTTTAAAGTTTTTGTATACTATTATTATCTTGATAGGTAATAGCAGAATGTCCAAATGTGCTCAAATGTGTACAGTGTGTATTTATATCTTTGTATTCTGACACTTCTTACCTGTCCAGTGGGCTGCCAATAGTGTAACTAAGGAGGGGCTGTTCCAAGTAATACCCTGTATTTAGGCATTCATCTCTAAATGAAGTGAAGAGGGTTACCTGTCCAAGATTCCCCCCCCCCATAATGTTAGAAATGGCCCATGAGAAGGGGGGAGGGGGAATATGATAGGTGTACCTTATACTTTGGTGTTGTAAAATTCCCCTTAATAAATGTTATCTGGATGTTGGCCAAGAATGTTTGCGTCTAATCTGCTTTCCATGTTTATGTACAAAAATACTAAGTTTTTTTTGTTTTCCTCAACAGTTTCCTTCCACGCCACAGGAATGGCAGACTGTGGCCTCCCACTTTGCCCAGCGGTGGGACTTTCCTAACTGCTGAGGGGCAATTGATGGGAAACACGTCCACATCATCCCACCACCCAACTCGGGGTCGTACTATTATAATTACAAGGGGTTCAATAGTATTGTGATGTTGGCGGTGGTGTCGGCTAATTACGACTTCCTGTATGTGGACGTGGGGAAGAATGGCTGGATGTCCGATGGTGGAGTCATCGTCCAGATGGAGTTTTACAGGCGTCTCCAGAATGGCAGCTTGGACTTGCCACCTCCAGAAGACAATGTGGAAGGACTCCCATTCGTCTTCGTTGCGGATGAAGCATTTGCGCTGGGGGACCATCTTACTTGGCCATTCCCGATGAGGACCCTCACCCCGGAACAGAGGGTTTTTAATTACCGGCTGGCCAGAGCCAGAAGAGTGGTGGAGAACACATTTGGAATCACGGCCAGCCGGTTCCGCCTATTTCTGACACTCATCCATATGGCGGAGTATAAACTTAATCATATAATCCTGGCGTGCTGTGTTCTACATAACTTTTTACGCCAACATTCTGCCAACTATGCTGGCTCAGTTGGGCCTGAGGCCAGAATTCTAAATGAAACAACCCTGACGGCGCTTGAAAGTGGCCGTCCTGGCTTGCCCTCGCTGAGTGCCCGTGATGTCCGGTTAAGATAATTTGAATTCTTTGTGGGTAGGGGGGCTATCAATATGCCAGACAATTTGTGAAGCCTTTATCAAATAAAAACAAAAAAAAAGCAAATCTTTGGTGACATTTACTGCTTGTGTTTGTTTTAGCTTTCCCTGAAAGAAATGTGGGGAGTCCTGAAAATGGCGTGATTGTGTAACCTTATACAAAGCACTGTTGGGTGTTATTTACTTGTAGTGCAAAGAGGATTTGCCCTTAGGAAATAACCCCCATTGTCACAGAAAACAGCAATTACATCACCACAAAAGTGTTGTAGCGTTGAGACAATAATCCAGACATTCTTGATTAACAATCTTTTTAATACCTGCACAATCACATGTGCATTTAGAAAAGGTTTTTAAAACAAACCAACATGTTTGTTGTATAACAATTTTTGGGGTGGCATTATAAAAAATAGAAATGTTCATTTAAGATAAAACAGGCATGTGTAAAACCAACAAGAAAGACACAAATCTTGAACTTACAAAGTTCACATTTGGTGAAACTTGAAGGCAATATCAGACATGAGTATTTAGGAACTGTGTTTGATATTGCGTTCAGATGAGGTGAAGTCACCCCAGGAAAAGCCAAATTTGGAAGATGCACACAAATTTGTCAATGTCAACATGTGCTAGCTGCCATCACGGGGGATCAAGGGACGTGTTTTGGGGGAGAAACCCCTTCCTCTCAGCTACTTTATTATTGAGGAAGGGGTTGCACCCCCAAAACGCGTCCATTGATCACCCGTGATGGCAGATAGCACATGTTGGCACACTGTGTGCATCCTCCAAATTTGGCTTTTCTAAAAATCGCTAAAAAATTTTTAACATTGTAGCACACAAAAAAACAAAGGGACTTGGAGGGGTTTTAAACTCGCCCCAAAACATCAATGATGTTTTTATTTTTTTGAATAACATCATTGATTTTTTCTTGAGGTTTTCCAATTCTAAATTACACCCCATGATCTCCCCGATCAGGATCTGGGCACTTTCTGATGTGAAAGGATCTGGATCCACAACATCACGATCACCTAAAAAGAGAGAAACCAAACAAAAACAGGTATCAAAAATATGCCGGCATCCATCTCTTTCCTGAGCCTGTGGTCGCAGACACTCACCTGTTGTGGTGACAATTTCCACCACATCTTCTTCCTCCTCCTGCTCTTCTTTCTTTGGGGGTATTTCCCCTTCTTCCAGAGGTGGGGGGTCTGTGGTCTCCTCGGATGAGGGGTGTCCTCCGAGTCTTTTCTCCCCTATGTAAAACAAAAATGGTATACTTAGCACACAGATATTTGATGATAGAACTATAAATAGGAAACATTGCTTGGAAGTGGGGTACAATTGTCTATTTTGGCAGAGTTCCAAAATGTAGCATTTTCAGTGTCCTTTGTCAAGCTGCAATACTTTACCTGTTTGGTACAAGCTTCACAGAAGGAGTCACCCCTATAGTATACACTGGAGCACCTGTGTGGCCCCCCTAATAAAAATGGTGTTCTGGGGTCACACACTAGTGCTCCAGTGTCCAGATGTGAAAACAGCTGCTCAGTGTCCTCTCCTTACACAGAATCTAGTTTGCATTTCATTCTAGTAACAAAGCCATCTACACAACCAAATTAGTTTTATACAAGTAGGGCGTAAAAAATGTGGCCAAATGCATATGGCCAAAACAATGGTGTTTTATAGGCCGAAAGAAAAATGTTTGATACGAACGAATAATGTGCCCATGAACATGAAAGTTGCCATTTTAAAATGTACACTTTTAAGAAAAGCACATGGAGCAGCGCGAACATAATAAACATAAAGAATAGGAACACAGCACAACTACTTACTTTTTTGCAGCACTCTCCGGATCTTTCTGTACTGCTCATGTTCTCGTAATTTCAGGTCTGACCACCGTTTCCTGAGCTGATCTTTCGATCGTCATACCCCGAAATGGCCTTTCTGACATTGGGGTTGGGGTAAGGTTCATACTTTCCATCATAGTCGGCCTTCTTCAGGATGTCGACCATCTCCAACATCTCCCCAAAGGACATATTTGAGGCCTTAAATCTCCTTCTGGATCAGGACGTGTCCGGATCCGGGCTTTCCTCCTCCTCCTCCTCGTTCCTGTAATTAGCACGCACCTGCTGTGTATCCACCATGTGCTCTTCCCCCACTGCGCAGAACGAAAAGGGGCGGGGAATAGACTAGAAAGAACGTCAGGGGCGGGCAGAGTTACACGCATGCGCAGTGTGTATAAAGCGTAACACGCGTGCGTATTACGTACGATCTGTGAGCGGAGGAAGGAGCATCGGAGGCGCCGATCGTAAGAACGAAGGTAAGAGACAAACTTGGGCCTATACTGCTTCTAGATTGAGGCCTATATTGTAACAAGATTAGGAGAGTTTTGGCTGACATTAGGGTTTGTCTTGTGTTGTGTCTTGCAGTGAAAATGGATATCTTGAATGATACCGACTTCATGGCAATATTCATTGATATGTTCAGGGAGCTGCCTTGTCTGTGGGAGATCAACCACCCACATTATAAGAACCAAACAAAAAGGAAGGCAGCGCTGGATCAATTGTTGGAACTTGTGAAGCAGGTGATCCCCACGGCAGACATCACCTATTTGAAGATCCTAATTGGTGGCCTGAGGAGCACATATGTAAGGGAGCGCAAGAAAGTCCAGGATTCGCAGAGATCCGGAGCAGCAGATGACATCTATGTCCCCAGGATGTGGTACTATGACAGGCTGCATTTTCTGGCAGGTCAGACTGAACCCAGGTCATCACTCTCCAGTCTTTCTTCCACACTTCCTTCCCCCCAGCTGAGGCTTCTGACGCCCAACCTGGGCCTTCCAGGCAGCAACATGTGGAGGAGCCCAGCTTGAGCCAGGTATAGCATTCCTCTTAATATTTCTGCTTGTCCAATCAATGATGTTAACTAGATGTTAGTGTGGAGTACTAATTTATGATTGTGATTGATGATGCAAAACATTAAACCATGTCCCTTTTTCATACACAGGGAAGTCTCAGCCAGGAGGTGGCTGGGCTGAGCAGGCTGCCTGATATGCAGGTCCCTCCCCTACACCTGCAAAGAGAAAGTGGCAGGAAGAGGAGTACCCTAGAGGAGGCTGCCATAGGCCTCTTTTGGAAGGCTACAGAGGCCCTGGGAGCACCACACACTGTGGAGGAGGACTTTGCTGCCATAATTGCCTGTAAAATGCAGCGGATGGAGGAGGGCCAACAACTCATGTGTGAGTCATTAATGTTGGAAGCTCTCAATAAGGGGTTGAGGGCCCAAATAACATCTGATACCCACATTTGTGACCTCACACATGGTCCTCCTCCTCCTCCTCCAGGTCCTACTAGTCCTCCTCCTCCTCCAGGTCATACTCCTCCTCCTGCCACATCTCCAACAGCAGAGCCACAGCCAGGAAGGAAGCGTGGAAGGAAGACCAGAAAGTGATGACGCAGGATCCAGTCTGGTCTGGCAAAAGATGCAGCCTCTTGTGGTACCACAGCCTGGGGACACAGATGTCGTCTGCTGCTTTCCGGAGCTCTGGGACTTCTGGACCAGACTGCACTCCCTTACATATGGACTCCTCAGGCCACCAATTTTGATGTTCAAGAATTGATGTCTGCCCTGGGGGTCCAAGGCTTCGCTAATTTCTGCTGTTTCTCCAGCGTTGCCTCCCTCTTTGCTTGGTTCTGAGCCCTTAATAAAGGATTTTTGGTTTCTATTATACTTGCCTATGTGTGTTTTCCTTCAAAAAGGACAGTTTGTTTGTGAGGATTCAGGTACATTTCAAAAATACAATGTGAAATTAACAAGGGACACCAACACTAAACAATCTCCTTGAGATTAAATAATACAAGATAATAATGGTGTTGTGGTAACTTGACACACAAAACACACACAAAAATATTCTGGGGTAAAACTAAAACTAAAATAAAACAAAGATCAGCCTTGGAAAAAATACAAACCTAAAATTAAAAAAAAAACTGCCTTTAAAAAAAAAAAAATAAATAAAAATATTTTTGTCAGATGTGACAAATCAAAATATACTGTATTAAGGGAATCCCGATAAATAATAAAGAAATAAATTTGTGAGAAGTCTGTGTGAATATGAGCAGCAAAACTACTTCATTCTTCTCACATTATAAAGAAGAAGAGAGTGCGCTGTATTAAACCATTTTTAACATTGCACCATGACGAAAGTGTTGTATCCATTGCGAACGCTAAGTTTACCAGACCGAGCTGTTCCGTCTCGGAATTTCTTCTGAGCATGCGTGGCACTTTGTGCGTCGGAACAGGCCACACACGTTTCGGAATTGACGCGATTGGATTTTGTTGTCGGAAAATTTTATAGCCTGCTCTCAAACTTTGTGTGTCGGAAAATCCGATGGAAAATGTCCGATGGAGCCCACACACGGTCGGAATGTCTGACAACACGCTCCGATCGGACATTTTCCTTTGGAAAATCCGACCGTGTGTATGGGGCATAAGGCTCCCAGACACTCCGGCAGCATGAGGTCCATTTATACCCCTCCCCAGTGCGTCAGGTGGGCGTGGCATGTGACATCGTGCCGCGATGACTCAGAGCGCACACTATAGAGGAATGCTGTATCACAGAGGGAGCGCCGCCACTCCACTGAAGTCCCGCCCCGCGCCAATGGCCGACATGTATAGGAGCCACCGCACACAGACACGCCTTGAGTATGTGCCGAGTGCAGTGACACCGTCACCTATATCCGCCGCTCATCCGCATAGCCATGACACAGTGGGGGCCGATGTCGCACCGGCAAAGAACATTGCCTCAATTTAGGACACACATTGATGCCCCTGTTTCCAAGGGAGCACAGCAAGTGATCCCTTGAAATTGGGGATCATGCTGTTGTAGGCCCCTGGGCATCCGTGCGGGGATCCTATGGCAAATAGGTGGATGAGGCCTGCAAGACATCGTGCCCAATAATGTGCTCTGGATGAGGAGAAATAGGATTGAATTAAAAAAAAAAAAAAAATGGGATTAAAATTCCACTGTATAATGATGGTTCAAAGTAAATATGGGAATCCTGCCAGGAACACGGGTGCATCTTTACCACAATACATATATTCAAGATATAATACAATTGATACAGATAAATAGATATATCACAATGAGCTCATATCTAGTAATTCCTAATAAATGCCCCTCTGCACAAAGAGGTATATTAGAGGGGATTCGACAGAGAGCCCCAAAGGAGGCTTGTATCCAGATCAATATCGCAGCATGGCATTCATGGGAAAGTGGGGGAAAGTAAGGGTGTGTGGAAATAGTCCATACTAATGGCATTAGGGAACTGGGGTAGAAGAGAACCACAAAGTTGTCATCTTGGGAACTTCTGAAAAATGATAAAAAGGGCTTGTAGCTAATGCCCTCATTTAAACCTGGACATCTGGTTGCCTGTAATAGGTAAATCCACATTGCTTCAAGCTGTAATAGCTTTTTGTCAATATTCCCACCCCTGTCATGTGGGGGGATGTGCGCTAAGGCAAAAAAGCCAATCATTTTCAAGTTATGGTTGTGGTACAATCCCATATGTCTGCTAATAGGGGTTTCCATTTTGCGTTTAGAAATTGCAGAGACACGGTCCCTAATTCTACAAAAAAAGGGCGTTTTGTTTTGCCCACATAGAATGCTCCACAGTAACACTTCATTATATAGACCGTACTGACAGATTGGCAAGTGTTGTTGGGGAGACCGATACTTTCACCTCTCAGAATAAATGAGCAGTAGTTACAGTTACCACATGGATATGCACCTGGTTTATATGTTTTACTCATCTTATTCCCAATATGATGACTTTTTGCTATAGTGTCTTTGATGGATTTTGACCTTTTAAACGTGATTTCTGGATAGGGTTTAATAAATGTATTGATTTTTTGATCTGCAGTGAGAAGGTACCAGAACTTCCTATAGACATTCCTAACCTTCCCATGTTGTCTGTTGTATTTAGTAACTATCCTTGTTGATCCAGATTGAATCTTTCTTCTTGGTTTGTAGATCAATTAATTTCTGTCTTGAATTCTGTAGCTCTCTGTTCTTTAGAGAATAGATTATGCTCCCCCCAGGTACAGGTTGGCATAGGAGGGGGAACAGCCTGCCCCCATAGCCTCCCCCTGCACCTGGAGGTAGTGGGATAATTTAAACACAAAGACATTATTCATGAGAATAAAGCCCAGCATTTCAATTACAGTCGTTGTACTTGCGTGAATCTATGTCCCTTTCATACAGAAACCCATGTATTACTTGTATTACTTGTATTCCTCGCATGTGTGGAATGGAATTATATAATGCCTTGATGTCAATGGCAACTAACCAGGCCCCCTCTGGTACTTGAACTCCGTTAAGGATTTTACGTAGTTAAATTGTATCTTTAACATGTGAGGATAAGCTTTTTACATGTAGATAGAGGTATTCATCTAAAATCTGGCTGGCGTTTTCAGTTAGAGAACCACAACCGGATATAATTGGGCACCCAGGTGGGGGTAACACCCCTTAATGCACCTTGGGCAAAGCATAAAATGTGGGTATATGAGAGTTGGTGGTATCTAAAAATTTGAATGTGTTAGTATCAATGTTACCCCTATTATGAGCTCAAATGAGGATGTCTCTATATTGTTTGTTACTTTGTGGCACAAATGATGCTGGTGCAGGTCTGTACCATTCACTATTACAGATAATGTCATAGCACATTTTCTCGTAGCCTTCTATACTCATAATAACAATGTTCCCTCCTTTGTCTGAAGAAAACAACATTGCTATTATTTTTTTAGAGAATTCAACACCCGTTTAAATGGGGTGGAAAATTTGGCTGGGGTCCAGATTTCCAATTTGTGGCTTCTATTTCCTTTGTCACTTGTATGACGAAGGCCCAGATGTTAGGATTACCATGTAAGATGGGAAATGATCATGATTTCGGTTCATAGGACTTTGACGGAGTGCACGTTGATATACCGGGATTGGGATGAGTGGATGCACCAAGAACCTCCCCCGGTGCATTGAAAATCCATCCCTCTTCTTCAGGGTTACTTTCATCCCAGAGCTCCATCAAATCTTGAAGGGCTATGAGTTCCTCAAAGGTTATATTTTTTAATACAGAGTAATCATAGGTAGGAGGTTCATTGTCATTTTGTTCTTTTTCATATAAAACCTTATACATTAGTCTTCTAGCAAAGAGATGCAGATCTTTAACTAATTCAAATTTGTCTGCCTTCTGGTGTGGACAGAAGGTGAAGCCCAGTCTCAACACTGTGCACTCTGATAGAGAGCAGGAGGACAAATTTAATATATCATATGTTTTCTGGCCCCCAATGTTGTGGGGTCGGGAGCATCTACTTTGGGATCTGAGTTGGTGGACGTGAAGGTGTAGGTGCTATTGTGGGTATTTTTCTAGTGTCCAAAGAGACTCATAGTTACATACATAGTTACATAGTAGGTGAGGTTGAAAAAAGACACAAGTCCATCAAGTCCAACCTATGTGTGTGATTATGTGTCAGTATTACATTACATATCCCTGTATGTTGCGGTCATTCAGGTGATTATCTAATAGTTTCTTGAAGCTATCAATGCTCCCCGCTGAGACCACCGCCTGTGGAAGGGAATTCCACATCCTTGCAGTAAAGAACCCTCTACGTAGTTTAAGGTTAAACCTCTTTTCTTCTAATTGTAATGAGTGGCCACGAGTCTTATTAAACTCTCTTCTGCGAAAAAGTTTTATCCCTATTGTGGGGTCACCAGTACAGTATTTGTAAATTGAAATCATATCCCCTCTCAAGCGTCTCTTCTCCAGAGAGAATAAGTTCAGTGCTCGCAACCTTTCCTCATAACTAAGACCCTCCAGACCCTTTATTAGCTTTGTTGCCCTTCTTTGTACTCGCTCCATTTCCAGTACGTCCCTCCTGAGGACTGGTGCCCAGAACTGGACAGCATACTCCAGGTGCGGCCGGACCAGAGTCTTGTAAAGCGGGAGAATTATCGTTTTATCTCTGGAGTTGATCCCCCTTTTAATGCATGCCAATATTCTGTTTGCTTTATTAGCAGCAGCTTGGCATTGCGTGCCATTGCTGAGCCTATCATCTACTAGGACCCCCAGGTCCTTTTCCATCCTAGATTCCCCCAGAGGTTCTCCCCCCAGTGTATAGATTGCATTCATATTTTTGCCACCCAAATGCATTATTTTACATTTTTCTACATTGAACCTCATTCGCCATGTAGTCGCCCACCCCATTAATTTGTTCAGGTCTTTTTGCAAGATTTCCACATCCTCCGGAGAAGTTATTGCCCTGCTTAGCTTAGTATTGTCTGCAAATACAGAGATTGAACTGTTTATCCCATCCTCCAGGTCGTTTATGAACAAATTAAATAGGATTGGTCCCAGCACAGAACCCTGGGGAACCCCACTACCCACCCCTGACCATTCTGAGTACTCCCCATTTATCACCACCCTCTGAACACGCCCTTGTAGCCAGTTTTCAATCCATGTACTCACCCTATGGTCCATGCCAACGCACCTTATTTTGTACAGTAAACGTTTATGGGGAACTGTGTCAAATGCTTTTGCAAAATCCAGATACACCACGTCTACGGGCCTTCCTTTATCTAGATGGCAACTCACCTCCTCATAGAAGGTTAATAGATTGGTTTGGCAAGAACGATTCTTCATGAATCCATGCTGATAACTGCTAATGATATCATTCTTATTACTAAAATCTTGTATATAGTCCCTTATCATTCCCTCCAAGATTTTACATACTATTGATGTTAGGCTAACTGGTCTGTAATTCCCAGGGATGTTTTTTGGGCCCTTTTTAAATATTGGTGCTACATTGGCTTTTCTCCAATCAGCTGGTACCATTCCAGTCAATAGACTGTCTGTAAAAATTAGGAACAACGGTCTGGCAATCACCTGACTGAGTTCCCTAAGTACCCTCGGATGCAAGCCATCTGGTCCCGGTGATTTATTAATGTTAAGTTTCTCAAGTCTAATTTTAATTCCGTCCTCTGTTAACCATGTAGGTGCTTCCTGTGTTGTGTCATGAGGATAAACACTGCAGTTTTGGTTACTGAAGCCCCCCGATTCACTCGTGAAGACTGAGGAGAAGAATAAATTCAATACCTTTGCCATCTCCCCATCCTTTGTAACCAGATGTCCTTCCTCATTCCTTATGGGGCCAATGGTCTGTCCTCCCTTTTTTACTGTTTACATACTTAAAGAATTTCTTGGGATTTTTTTTGCTCTCCTCCGCTATGTGTCTTTCATGTTCTATCTTAGCCGTCCTAATTGCACCCTTACATTTCTTATTGCATTCTTTATAAATTCTGAATGCTGAGGATTATCTCTCAACCTTGTATTTTTTGAAGGCCTTTTCCTTTGCTTTTATATGCATTTTTACATTGGGGTTAAGCCATCCAGGATGTTTGTTCTCTCTTTTAAATTTATTACCCAATGGGATACATTGGCTAATGCCCTTATTTAATATGCTCTTAAAGCAAACCCATCTCTCCTCCGTATTCTTTGTTCCTAATATTTTATCCCAATTTATGCCTTTTAGCAAGGTTTGTAGTTTAGGGAAGTTGGCTCTTTTGAAATTCAGTGTCTTTGTGTTCCCTTCATGTTTCCTATTTGTGTGATTTATACTGAAACTAATTGACCTGTGATCGCTGTTACCTAAATTGCCCCGTATTTCCACATCTGTGATCAGGTCTGTATTGTTGGTAATCAGTAGATCTAGTAATGTTTTATTTCTAGTTGGTGCGTCTACCATCTGACCCATAAAATTGTCCTGCAAGACATTAAGGAACTGGCGAGCCTTAAATGAATGCGCGGTTCCCTCCGCCCAGTCTATGTCTGGATAATTAAAATCCCCCATTATGATAACATTAAAATCCCCCATTATTAAATATAGGTTCTGTGCAATTATCTGGTGTGAGGCCCTGTCCTTGGGTACCAAGGTCATAGGTCTAGTGTATTAGTGGGCCTGCTGGCATTGATATTAAATTAATGCCAACAGATGGTGAGGAAAATGACATTGAAGTGTTATTTAGTACGTTACCCGTATTGGGTGTAACCGATACCGTGCGATTCTGTGAACGCTGAGAACATGACCATTTATCCTTATTCGGAAAGTGTGTAGTTGATTGTCCATGTGTGCTGTTATCACTCTCATTTTTTCTTTTCTTTGAAATATTTGAGGCTCTATCAAATTGTGGGCCTATGGGAACATAGGACGCTGAAGAGAGAGAAGAGATGTCAGATTCAACTCTATCAAGATTTGTCAATGGAAACTCTGGATTTTGAAAACCACTCCTGCGATATGTCCCTTGCTGGGACCATTTGTATGCTTGTTCATTATCATATGCCTTCTTATCTCTGCAAAACTTACTCTCTTTAATTTTAATCAGATTAGTGGTATATTTAGTTAAATGTTCTTTCAATTTTTTATCCCTATCTTGGTAACCCTCAAAGGAGACCACATTACGATGGTCTTCTTGCCATCCCTGTATTTCCTTGTCTAGATCATTAATATGAGAACCATATTTGTTACACAAAATTTGCATCATTTTGATGGAACAGGATTGTAGGTTGGATCCCCATGTGTTTTTGACACCAGGTTCTACCTTCCTAATGTTAGGGAAAATTTGTATCCGTATTCCCCAAGGGACTACTTGATTTTCAATATACATATCGAAAAATTCCTTGTGCCAGAAAAAACTGGGTTTTCTTCTTAACCAGCCTCTGAAGCCCAAGCAAGAACCTATTTGCATCTTCCCCTGAAGCACCATCTTTAGACCTTGCTTGTTATACTTCCGTTACAAACCCTTCCCATGCCTTGCCACAGTAATTGGACATTGTACCTCAACCCTTACCACCACACTGCTCTATTGGTTTATAGATGGAAACAGACTATAAAGCCACGTACACACGAACGGAATGTCCGACAGAAAAAGTCCGATGGAAGCTTTTCATCGTATATACCGATCGTGTGTAGGCCTCATCAGACTTTTTTTTTTTTGAAAAATCTGACGGACCTAGAAATGGAACATGTTCTAAATATTTCCGATGGACCCAATTCCTATCGGGAAAACTGATCGTCTGTATGCTGGTCCAATGGACCAAAAACTGTGCATGCTCTGAAGCAAGTACAAGACGGAAGCTATTGGCTACTGGCTATTGAACTTCCTTTTTCTAGTCCCGTCGTAAGTGTTGTATGTCACCGCGTTCTGGACGGTCGCACTTTGGTCGGACTTTGGGTTGACCGTGTGTAGGCAAGACTGATTGAATGGAATTCTGTCGGAGTTCCGGCGGAGAAACCATCGGTGTTTATTCCGATGGCTAAACCGTTCGTGTGTGCGCAGCACAATGCCCCGTACACACGATCGGACATTGATCGGACATTCCGACAACAAAATCCATGGATTTTTTCCGACAGATGTTGGCTCAAACTTGTTTTGCGTACACACGGTCGCACAAAGTTGTCGGAATTTCCGCTCGCTAAGAACGCGGTGACGTACACCACGTACAACGAGACTAGAAAAGGCCAGTTCAGAACCAAGTGCGGCACCCTTTGGGCTCCTTTTGCTAATTTCGTGTTAGTAAAAGTTTGGTGAGAGACGATTCGCACTTTTTCAGACTCGTGGTTTTCAGATCGTTTTCTGCTGTTCAGTTTGTGCTTGTGGGTTTGTATCTGCTCTTCAGTGCGTGCAGCAAGCTACGCGTGACTCAGTCATTGTGTTCTTGTTCATTCGTTACTGTTTTTCAGGTCGCTCTTCACAGGCCTTGCTGTTCTTCAGTGTGCTTTGTTACTTCGTTCTGAGCAGCCGACCGTTTTCTAGCCCTGTTGCGTATACGTACTCCTTGCAGAGTTCGTGCTGTGCGGGGGCTTGGTGTTGGGGTCCTTACACAAGCCCAGTCCATGAACAGGGTGGGGAGGAGTTCATGGACCAAGAATTGGTTGCTTCAGCGTGACCAGTTCTGTCATATGCCTTTGCTCCGTGAGATCTGTGAGAATAATCCTGATGATTTCAGGAACTTTCTCAGGATGACGGACCCCGTATTTCACCGTTTGTTGGCTTTGCTGACCCCCTATATCAGCAGGCAGGATACCTGCATGAGGCAAGCCATCACTCCGGAGCAGAGGTTAGTCGCCACCCTGCGGTACTTGGCAATGGGGAGAAGCCTGCAGGACTTGAAGTTCTCAACAGGCATCTCCCCCCCGGCTCTGGGAATTATTATCCCAGAGACCTGTTCTGCCATCATTCAGGTCCTGCAGAAGGAGTATATTAAGGTAAGATTTTTATCCTTTAATATCACATTTTATTGTATTTAATGTTTGCTAATATATTGTATTTATTTCCTCATTCCCTAATTACCCTGATTGGAATATGCTGTGAATGTCCCCTTTGTCCTCATGCATGCTGGATTTTTATGTAATTATTTTTGTTGTCCTTCATACATATTTGCCTTCACTTACCTCCCCAGCATGGTCTCCTGGCCCTATATTCACCTCATGTTGTCACTTAACAATGTATTTTGTCAGCTCCATAGTAGTGCTTTACCCCAAACAACCCCTAAAATGTTTTGAAATGTGATTTGTGCTTTAAATTCAGGCAGAGTGCCAGAGGCTCTTTTTTGGGGGTCCCCAAATCATTTGGAACCCTCCCTCCCCCCAACTGCTAAGTCAGCTGATAACAATTCTCTATCTATCCTCAGTCATCTATCTGCTGACTTTGCCAAACCCAAACACACTATACCCATCTCTTTTGTGCTCAGATGTATGGATGAATTTCCCAAAGCATGTAGCGCAAGGGCCTGCCTGTATACTTTCAAATGGTACTGTTTAAAGTTTTTGTATCCTATTATTATCTTGATAAGTAATAGCAGAATGTCCAAATGTGCTAAAATGTGTACAGTGTGTATTTATAGCTTTGTATTCTGACACTTCTTACCTGTCCAGTGGGCTGCCAATAGTGTAACTAAGGAGGGGCTGGCCAAAGTAAGACCCATTATTTAAGCATTCATCTCTCAATGAAGTGGAGAGGGTTACCTGTCCAAGAGCCCCCCCTTATAATGTTAGAAATGGCCCATGAGAGGGGGGGGGGGGATCTGATAGTTGTACCTTATACTTTGGTCTTTAAAAATTCCCTCCAAAAAATGTTATCTTGATGTTGGCCAAGAATGTTTTTGTGTAATCTGCTTTCCCTGTTTATGTGCAAAATGACAATTTTTTTTTGTTTTGACTCCACAGTTTCCTTCCACGTCACAGTAATGGCAAACTGTGGCCTCCCACTTTGCCCAGCGGTGGGACTTTCCTAACTGCGGAGGGGCAATTGATGGGAAACACGTCCACATCGTCCCACCACCCAACTCGGGGTCGTACTATTACAACTACAAGGGGTTCAATAGTATTGTGATGTTGGCGGTGGTGTCAGCTACTTATGAGTTCCTGTATGTGGACGTGGGGAAGAATGGCCGGATGTCCGATGGTGGAGTCATCGCCCAGACCGAGTTCTACAACTGTCTTCAGAATGGCAGCTTGGACTTGCCACCTCCAGAAGACAATGTGGAAGGACTCCCATTCGTCTTCTTTGCAGATGAAGCATTTGCGCTGGGGGACCATCTTATGCGGCCATGAGGACCCTCACCCCGGACCAGAGGGTTTTTAATTACCAGCTGGCCAGAGCCAGAAGAGTGGTGGAGAACACGTTTGGAATCATGGCCAGCCGGTTCCGCCTATTTCTTACACCCATACATATGGCGGAGTACAAACTGAATCACATTATCCTGGCGTGCTGTGTTCTACACAACTTTTTACGGCAACATTCTGCCAACTATGCTGGCTCAGTTGGGCCTGAGGCCAGAATTCAAAATGAACCAACCCTGACGGCGCTTGAAAGTGGCCGTCCTGGCGTGCTCCCCCTAAGTGCCCGTGATGTCCGGCTAAGATACCTTGAATTCTTTGCGGGTAGGGGGGCTATCAATATGCCAGACAATGTCTAAAACCTTTTTCAAATAAAAAAAATAAATAATCAAATCTTTGGTGACATTTACTGCTTGTGTTTGTTTTAGCTGACCCTGAGAGAAATGTGGTGAGTCCTGAAAATTGCGTGATTGTGTAACATTACAAAGCACTGTTGGGTGTTATTTGCTAAAGGCAAAGACACTTTGCACTACAAGTGCACTTGAAACTGCACTTGTAGTGCAAAGTGGATTTGCCCTTAGGAAATAACCCCATTGTCACAAAAAACAGCAATTAGAACACCACAAAAGTGTTGTAGCGTTGAGACAATAATACACACATTCTTGATTAACAATCTTTTTAATACCAGCACAATCACATGTGCATTTAGAAAAGGTTTTTAAAACAAACCAACATGTTTGTTGTATAACAATTTTTGGGGTCACATTAGAAAAAGTAGAAATGTCCATTTAAGATAAAACAGGCATGTTTAAAACCAACAAGAAATACACAAATCTTGAACTTACAAAGTTCACATTTGGTAGAACTTGAAGGCAATATCAGACATGAGTATTTACAAACTGTGTTTGATATTGCATTCAGATGGGGTGAAGTCCCCCCAGGAAAAGCCAAATTTGGAAGATGCTCACAAATTTACGAATGTCAACATGTGCTAGCTGCCATCATGGGGGATCGAGGGACGTGTTTTGGGGGTGCAACCCCTTCCTCTCAGCTACTTTATTATTGAGGAAGGGGTTGCACCCCTAAAACACGTCCATTGATCTCCCGTGATGGCAGATAGCACATGTTGACACACTGTGTGCATCTTCAAAATTTGGCTTTTCTCCAATTTGTCAAAAAATGTAAAAAAATTGTAGCACACCAAAAACCAAAGGGATTTGGAGGGGTTTTAAACTCTGCCTAAAATATCAATGATGTTCTTATTTTTTTGTAGAACATCATTGATGTTTTTCTTGATGTTTTCCAACTCCCTATTACACCCCATGATCTCCCCGATCAGGATCTGTGCACTTTCCAAGGTGAAAGGATCTGGATCCACAACATCACGATCACCTAAAAAGATAGAAACCAAAAAAAAACATGTATTATAAATATGCCGGCATCCATCTCTTACCTGAGCCTGTGGTCGCAGACACTCACCTGTTGTGGTGCCAATTTCCACCACGTCTTCCTCCTCCTGCTCTGTTTGTCTTGGGTGGATTTCCCCTTCTTCCAGAGGTGGGGGGTCTCTGGTCTCCTCGGATGAGGGGTGTCCCCTGAGTCTTTTCTCCCCTATGTAAAAAAAAAAAATGGTATACTTAGCACACAGCTATTTGATGGCAGAACTATAAATATGAAACATTGTTTGGAAATGGGGTACAATTTTTTTGTGGGCAGAGTTCCAAGATGTAGCATTTTTCTTGTCCTTTGTCAAGCTTGAATACTTTACCTGTCTTGTACAAGCTTCAAAGATGGAGACACCCCTATAGTATACACTGGAGCACCTGTGTGGGCCCCCCAATAAAAAGGGTGTTCTTGTGTCCCACACAGCGTCCAGATGTGAAAACTGCTGCTGAGTGTCCTCTCCTTACACAGAATCTAGTTTGCATTTCTTTCTAGTAACAAACCCATCTACACAACCAAATATTTTTCATACAAGTAGGCCCATGGTAGTAACCATGGTGTTTTCTAGGCCGAACAAACAATGTTTGATACGAACGAATAATGTGCCCATGAACATGAAAGTTGCCATTTTAAACTGGACAACAGTTAATAAAAGCACATGGAGCAGCACGAATGTAATAAAAATAAAGATCAGGAACACAGCACAACTATTTACTTTTTTGCAGCACTCTCCGGATCTTTCTGTACTGCTCATGCTCTCTTAATTTGAGGTCCGACCACCGCTTCCTGAGCTGATCTTTCGATCGTCGTACCCCGAAATTCCGGTGCAGACTCTTGACCACTTTCGCCATGATCTTGGCCTTTCTGACATTGGGGTTGGGGTAAGGTCCATACTTCCCGTCATAGTCGGCCCTCTTCATTATGTCGGCCATCTCCAACATCTCCCCAAAGGACATATTTGATGCCTTAAATCGTCTCCTTCTGGATGGGGACATTTCCGGCTCCGGGCTTTCCTCCTCCTCCTCGTTGGTGTAATTATCAGACACCTGCTGTGTCTCCGCCATGTGCTCTTCCCCACTGCGCCGAACGAGAAGGGGTGGGGAATAGACTAGAAAGAACGTCAGGGGCGGGTGGAGTTTCACGCATGCGCAGTGTCTATAAAGCGTAACACGCATTCGTAGTACGTACGATCTGTGAGCGGAGGAAGGAGTAACGGAGGCGCCGATCGTGATAGCAAAGGTAAGATTTAACATTGGGCCTATACTGCTTCTAGATTGAGGCCTGTATTTGCACAAGTTTAGTAGACTTTAGGCTGACATTAGGGTTTGTCTTGTGTTGTGTCTTGCAGTGAAAATGGATATCTTGAAAGATAAGGACTTTATGCCAATCTTCATTGATATGTTCAGAGAGCTGCCTTGTCTGTGGCAGATAAACCACCTGAAATATAAGAACCAAACAAAGAGAAAGGCAGCGCTGGATAATTTGCTGCAATTTGTGAAGTCGTGGATCCCCACAGCAGACATCATCTATTTGAAGGTTCTAATTGGTGGCCTGAGGAGTACTTATCTAAGGGAGCGCAAGAAGGTCCAGGATTCCCTGAGATCAGGAGCAGCAGATGACATCTATGTCCCCAGGCTCTGGTACTATGACAGGCTGCATTTTCTGGCAGGTCAAACTGAACCCAGGCCAGCACTCTCCAATCTTCCTTCCACGCTTCCTTCCCCCCCAGCTGAGGCTTCTGACGCCCAACCTGGGCCTTCCAGGCAGCAACATGTGGAGGAGCCCAGATTGAGCCAGGTATAGCATTCCTCTAAATATTTCTGGTTGTCCAATCAATGATGTTAACTAGATGTTAGATTGGAGTACTAATAATTTCTGATTATGATTGATGAAGCAAAAACTAAAACCATGTCCCTTTTTCATACACAGGGAAGTCTCAGCCAGGAGGTGGCCAGGCCAAGCAGGCTGCCTGATATCCAGGTCCCTCCCCTACACCTTTAAAGACAAAGTGCCAGGAAGAGGAGTAACCTGGAGGAGACTGCCATAGGCCTCTTTTGGAAGGCTACAGAGGCCCTGAGAACCCCCCACACTGTGGAGGAGGACTTTGCTGGCATAACTGCCTGCAAAATGATGCAGATGGAGGAGGGCCAACGACTCCTGTGTGAGTTCCTAATTTTGGAAGCTCTCAATAAGGGGTTGAGGGGCCAAATAACATGTGCTACCCACATTTGTGACCTCACACATGGTCCTCCTCCTCCTCTTCCTCCTCCTCCTCCTCCAGGTCCTACTCCTCCTCCTGCCACATCTCCAACACCAGAGCCACAGCCGGGAAGGAAGCGTGGAAAGAAGACCAGAGAGTGATGGCCCTGGGTTCAGTCTGGTCTGGCAAAATATGCAGGCTCTTGTAGTACCACAGCCTGGGGACACAGATGTCATCTGCTGCTTTCCCGGATCTCTGGGACTTCTGGACCAGACTGCACTCCCTTAGATAAGGACTCCTCAGGCCACCAATTTTGCTGGAAAATAATTGATGTCTGCCCTGGGGGTCAAAGGCTTTGCCAATTTCTGCTGTTTCTCCAGCGTTGCCTACCTCTTTGTTTGGTTCTGAGCCCTTAATAAAGGATTTTTTTTTCAATTATACTTGCCTATGTGTGTTTTCCTTCAAAAAGGACAGTTTGTTTGTGAGGAGGCAGGTACATTTCAAAAATACAATGTGAAATTAACAAGAGACACCAACACCAAACAATCTCCTTGAGATTAAATAATACAAGATATCAATGGTGTTGTGGTAACTTGACACACAAAACACACACAAAAATATTATGGAGTAAAACACAAAATAAAAAAATAAAAAAACAGCCTTGAAAAAAATACAAACCCCCCCAAAAAAACAGCCTTGAAAAAAAAAAATTATTTAAGAACAACCAAAAAGAAATTTGGTCAGATGTGACAAATCAAAATATATTGGGGGAATCCTGATAAATAATAAAGAAATAAGTTTGTGAGAAGTCTGTGTGAATATGAGCAGCAAAACGACTTCATTCTTCTCACATTATAAAGATGAACAGAGTGCGCTGTATTAAACTATTTAAAACATTGCAGTGTGACGAAAGTGCTGTATCCATTCCGAACGCTAATTTTACCAGACCGAGCTGTTCCGTCTCAGAATTTCTTCTGAGCATGCGTGGCACTGGCCACACACGGTCAGCATTGACTCGATCGGATTTTGTTGTTGGAAAATTTTATAGCCTGCTCTCAAACTTTGTGTGTCAGAAAATCCGATGGAAAAAGCCCGATGGAGCCCACACACGGTCGGAATATCCGACAACACGCTCCGATCGCACATTTTCCGTCGGAAAATCCGACCGTGTGTACGGGGCATAAGAGTTCACCAGAATGCTGAAACAGTCACTCTGAAACAGATTGTGCAAAAAAGTTATTTTTTGGATATATACTGTATAACAAAATAGAACATTTCTATGCAATATTCTATAACATATATTAAAAATACTATTTAAATTACATTTATAATACCTGATACTGGTGTTGATCACCATTTTGTGTCTTGTAGGTGTTTTGCCACCCGATTGGTAGAAAGTAGGGGATTAGAGTGATCAAGACACAGACTCAAACAGTAGGCACCATAGTCCCTTAAAATAAACAGAGAAGAGAAACCATATTGGGGAATATGGGACTTTAAAGGTGCTTATTAATACAGATGAATATCACACTATATTTAGTAAAAAAATATATTTTTATTACAGAAAAGAAAAACATTAAAAAATGTCACTTCCTTCATACAGTTTTCCACGTAAGCTACATGTTTTGCCTTACGGCTTCTTCAGGAAAATGCGTGGACTTTATTTCTAGTAAATAGATACAAAGATAAATCAGCAAGAAATAAAATTACATATGCAAAACAAAAAAAAGAAAATTCCATAAGAACATATTAACCAGTTCCCGAACCAGCCGTCACAGCTATACCCAGTTGGCCCGGCTGGGCGAATCGTTGTAGCTATACGTCACGCGCGTAGCCACCTGGGGGGTGCAACAATTGGATTTGCTTCAGAACTGATCAATCTCCAGGCCCAGGCCAATGGTTTCTGGCCTGGACCTGGTGATCGCTCCTGGCCAATGAGATCCTTCTCCTGCATGTGTAAGTGTAAACACAGCAGGGGAAGTGATGTCATCTCTCCTCATGGAACTCTTTTCCGTTCCAGAGAGAGGAGAGAAGACATCTCAGAGTAAGTGCACCAACACTACACTAACACCAGTTCACGTAGGTACACTTGTCACCCCCCAATCACCCTCCCCAGTTAACCCCTTCACCCCCCTGTCACTGTGCCACCCAGTGCAGTGTTCATATTTTTTGTTTTGATCACTGTACTGGTGTCATTAGTGACACTAATCACTGTTAGAGTAATTAGTGGTAGGCCCAGATAGGTCTAGGGACCCCCCCCCCAATAAAGTTTTAACCCCTTGATCACCCCCCGTCACCAATGATCACTGTATTAGTGTCACGGGTGATGCTGGTTAGCTAGTTTTTTTTTTTTCTATAGCGTCAGGGCACCTGCCGTATATTACCTTTATGTAGGTTTATGATATCAGTTAGGTTTCAGTGTCAGGTAGGGTCTGCATCGCCCCAGGCAGCGTCAGATTAGTGCCAGTAGCAATAACACCCATGCTCGCACCATACACCTCCCTTAGTAGTATAGTGTCTGAACAGATCAATATCTGATCAGATCTATACTAGCGTCCCCAGCAGTTTAGCGGGATCAGCCCAGATACCTGCAAGCACCTGCGTTTAGCCCCTCCGCCCAGCCCAGCCCAAGTGCAGTATCAATCGATCACTGTCACTTACAAAAACACTAAACACATAACTGGAGTATTCGCAGAGTCAGGCCTGATCCCTGCGGACGTTCTTAGCCTTCTGGGAGAATTCAGCTGGTCCAACTTGTCAAAGTGTCTTCATGTGAATATGTCTGTGTCATCTGTCTTATGCCCCGTACACACGGTCGGACTTTGTTCGGACATTCCGACAACAAAATCCTAGGATTTTTTCCGACGGATGTTGGCTCAAACTTGTCTTGCATACACACGGTCAAACAAAGTTGGCGGAAAATCCGATCGTTCTAAACGCGGTGACGTAAAACACGTACGTCGGGACTATAAACGGGGCAGTGGCCAATAGCTTTCATCTCTTTATTTATTCTGAGCATGCGTGGCACTTTGTCCGTCGGATTTGTGTACACACGATCGGAATTTCCGACAACGGATTTTGTTGTCAGAAAATTTTATATCCTGCTCTCAAACTTTGTGTGTCGGAAAATCCGATGGAAAATGTGTGATGGAGCCCACACACGGTCGGAATTTCCGACAAGGTCCTATCACACATTTTCCGTCGGAAAATCCGACCGTGTGTACGGGGCATAAGTGTGTGTGTGTGTGTCTGTCTGACCTTCAATATCGAAGTGTTGGCTTCATATGTTACATGTGAACGTCATAACCTCACAAAAACATAGAACCTTGTATGGCACACATTCGTTTCTGCTAACTTTTGCTATTCAAAAGGAGATACTAACTCAGCAAATCATATATGGAGTTTGACAATCCCACATGTAACACTTGTAGTAATGTGCTGATCATGTAATGTCGTATAACCAAACATCTACTAATATGAACATATATTACCAACTTTAACTACATACTAATACTTATTAATATGTCTGAGACTACACTAAACTAACTTAAAGTGGAGGGCCACCCTGAAAAAAAAAAATTCACCAAAAATCCTAAAAAAAATTAAAAAAAAAAACATTTGATGTATTGCTTCCTGTAAGTTCTGTACATGTGTAAGTGTAAACACAGCAGGGGAAGTGATGTCATCTCTCCTCATGGAACTCTTTTCCGTTCCAGAGAGAGGAGAGAAGACATCTCAGAGTAAGTGCACCAACACTACACTGACACCAGTTCACGTAGGTACACTTGTCACCCCCCAATCACCCTCCCCAGTTAACCCCTTCACCCCCCTGTCACTGTGCCACCCAGTGCAGTGTTCATATTTTTTGTTTTGATCACTGTACTGGTGTCATTAGTGACACTAATCACTGTTAGAGTAATTAGTGGTAGGCCCAGATAGGTCTAGGGACCCCCCCCCCAATAAAGTTTTAACCCCTTGATCACCCCCCGTCACCAATGATCACTGTATTAGTGTCACGGGTGATGCTGGTTAGCTAGTTTTTTTTTTTCCTATAGCGTCAGGGCACCTGCCGTATATTACCTTTATGTAGGTTTATGATATCAGTTAGGTTTCAGTGTCAGGTAGGGTCTGCATCGCCCCAGGCAGCGTCAGATTAGTGCCAGTAGCAATAACACCCATGCTCGCACCATACACCTCCCTTAGTAGTATAGTGTCTGAACAGATCAATATCTGATCAGATCTATACTAGCGTCCCCAGCAGTTTAGCGGGATCAGCCCAGATACCTGCAAGCACCTGCGTTTAGCCCCTCCGAGACTACACTAAACTAACTTAAAGTGGAGGGCCACCCTGAAAAAAAAAAATTCACCAAAAATCCTAAAAAAAATTAAAAAAAAAAACATTTGATGTATTGCTTCCTGTAAGTTCTGTACACATTGAAACAATGTTTATTTTATGTCAAGGGTCCATGGACCTCTCCCTTTGATTAAATAAAAAAATTGAAAAAAAAAAAACATTTGAAAAAAAAAAAAATGTTAAACTTACCCAAACCCTTGTTGCTAGGCAGTCTTCCTAATCTGCCTCTTCCTATTCCGCGGCGTGTTCTGCTCCTCGGTGAGCGGCCCTGTTCTGCTCCTCGGCTCTCGCGTGCGCAGTAGGAAACTGGCAGTGAAGCCGCAAGGCTCCACTGCCTGTTTCCCTTACTTAGGATGGTGGTGCCGGGACCCGAGAGCCGAGGGACGGGTCGGCCTCAGGCGGCCGACATCGAGGGCACCCAGGACAGGTAAGTACTTATTTAAAGTCAGCAGCTACATTGTTAGTAGCTGCTGACTTTTAATTTTTTTTTTCAGGGACGGAATCCCGCTTTAACAGGATATAAACAAATATGTATTATTCCTCTAACTACATAATACTGGTCTATTCTGGACCTCCCTTGACATTCCATACCAGATACCTTATATGTGATTCTCAAACTAACTACATACACCAGATACTTCTAGCAATACTCAGCTTTAGATGAAGCTACATATCAAATCAATTGATCAAGGTCATTCACACATACTATATTTTTTTTTATTATGACTAATCATAAAACCAAATATGTTTTGCAAGCTTGCCATGAATATAATATAACAAACACCTATAAGTGCCAGATTATGAATTTGGAATAATGTTCTAACACTTGTCTGACTATCCATTCAGGTTCCTGAACTCTGGCTATGTTTTGACTATGTTTACTCTGTTTACCTTTTTTATTATTATTAAATAAGTGTGATTTAACTGTACTTCTGTCTCATACATGGTTTCTGACATTTAGTGAGACAGTTTACTCCTTTTTAGTTACATTCAATCATAGGGGGAAAAGTATTACCTCTTAAAGGAAGTGTTTCTAACGTACTGCATATCTGTTATTACCTCGTTTTGACTTTTGGAGAAATTCTTTTGCTGAGCTGGTGCTGTCGGCCCAAAGCTCCCTCCTTGTTGTGTAGCTCCCTTTCCAGTTGATTCAAGTAATCACTATCAGAATCTAAATACACAGAGTTGGCTGATTCATTACTTTGCAGCGGTACCAGGATGATGAACCCAGAGTGTCAGGTGGGTTGGAATGTTCACCAGGTCATAGCAGTGCAGATGAGCAGGTAATTCCAAGCAGTCTCCTAGAGAGCAGTGCTACAAAGACTTTGCACAATTTATAGTATGTTAATGCATTGTTATTCTCTTGTTCTCCCTTTTCAGGTAATCCTGGAATATAGTATTCACTTAACGTTTGGACTTGACTCTCAATTGCTTAATATTTGACCCATAGATTTTGATGGGGAGTATAATGTTACATGTGTTGTTTCTGTTTGTTTGCTTTTAACAACTCTATATACTGTATTCTGCTGGCGCTGGACACACTGTGAGTTTTTGACCTGATGTTCATTTGTTATGACCTGCACAAATTTTGGATTAAAGCTTTCTATAATCTGCAAGATGGCATTTGGATCGAGTCAATGTCTGTGCAGCTACTGCGACTGTAAGTTAAGCTATCTCATCACACCTAGATCAGTTATAGAGATCACACTTTCATTGCTTAGACTGAAGAAGCAGAACAGTTCCAATAAATCAACAACACACCCTAAAACCACAGAAAAACCAGGAAGCAGATACAAGGAAGATGACCATTCAAGGGTATTCACTTTAACACAGGGATAGAGAGTCAAAAAGGAGGGGAAAGGAAATTGGGACTTCGAATGAAGCACGTAGGTATAAAGAATTCAGTTTATTATATAAATTAACATACAAAAGCATAATCAAGAGTAAGTGTATATCCAATACAATTTTAATAACTGGTACAATACATAAAAATGTATAGGGTTGCTACATGATTATAAACGATTAATATCAAAAATTATACATACTGACAGATATCAATTGAATCATAGGGACACGGCATATAATAGCTCTATGCATTTCGCGGATTGATCCACTCTTCAGGAACATGCACGTGAGTTCAATAAAAAATATAGTAAAAGGAGTTGCTGTATAGTCTGATCCTACCCAAGGAAAAAAGAAAAATCATAAAAAAATAAATAAAATAAAACCAAATATATAAAACCCACTCTCTACCATACTTACAAGGTTGACTATATAATAAAAGTGTGGCACTGTAGGTCGGGGACCCCCAAAGGGGGACATCTCCAACGGGAACTGAGGTGGTGTGAGGGGCCTGCTGTCCGGCAAGAAATTCATCCAAGGGAGACAGATTTCAAGAAATTGAAGTAGTCAGAGTTACCATAAGTGCTGAGACCATCAATAAAGGAAGGACTTCTGAAAAAAAAAAAAAAAAAAAAATGTATATATATATATATATATATATATATATATATATATATAGTATGACTACTATATCTATTATATATCTATAGTATGATTTTGCAAAAGCATTTTTTTTTAAATTCCTTTATTAGTATAAAAGAGTCATAGAAGAACATATACAATAGAAATATGCATCTTAGTACATTGACAATAGAAACTTCAATATATGGATGGCTGACAAGAAAAAAAACAAAGGACAATGATCCTAAGGCCCCTTTCACACTGGGTCGGTTTGCAGGCGTTATTGCGCTAAAAATACCGCCTGCAAACCGCACCCTAAACAGCCTCAGTGTGAAAGCCCGAGGGCTTTCACACTGAAGCGG
Source organism: Aquarana catesbeiana (assembly GCF_042186555.1). Classification (NCBI taxonomy): domain Eukaryota; kingdom Metazoa; phylum Chordata; class Amphibia; order Anura; family Ranidae; genus Aquarana; species Aquarana catesbeiana. Next base: position 98,679,525 of record NC_133335.1, on the reverse strand, counting down.
TGCTCTGGCAGGACGGTAAAAAAAGTCCTGCGAGCTGCATCTTTGGAGCGGTGAAGGAGCGGTGTGTTCACCGCTCCTAATCCGCTCCTGCCCATTGAAATCAATGGGACAGCGCGGCTATACCGCGGCAATACCGCGGCTATAGCCGCGCTGTACGAGCGGTTTTAACCCTTTTTCGGCCGCCAGCGGGGGTTAAAACCGCACCGCTAGCGGCCGAATACAGCCGCAAAAACGACGGTAAAACAGCGCTAAAAATAGCGCTGTTTTACTGCCGATGCCCCCATCGCCCCAGTGTGAAAGGGGCCAAAAGGTAGTATTCAAGATGTTAATCCAATACCACAACTGTAGCATATATAATACTGCTCACCCATAAGTCAGGAGAGCAAACATCAAAACATTGTCAGTGAACAAGAAATGGCACACATGGTGAGGTCATGCGTGTCGGCAAGTGGAAGACCATATGTGGTCAAAAAGGTTCCACTCATCTAGTATCGTGTAATTGGGGAGAACAGGGAAAGAAGAGAAAGATAGCAGAGCAAGGGAGAGCGACCAGGACCAGAGAGGGGCGCAGAGGAAGGGGAAACGTGGGGGGGGGTAGGGAAGTAGGGGGGAAGAGAAGGCAGAGGGGTCACCCGGTCGTCCCTCTCCCTGGGTAAGGCAAGGTATACAGAAGTTCACTGGGCGGTGGAGAGCTCATTGAGGTAGTCATCAGTATACACAAAATAATTCCAAGGCCTCCATGTTTCCGTGCACATCTCTTCCGTGTTACGCAGTGTGGCTGTGAGTTCTTCCATGTCTCGTATGTTGTTTACTTCGGCGAACCACAGAGCCTTCGTAGGGGGGTCAGCATCTTTCCAGCGCAGCGGAATGCAGGCCTTCGCTGCATTTAGAAATTGCATTGTGAGAGAAGGTTTGTATTTTTGAATAGGTCGTTTCGTCAAATGCAATAGACTGGCTGCTGGGTTAGCATGCAGATCGACAGCTGTAAGCTGTTTAATGATAGCGGTGCCACCTTGCCAAAACTGTTGAATTTTGGGACATTCCCAAAAAATGTGGAGCATGGTCCCACCTGCCATGCCACAACGCCAACAGGAGTCTTGGACCTGGGGGAACATACGCTGAAGTTGGGTGGGGACCCTGTACCATTGAGTAAGGATCTTATAACTAGTCTCCTGTACCCGCGTGGCAATGGAAGACTTTTGAGCAAAATGCAGAATCTTTAGTCTTTGGGCCGGAGTAAAACTGATTTAGTGAGAAAAGGGGGGACATGTTCTTCACCAGGGTGAATCAGGGAGGAATATATCAAGGAGAGGGAATGGTGTATTGGTTCCTCTCTGTGACATAGTGATTCAAAGCAAGATACCAGGGGTATGGGCGCAACGTCGAAGAAAGAAGCACAGTTGCAGGCCACCCCAAAAGTCCAGAGGAGGGTCAATGACATGGACTAGGTCAGAGGAAATTAAGGTCCCTGTGGATGTGAGAAAGTCTGTCAGGTGAGTATAGCCCTAAGCTTTAAGATGACAAAACTGTCCATCCTGAAGACCGGGAATGAATTTGGGATTACCTGAGATGGGAGTTGTGACAGGAGTCACTTTGGGTAGGGTTCCCGACAACTCCTTTCTGATCTGTACTAGTAGGACTCTCTTTACAGCTACACTGGAACATTGTACATATGTATATATTGTGTGTTGTCTCATGCTGTTGGACTCTTTTGCTGAGATCATTTGGGGTGTGGTTGTATTCCATTGTTTTATTGTCTCTGTCTGACCTGGCTGTGGGGGGGATTCCTCCAACAGCTCTCCTTGCTGATTGGACAGTTTACCCCGCCCTGAATTCCAAAGGGAGTTGTGATGGTCCCGAGTTGGATATCTGTTGTGTACATGTGTGATAATAAATTAGTTTGATGTTGTTGTTCACCCTACACAGTGTTGCCAACCGCCTGTGTTTTTACGGGCAGCCCGTAAAAACGGGGCTATTTTTTCATGCCCATGAAAACCCGTTAAAAAAAAATCTTGCCAGTAAAAATATGACGGTCCCGGCTCAGGACTGCACATGTGCAGTTCCGAAGCATGCCGAGAGTCTCCGATCATCCCGATGATCTTTCTGACACTGCTGTTACTTGTCTTGTACCCTCCCCCTTCCTTCCACAACGTGCCTTTTTTGTGCAAAGGAGATGATGCGAGGGGGAGGAGTCAGACTGAAGTGGAGCCGGACGGACTTCAACCTAGCAGAGGGTAAGCTAGCGATTAGCTAAATGTAGTCGTGTCTTTGCCTTGTCTTAGTGGGCAGGAGGAGGGGGGGGCAGAGAATGGGCTGTGTAGCAGGCTTATGTACAGTACATTTTTTTTTGTGTGTCAGATCTGCTTTGCTTCTAAAGGGAGGACATTTTCTCCCCAATCTCTACCTATTACCTGCAGTGCTCACCAGTCCAGGCACAGCCTCCTCAGTCCTCTCCAGAGTTACCACCTCATGTGTCTGGGGCACTACAAATCCAAGCATACCAGGAGAGGGGAGGCAGCAGCAATATGATTTGGCTGGTGTTTTCTGATGAAAAGTGCTGCTGTATATTGTGTCTGCACAGTGTGTGTACTGTATGGGCATAATATAATTGATTATGTATTGTGCTTGATGGTCTTGAGGTGTTTATTCATATATTTTTATCTGAGTATGTAGTGAGCACATTTGGTCTCCTGAACTATGTCTGCAGCCTATGGCCGTCTCTTGTAGCATGTCCGCAGTCTCTGTCCGTCTCCTTTAGCATGTCCGCAGTCTCTGAACATCTCCTGTAGTATGTCTGCAGTCTCTGACCGTCTCCTGTAGTATCTCCGCAGTCTCTGACCGTCTCCTGTAGTATGTCCGCAGTCTCTGACCATCTCATGTAGTATGTCCTTAGTCTCTGACTGTCTCCTGTATCCTGTTTGCAGCCTCTGACCGTCTCCTGTAAGATAAAACCCAGAGCCACCAAGCTGGAGCCATTTGACTGAGCAATGCATGGTGCACCTGAGAGTTCAGTGACAGCGCGCCAGGCCAGTCTGAGGGGGGGGTCACTGATGTAAGGGGGGAGTGAATACAATAATGTGAGGGGGCACTAATATAAAGGCAAGCGTGCTCACTCCGCCATGTCCAGACCACGCTCCCCTTTGCAAAAGCATTTGACACAGTTCCCCATTAACGTTTACTGTACAAAGTAAGGTCCGTTGGCATGGACCATAGGATGAGTACATGGATTGAAAACTGACTACAAGGGAGAGTTCAGAGGGTAGTGATAAATGGGGAGTACTCGGAATGGTCAGGGGTGGACAGTGGGGTCCCCCAGGGTTCTGTCCTGGGACCAATCCTATTTAATTTTTTCATAAACGACCTGGAGGTTGGGGTAAACAGTTCAGTCTCCGTATTTGGAGACTATACTAAGCTAAGCAGGACAATAACTTCTCTGCAGGATGTGGAAACCTGTCAAGAAGATCTGAATAAACTAATGGGGTGGACAACTGCAATGGCAAATGAGGTTTAATGTGGAAAAATAGAAAATAATGCATTTGGGTGTCAAAAATATGAATGCAGTCTACTCATTGGTGGGAGAACCTCTGGGGGAATCAAGGATGGAAAAGGACCTGAGGGGTCCTAGTAGATGATAGGCTCAGCAATGGCATGCAACTGCTGCTAACAAGGCAAACAGAAAATTGGCATGCATTAGGAAGGGGATTAACTCAAGAGATAAAGCGATAATTCTCCCACTCTATAAGACTCTTGTTCGACCTCACCTGGAGTATCCTGTCCAGTTCTGGGCACCAGTCCTCAGGAAGGATGTGTGGAAATGGAGCGAATCGAGAGAAGGGCTACAAAACTAATAAAGGGAATGGAGGACATTAGTTATGAAGAAAGGTTACGAGCACTGAACTTATTCTCTCTGGAGGAGAGATGCTTGAGAGGGGATATGATTTCAATTTACAAATACCATACTGGTGACCCCACAATAGGGATACAATTTTTCTGTGAAAGGGAGTTTAATAAGACACATGGCCACTCATTAAAATTAGAAGAAAAGAGGTTTAACCTTAAACTGCGTAAAGGATTCTTTACTTTAAGAGCAGCAAGGATGTGGAATTCCCTTCCACAGGCGGTGGTTTTAGCGGGGGGCATCGATAGTTTAAAAAAACTACTAGATAAGCACCTGAACGACCACAAAATACAGGAATGTACAATGTAATACTGACATAAAATTACACACATAGGATGGACTTGTGTCTTTTTTCAACCTCGCCTACTACCTGTATGTAACTATGTAACATGGATGATGTCACAGAAGATACTGCTTTCCATAGGCCAAAACAAATCACTTGAAAAAAACATAAAGATCATGTTAATGTGTGTAAAAATGTGCATGAAATGCACCAAAAACACATGAGAATGGAGATGCTCAAGTGGGAACCTAGGTTTAATGACAGTGATTACTGGAATTGCCCCCCCCCCCCCCTGCATCAGAAGGTATAAGTAATCTTTTTCTTATGCAGTAATCTTTTTTCTTTTGCAGGCTGGTTTTGATAGGCCTGGAGCTCTCTGGTGGCAATGTAATTTTATAGTAAGACTTTCCTGCTAGGTCATTGCTGACCTCCTTCTGAAATGCTAGCAGTCAGGCTATGGAACTACATTGGCTTCACTGTGTGGGCAGGACACTGGCTAAGTTGTTAGCACTTCTGCATGGCAGCACTAGGGTTTTTGGCTCAAATCCCAACCAAGGCACAACCTGCCTGGAGTTTGCATGTTCTCCCTGTGCCTGTCTGGGTTGCCTTTGGGTTTCCTCCCACACTCCAAAGACATGCTTATAGGTTAATTGGCAGCTGTCTAAATTTGCCCTAGTATGTGTATGTATGAATGTGAGTTAGGGACCTTAGATTGTAAGCTACTTGAGGGCAGGGACTGATGTTAATGTACAACACATTTGTAAAGTGCTGTGTAAATTGTTGGTGCTATTTATGTACTTGTAATAAATACATTTTCTGAGTCACACACCTGGAACACGTATGCATACGATATCTGGAAAAGCTAAGTAATGTCAGTTCTTATCTGCATACTTGTTATGAGTCAACAAAGAGTACAGTGTAGAGTGCAGTGGAGAATGTCTTATAGGGCCCCTTACATTGCTGGTCAATAGGAGAAAAATATGCCCTGGCATCGGCTGGTGGAGCAAGAATGCCCCAGTGACAGTGGAAAAAAAAACATTCCCCAGCAGTAGTGAGGAAAAATGTAGACAGTGCTCAGTGGGAGCAGAAATTGCTGAGCATTGGTGTCAGTAGATAAAAACAAAACATCAAGTAAAAGAATAGTGGTACTCGGGAGAAAATAGTAAAAAAGTATTTGCGCTTAGTGGGAAAAAAATCCAAAAATGACTGCTGCTTAGTTGACAAAATTTTTTGGGAAGAGGAGAGGTCCAGTAGAATGTGGTGTTTTCACCACAATTAGATAGATAAAACTACTTTGCATTTTTTGTGCTTTCTGTTTCTGAAATACCTTGTTGGGTACAAGAACTGGCAATTGCCTTTGTCAAATTAATACTGTTCAATAGCGTTTCAGGTTAAAATAGGCTTTGCTTGCCTAAATATTACCTTTCAAACACTTATCTGTGCTACTCAAGATGCCAGCAGCAAATGCATTTGTAGCCCTGGCTGCACTTTTAGACCTGCCTACCAGCAGCAGGAAGTGTCCTCAGCACAGTAGGAGCACTGGCCATTTTTCTGCAGACAGGAGGAGAGCAGGACTTTAGCACCTCCAATTAGGAAGGACGAGCCGTCCAAGGGCACTTGGATTACAGGGCTGCTGTGTTGAGCTGAATGGAAGAGCTACCATGTACAATGCCCGGAGAGAGCTGCAGAGTGACTGCACAGCAGGGAGAACCTGGAGAGACTTTGATGAGTACTGCAAGCAGAAGAGAGAACCCCATAGATCTTGCCAGGAAACTTACACTGAGGACTTCATACAGGAAAAAGGCAGAGGCTTCATATGGGAGCCTCTTAGTGTGGCACGATCTCTCGGATCTGCCAATTAATCTTGCAACTACCTAAGGGTGTCCTGGCCATAACCCTCTCTCCCTAAGTTCTGTTAAGAGAAATAAAATCTCTTTTGTATTCAAGAAGTGTCTGGCGCCCAATGAATCTAACTGCTTTGCACCATCTATGCCACTATCTCTGGCCCTGGAGGTTCTCATTAGACCAAAGGAGGCCTGGGACCTTGAGACTAGACTCTGGATCCGCCCCTGATCCAACATTGTTAGTGAGGGGATTTCCACTAGGGTACTTATGGAATGGATATGGTTTTCATGTCTGGATACAGGAGCCAGTACAGGAGCCAGTATATCCCAGGTGCTGTGCAAGTTCCTGTGCCTGTGTCGCTATAGAAGATGGTAGCATTAATACAGCAATGTGCTGTACTGGGAAACCCTGTTTTAATTTATTCATGAAGCTGGGCCTACTAAAGAGACAGGGTTTACCTGACACAGGGGTCTTTTGGGTCTGGGAGTCATAGAAATGGACCATGACCCTAAACCTGTATAGCAACCTGTGGCTAGCTAAACTTCATGCAAAGGTGAACACCTAATGCAGGATCCAGTGCTCCCAGCAAATATTATAATCTTGCCCTACATATTGAGGTCCTTGCATGGTCCCCAAGATACACACTGCGTTTAACCAGTCCAGGAACTGCAAGGTAGCTCAAGGCAATAAGTAGTAAGATCTTGACAGAAGCTTCAAAAAGAAAGAAAATTGAAGAGTTTAAAACCAAAGATACTATTCTAGTAGAGAACAAGTACAATAACTAAGGACACTAGCAAAAAGCTGGAGATTCACAGGGTGGATGGGGTTAATGGGTGTGCTCTACGGGCGGCCCTAGCAAAAACAAATACAATACAACAAAAACAAAATGTCCAAACACTTGCAGATAGCTGCATATAACCTATGGTCTATGAAGAACTTCCAACTGTAACTGATCTGGATGGACTGTCCCTCTTTTGAAACTAAATTCTATAGTCCCCCTTTCATCCTCAATTGTTGCTCTTTATAGTCTGAAGTATGGACCTCTATAAAAAAAAAAAAAAAAAAAGATTTAACGGCCAAAAGTGTTAGAATGCAGTAAGGATGTGGTGTGGACGTGCCCCTCTAATAAACTTTTTTGGATGGCAGTGGTGGCTGAACTTAATGTGTGATTCAACCCTCGGATTGGACCCCAAGGTGTTCCTGCTAGGTATACTGGATGAACTTAGGTCGTTATGTTAAGTTAGGGAGTTTCTCTTAAAGTAGTCACCTCACCCTCCCATTTTGTCTTCATGGCATACCCCCATCGATACTGCTTTACCAATGTATACGCTGAATTATGCAAGTAGAAACTGCCCCCAAAAATTTGATAAGATATAGGCTGCCTGGATAGACACCCAGGGCTCTAATCAACCCGTATAATGACAACAGTGGAACTGTACTACTGTACTAGTGTTACTAAAGTCAAAACTTTTTTTTAATTAAAATAACAAACATGTTATACTTACCTGCTCTGTGCAGTGGTATTGCTCAGAGTGGCCCAATCCTCCTCTTCTTGGCTCTTCCTCTTCTTTAGAGGAAGCATTATAGCCAGCCGCAGGCTATGGGGAGACCGTGGCCCCAGTGGTCCTGAGCTGTGTGTCTACAGAGCCACGCTCCATAGATTTACACAGCAGGACTTAGGCCCGCCCCCCCCCACTTCCTCTTCATTGCATCTAAATGACAGCAGCAAGAACCAATGGCTCCTGCTGCTGCTTGAATGCAGTGTAAGAAGGGAAAGAGGGGAGAATAGATGCAGTCGTGCACAGTGCTGATCTCTTCTCCACTCTCTTACACTTCATACAGGGAAGGGAGGGGGGGGGCACAGGGAAACTGAAAACGTTTTTTACCTTAACGCAAACAATGCATTAAGGTAAACAATGTTTTTAGGTTTATTAACACTTTAATGGCTCTTTATCTTAATGGATGGCCATTTCCTCTCTGTGGCTGCTTTCCTCCCCTACTGCTCTCGTGCTTCTTCTTTGCCCTGCGTGTCCTCTCCTCTGCCCCCCCCCTTTTTCCCCCCTTTTCCCCACACTATGAGAGTGTCCTTATATCATTTTAAAATCCTTCAAGTAGACTAAATTCTTTAAATAGTTACTTATTAGACTATTTTTTTTTGATAAGTGTCATGAATCGCCAGTATTACCTTCATGCCCTGTCTTTATACTTAGCTGGTCTGTGTGTCAGCCTTGGGCTGACACAGAGTAATCTTCCCTGAACAAGACTCCACCTTTTAACACTGTGCTGTCCAAGCCTGCCTTACCTGAGCAATATTGTGTGTTTGGTTTCCTGTCTCCTGCTTGCCGTGTGCTTTACGTCTGTTTCTGTTACCGATCTTGCCTTGTTCTTTGACTATCCCTGCCTGCTTGTTACCCTGACCTTTGTCATGTTCTCTGTTTATCCTTGTCTGCTCCGACCTTTTGCTTATCTCCTGACTATCCCTTGTTGTCCTGGGCTGCTGCTTCCTCTCTATTCTCCTGTAGCCTACCGTTAGCGTGAGCTGGGAGATCCTAGGGGCTGTGACCTGGAGCCAGTTGCAGCGCAGTCCATCCTCACCACTAGAGGCTCTGGTGATCACCTGCTGGCTCTTAGACTCCGCGTCCTGGGGAATCTTATGCTCTAGCTCCCAGTGTGATCCGTGTTGGTGCTCCAGTGGACCTGCTTTTCTGAACCACCCAGAGTTCCATCCGCAGCAGTCAGCCATATGGTCCACTGCCTTAGCGGTGCACTCCTGACCCCAACAGTGTGCATCTGTCACCTGGCCTCAGGTGACCTGACAATAAGCTATTCGATAGAATCTGATCCCCACTGAAGTCAAAGGTAGCTGAATAATCCAGGCAACTAAATTAAATGCAATGGGAGCTGAATGTTAAAAACCAGTGTAGCACCCTCTAGTGTGCTACTAGAATAGTGTAGGCAAATTTATTTGACTCATAGTAAAGTGAGTCTGAATCTGGGTCGGGTTACTGCAGGTCAGGCTGAATGACTCACAGATGCAGGTCTCTGGTACCTCCCCCTGGGTCCAGAGGCTTGGAAAAGCTTCTGTAAGTTAGTGGGCGGAGGCCAGGAGGTCCTGATGTGCATACTTGAGGGAATCTGTCCAATCCCCAGGCAGAGGGCCAGGCAGGGTGGCTGGGTCAGCCCTTAAATATGGGAGAGCCATGCTAGCAGGGGAGGGGCAGGGTGGAAGATGGATTGCTGGGGAGGCTGTCAGTGGCCTAGGAGGAGTCCCCTAGGTCTAGGGGGGCCTTTGCCTCCAGGCTGGGCTCAGGCTGACATAAAGGATCCATTCATCATCACGGTTTGAACAGGATTCTTGCCTGTGAGCAGTGGGAGCAAAGAGGACAGAGTAAGTGCATCAGCACACCCAGGGATTTACAAGAGGAGAGACTCCCACATGTAGCAAGCTTTCAAAAAGGACAGCGCTGTGCTTAACCCTTTTAAACCTTGCCCTGGGAGATCTTCAGAGCAGCAGCCAGGAGGGCAGGTAGTACCTGCAAGCAGTGGAGCTGGGAGCAGTTCTACAGAGGAAAGGAGATATTCCTGCATGCAGTTTTGCATTATCTTCTGTGCTATTTTCAAAAGGGACTAAGAGTGCCTAGTCCATAAGGGGCTTTTGCTACTGATGCTTAAAGACTGAGTGTGTCCAGGAAGGAGAACAGTTCAGGATCTTATCTCTGTACATAGGAAGGAAGTTGTCCCCATCTGTCGTTTTGTCAAGTTGGGCATCCCATAAATTTCCCATCCAAGTTGTTACCCCTAATAAAACAACAAAAACAAAGCCAAGGGACTGACTTCTTGTGTCTGGGTGCAAGTAGAAAATGTGTGTTGCCTGGCTATGCAGGAATAGAAAAGCCATTTACCAGCAGCCCTTGCGGGGGTAGTGCTACACCAGTAAGTACTATGTTCTAGGCCATTAGGCAAGGAGTTGTCAAACAAATGACGTGGAGGAACCTGTACCAAAGCATAAACATTTTTTAGAAATTCTATTTGGTGGGGACCAGCAGTTTTAATAATGCTTATAGAGAAACTTTAAAAACACAAGAATTCTGTAAATGACATGCCTGGGGATGCCCTTAACCTGCCTGTGAAGTGGCACATTGGTATGATGTATACAACTTGTGACAACAAAACTGAAATTTACAAAGAAAAAAATGCTTAGCCTTTTTCCTGATGAAGGTCTAGTATGGATGTCAAGGGGCATCTCACAAAAACGAAACAGTGCCCCCCCCCAAAAAAAATTCATACAAGGCACTTATCTGAGGATGCAGCCTTGCTGGCCATGGAAGAGGAGGGACAAGCATGCGCCCCCTCACCACCAAACCATACCAGGTCACATGCTTTCAACATGGGGGGTGTATATAGTACCCCTACTTATCCACACAAAAAAGTGACAAAAGTGAAGCAAACAAAAAGTCCATCTTTTGCAACCTGTGTTTGGACCGAACCAAACTATGTGTAGTTGTATAAGATTTCCTATTAATTAATATAAAGGTTCAGCTTCATGGCAAAGCAGGGATTAAGGATCTTGTCCTCTGAGAGTTTCCTATGGGAGCACGACTCATAGACCCACACAAGAGCTGCAGATTTATATGGCTATATTCAAATTTCACTCTCTCTTCTAACTAGTTACAAAATATACTATAATGTTATTTTTCTACCTGCCTGGATAGAATGTACCTACAGGGCCTGTAACTTTGGGATTATGCTTGTTTAGTTGGGTTAAGAATTGTGGTCCAACATTTTCCCTTGTTATTTTATCCCTCATATTTTGTGTTTAACTTTTACATTCTCTTGTGATCAGATTAAACAAATTATAATATGGAAGTCTGCATAGATATAATACACTATTATTATTTTTTTAATACATGTCATTTGTTTACAGTCCTGGCACAGTATTACGGGCATAATGACCCAATTTATGTTTGTATTTTTTGGGATTTCACTAAATATATAATAGTTTAGTGTACAGTGTGAATGCCTGTTGATAGGATATTTAGGGGACACCTTTGAGCACAGGTATACTTTGTCTCAGGGATGACACATTGGAGTTGATTTAATAAAACTGGAGAGTGCAAAATCTGGTGCAGCTGTGCATGGCAGCCAATCAGCTTCTAAATTATGCTTGTTCAATTAAGCTTTGACAAAAAAAAAAACCTGGAAGTTTCTATGCAGAGCTGCACCAGATTTTGCACTCTCAAACCTTCGTTAACCCCCCCTCGTATTGTGTACTTCTAAATCATGAATACTCCACATGGTAGATCCTCTCTCGATAAAGCCTGCCCCTCTTTAGTTGTTGCTTGCCATAATGCTAAGGGCCTAAATAACTCCCATAAGTGTAAAATACAGCTCTGGAATTTATGCTGCAAGAGAGGCATTTTAACCGCTTGTACCAGTTGTACTGCGGCAGGTTAGCTCGGTTGCGTGAGCCGCCGTCATTGTACGTCGGGCACGTGTACGAGTCAATTCGCTAGCAGGGTAGTCAACCAGAGGGCCCAGTGGACTTGATGTCTGCTGGCCACCCGTGATCGCTCCAGAGAGAGGCAGAACGGGGCTCTCCCAGTGTAAAGAAACAGATCCCCGTTCTGTCAGGGGAGTAGAGTGAGATTGTCTGTTCCTAGAGATTAAGAACATCGATCTCTCGCTTCCTCCAGTCAGCCCAGCCCCCATACAGTTAGAAACACCTCCCAGGGAACACATTTAACCCCTTGTTCACCACTTGTGTTAACCCCTTCCCTGCCATTGTTATTTATACAGTAATCAGTGCATTTTTATAGCACTGATCACTGTATAAATGTCACTGCTCCCAAAAAAGTGCCAAACGTGTCCCATCTGTCTGCTGCAAGGTCGCAGTCTTGCTAAAAATCGCAGATCGCCGTCATTACTAGTAAGAAAAAAAAATGCCATAAATCTTTCCCCTATTTTGTAGACGCGATAACTTTTGCGCAAACCTATAAATATACGCTAATTGGGATTTTTTTTTTACCAAAAATATGTAGCAGAATACATATTGGCCTAAGCTGAGAAAGAAATTTGTTTTTTTTTAATACTTTGGGATATTTATTATAGCAAAAAGTTAAAAATATAGTTTTTTTTTCAAAATTGTCACTCTTTTTTTGTTTAGCACAAAAAATTAAAACCGCAAAGGTGATCAAATACCACCAAAAGAAAGCTCTATTTGTGGGAAAAAAAGACATCAATTTCATTTGGGTACAACGTCGCATGACTGCGCAATTGTCAGTTAAAGCAACGCAGTGCCATATCGCAAAAAATGGCCTGGTCAGGAAGTAGGTAAATCTGTCCGGGGCTGAAGTGGTTAAAAAAGGTTTAAAGCCTAAATTTGTTCACCACAACTACTTTCATATATATTATTTATAAGCTACTACTGAAAGATGCAAAGTGGTCATGCTTTTTCATAAAAGATTACTGTTTATTGAAAATGAGATCTAAAGAGATGTGCAATGTTATGTTACGATCACCGTTTCACCACAGGGCACATTTGTTCAAATGAAAACCAGAGGGATTTATGGTATTTTCTTTTAAGCAAAATACTGGAAAAGCACAAAGGAAAACTAATATTGGAGGGGGATTTTTTAATCTCTAAAAATAGCCCACAAAGGGAATTGCCTTCTTCCCTTAAAATGTATATATTCCTTTTTTGCAGAGCACAATGAGAGGGATACCTGAAATCATTAACACCAGAAAAACAGAGAGTATACCTTTTTACCAGGATATATTTTATCCTGGCACAAGCCACATCTGGGGCTATCACATTTGGAAAATTCTGGGATCTCCCAAACACGTCACACAATGTTGGTTGCACATTAGGAAATGCTTTCTTCCCTACCAGTAAGACAGTGGAAAATTTAAAGAAAAATTCCATATATGGATATTTTACATAGTTACATTGGTTCAGCTTGGATCAATGTGACTGTGCATATACTATACCTTTGGAATCCCTCTAAAAGCTGGAAACCACTTTTGTAGGCACCACTCCTGATTTACCTAGCTTCCAAAACACTACTATACAAGGAGCAAAATATTCCTGTATAGTGTAGTAAAATGCAAGGACATTGTGTAGGACACATTGGTCTGTAGGAAAGGTGACAGAATGTCTAAATATAGGTATATAATAATGCAAATCTGTCTATTTCTAAGGTAATAGAATATTGCAAAACATAGCCCTTAAAATGGTAAATTCAGGTCTTAATGATAGTTAAGAACCCACTTTAATATGGATTGTAATTGAATGATTCAAGGTGCCTCTTGGTAAAGAGGAAAACATCGTAGGTCTTTTCCACGACAAGACCCAACAACCTCCTCATCGCCATGAAAGGAGAAATAAAACACATGATGGCATTGGATATCTCAAAATGGTCTAGACCAGGGGTCTCCAAACTATGGCCCTCTGGTTGTTTGGGAACTACAATTCCTATCATGCCTAGTCATGTCAGAGTTTTACAAAGCCTCATGGAACGTGTAGTTTCGCAACAGCTGGAGGGCCATAGTTTGGAGATCCCTGACTCTAGACCCATTATCTGCTGGGGTAACATGGTACCAAAAGTGTTCAGCTATCCTGATTTTTACGAGGTCTGCTGGTGCAGCCTGAATACCAAACTTCACATTTAAGGCATGCGATAACATAAATTACATTTGACTGCTGTTTGGGAAAAACCCCAGTAGGGACCAACAAATTAACCTTTTTAGCTCTTCAATGTACAGCACAGTATCAGCAAGTGCTCGACCCACATCTGTATGAACCTTGACATTTTTGTTCTTTTTAAGAAAATGGGGGGAGAACCAGCAGCCCTCTTGTAAATCCATCAAAAGAAAAGCTGTTGGTCCACATGTAAGATAGGTACACTTCAGCTCAAACGCGCGTGTATATATATATATATATATATATATATATATATATATATATGTAGCACTAACTCACGGTGGAGCTGCTGATTTTTAGCAGGCTGTTACCGTCACCTTTTTACCTGTAATTTCACCAGTACCGGGTCTAGGGTCCCGTTGAGCTTATTATCAGAAAATGTAGACACCAGTCACTTGAATACTTTTCCAATGCTTTAATGGGAGATAACTGGAAGAAGTAGCAGGAAAGAGGTAGAAGAAGAGTTGCAGGGAAGTTCAAATACCTTTTCTTGGCGTAGCACTAAGGAATTGAAATCTTTGGGATGAATATATCCTCAGCTCAGGATTACATCTTTGTCCGCCCGGATAGGTCTCTCTCACCAACCTAGCAGCACAAACAAAAAGTCTCTGCCACAGACTTGGATGAAACAAAACTGTACGATCCTCTGCCACAGGATGTAGTAGTATTCGATGAACAGCAAACACAGTACCAGAACCTTTAAGCCAACCCGGCAGTACTTGTGCGGTAGAGTAGTTTAGGATGCATCCTCCAATCGAGTCACCAGGCCCTTCTTAAGACCAGCCTTGCATGGTCCCTTCCAAGATGGGTCCTCCCCTGGATCTTCCCGATTGTCCGGCTTCTTCCTGCAGGACAGACCGCACAGGACCATCCCAGCAACAGCAGGCCCCAGACAGACTTCTGTGTCTACCCGCTCGGCTGCCGCAACGCAACCCTCCAGGCCGGAGGGCCGCGAGCTAGAACTCACTAACACATGCCTCTAGGCCAGAAGGGCCACGAGGTAAAAGCTCTTTCAAAGATGGCGTCTGCCCCATAAATACCCTCTCCCAGAATGCAACCCGGAGGACCATCTCCACCGAGTTTTCACCGGGACAGAAAAGCACTCATATGTTTCAGCCTGTTGCTTTCCAACACCGACCCAGAGTGACAACGACACCCACAGGCAGAATGTAGAACCACACAACACAGCCAAACTGGAACAGAGGCTAATCTAACTGTAAATTAGATCTGAACTATGTACAGCACAGATAATCCACTAAATTTACCTAGAAGCGGTAGATTGGAAAATCTACCAGCGCTACATACTCCCCCCACTACAATAGACGTTGTCCTCAACGTCTGGCAAAATATGACTCTCAAGCCTAAGAGTAGGTATTTGAACTTAAAACTTGGATGAGAAAGAAGAAAAGACAGTATAGAAAGGTTACAGTTTCAAACATCTGTACAATAACATATTTATATCAGCAAAAGAAATCACATTAGTCACGTTACAAAACCCCACTATCTACCTAGCTGAAAAGCCTAACAGCTTGATAGGAGATCCAGTTGTTCCTGAAAGAAACAAAGTTAAACACACACAAAATATGTACAGTAGCATCACTAATAATTCAGGAGCAAAGCCTCATTCCACAAAAGAATGACACTCTCTTCCCACATATTTTCTTCTAATGAAAATGAACTGAAATAACTTGAAAAGTCCATCCCTTTTTTTTTTTTTGCAAATTATATCCTTTCCAGTAAACGAAATCTTTGGTTATCACAGAAGTCTTTGAATATATAAACGCTGAGGTGAACAAAATCTCTTGACCACGGAGATCTCTAAATACTAACATTATCTGACTATACACCTCAAAGTTCTCTTTTCCTTTTTAGAAGAACAGAAGACAACAGTTTTTTTTTTAATCACCAATAAAACCGGGGATCTGGCAATGTCAGTTTCCTCCCTTGTTTATCCACGGTGGTGATAAAATAGTCAATGTCATCTTTACCGGGTCTGCAAATGACCACCTTGTCAGCATAGATGTGCCATCCATAGTTCCAATGCAGCAAACATCCATTGAAGCGTTCATCCATAGCAGCAGAATACCCAGCTTTCCGGAAAGGTTTTGGTACAGACAAATAGTTCCAAACAGCTTCAGGGTACCACTGTTCCCGGTTGGCCTCAATTTCCTGCATAATTTCCTGAGTCACATAGGGAAATTCCAGACCATATTCTGTGGCAACACGTTTGGTGAGCACTCTCTGTATACGGCCAAGTCTAGGCAAAGTTATATTTTTCCCCAAACCAGGAGGCACACAAGAATTTGGTGATTTGCGCACCATAGATCCAATGGGTGTCTGCTCACTCTCAAGCAAACTAACAACTTTAGACAGTGTCTCTTTGGTAGTACTGTGCGGCTCCACACAAGGTGATGTCTTCCCAGAATCCATGGCTATCCATTCTGAGAAAGTAAGGGCAGAAGCAACATATTCCCACTGGGCCCACAATAGTTCCTGTGACATGGTCTCGAACAAATCATCATCACCGGAGAGATTTGACATAGAATCTATCTCCGAGTCTCTCAACTCTTCCGCTAGCAAATATTTACAAAGAGTCCCAGATATGTTCCCCTTTGATCTCTTACCTGTTCCTGACATGGACTTCTCTGGATCCATGTACTCCTCTGGCTCCAGTTCGGATAGTCTCTGGGCCAGGCCTCGACCACGGCCGCGGGAAGCCTTCACATATCCCACCTTCCTTTGGACAGGTGCAGCGGGGATAGGTGTAGTAGAAGTTGAACAAAAAGTGATGTCCGCTGATGAAGCAGTAACAGCGACATCTATCTCAGGAACACTCACAGCACCAGACGAGGTCATGGCCTGTTGCTCTCCAGCGGCGATGGCAGAAGTTTCCACTGTGGCAGTACGTGTAGCCCAGTCCATACGATAAGCACGGAGTGACATTGTAGGTTGCTCCACTGTGAACAAATATTCTCCGCACTGCAAACAGCGAACAAATGGATGGAGATGTACGGCCAGTCCTTCATACTTGTGGCAAAGCATGCCCACCCCTTCGATATCTCCAACTGTGTATAGTACAAACCGCCCCTGCGGCTTCAAACGAATGCTGGTATCTGTAAGCAGGGTTCCGGCTAACATAGCACCCGCAGCGGTACCTGTAGAAAACATCTTGGATCCCATAATCGGCGGTACCAATGGAAAAGAAGACATGGCTGCACTCTGATCCTCTCAGTACGATCACGGGGCTTCTCTCTCCTTTGGCGCCAAACACGTACACAACCGCGTCCCATGCGGCAACAAATAGATTAGACTCCTCCTACTTGTTCCTCTGATCACGTAGCTCCCGGGCTTTAACGTCTCACCTGCAGCCTACGCAGTCAGAAATAAAGTCCTGCAATTTAACCCCTTCTTCTCCTGGAAAAAGTGACAAAGTCCAGAAACCTCTTGTTAAAATAAACTCCCGGTGAAATACTTCTCAGGGCTGCTCAGGGTAACGGCAAACAATCCCGGACGACGCCCCCCAAATGTAACACTAACTCACGGTGGAGCTGCTGATTTTTAGCGGGCTGTTACCGTCACCTTTTTACCTGTAATTTCACCAGTACTGGGTCTAGGGTCCCGTTGAGCTTATTATCAGACAATGTAGACATCAGTCACTTGAGTACTTTTACAATGCTTTAATGGGAGATAACTGGAAGAAGTAGCAGGAAAGAGGTAGAAGAAGAGTTGCAGGGAAGTTCAAATACCTTTTCTTGGCGTAGCACTAAAGAATTGAAATCTTTGGGATGAATATATCCTCAGCTCAGGATTAAATCTTTGTCCGCCCGGATAGGTCTCTCTCACCAACCTAGCAGCCGGAACGCAGCACGAACAAAAAGTCTCTGCCACAGACTTGGATGAAAGAAAACTGTACGATCCTCTGCCACAGGATGTAGTAGTTTTCGATGAACAGCAAACACAGTACCAGAACCTTTAAGTCAACCCGGCAGTACTTGTGCGGTAGAGTAGTTTAGGATGCGCCCTCCAATGGAGTCACCAGGCCCTTCTTAAGACCAGCCTTGCATGTTCCCTTCCAAAATGGGTCCTCCCCTGGATCTTCCCGATTGTCCGGCTTCTTCCCGCAGGACAGACAGCACAGGACCATCCCAGCAACAGCAGGCCCCAGACAGACTCCTGGGTCTACCCACTCGGCTGCCGCAATGCAACCCTCCAGGCCGGAGGGCCGCGAGCTAGAACTCACTACCACATGCCTGTAGGCCAGGAGGGCCCCGAGGTAAAAGCTCTTTGAAACATGGCGTCTGCCCCATAAATACCCTCTCCCAGAATGCAACCCAGAGGACCACCTCCACCGAGTTTTCACCGGGACAGAAGAGCACTCATATGTTTCAGCCTGTTGCTTTCCAACACCGACCCAGAGTGACAACGACACCCACAGGCAGAATGTGGAACTGCACACAACACAGCACAGATAATCCACTAAATTTACCTAGAAGCGGTAGATTGGAAAATCTACCAGCGCTACAGCGCTACATACTCCCCCCACTACAATAGACGTTGTCCTCAACGTCTGGCAAAATATAACTCTCAAGCCTGAGAGTAGGTATTTGAACTTGATTGGAAAATCTACCAGCGCTACACACACACACATATATATATATATATATATATATATATATATATATATATATATATATATATATATAGCTTTTTTACTCAGAGAATAGGTGCAGGAACTCAAACAAGCCACTTTTCCCCGTGTGGGGGAGCTGGAGAGCTTGCTGCAGCAAATGGTGGGTTTGGCCAAATGGAGGGTCTTAAAGGGACAATAAATACCAGGAGTGTCTTACTTAAAGAGTGCAGAGTTCAGGAATTTGCTTTGTACAGGGTTCAGGGGTGCGCTATGTACAGAGTGCAGGATTCAGGGGTGCGCTATGTTCAGATTGCAGGATTCAGGGGTGCGCTACGTTTAGAGTGCAGGGTTCTGGGGTGCGCTACGTTCAGAGTGCAGGGTTCAGGGGTGCTCTACGTTCAGAGTGCAGGGTTCAGGGGTGTGCTACGTAAAGTGCTCAGGGGTGTGCTAACAAAAGAGTGCAGGGTTCTGGGGTGCGCTACGTTCAGAGTGCAGGGTTCAGGGGTGCACTACGTTCAGAGTGCAGGGTTCAGGGATGCGCTACATTGAGAGTGCATGATTCAGGGGTGCGCTACGTACAGATTGCAGGATTCAGGGGTGCGCTACGTTTAGAGTGCAGGGTTCTGGGGTGCGCTACGTTCAGAGTGCAGGGTTCAGGGGTGCTCTACGTTCAGAGTGCAGGATTCAGGGGTGTGATATGCAAAGAGTGCAAGGATCAGGGGTGTGCTACGCAAAGAGTGTAGGGTTCAAGGGTATGCTACGTACAGAGTGCAGGGTTCAGGGGTGCGCTACATACAAAGTTCAGGGGTGTGCTACGTACAGAGTGCAGGGTTCAAGGGTGCGCTAAATACAGAGTGCAGGGTTCAGGAGTGCCCTACACAAAGAGTGCAGGGTTCAGGGGTGTGCTACGTAAAGTGCTCAGGGGTGTGCTAACAAAAGAGTGCAGGGTTCAGGGATGCGCTACATTGAGAGTGCAAGATTCAGGGGTGCGCTACGTACAGAGTGCAGGGTTCAGGGGTGCGCTACATTCAGAGTACAGGGTTCAGGGGTGCGCCACATTCAGAGTGCAGGGTTCAGGGGTGTGCTACGTGAAGAGGGCAGGGATCAGGGGTGTGCTACGCAAAGAGTGCAGGGTTCAGGTGTGCGCTATGCAAAGCATCCAGGGTTCAGGAGTGCCCTATGTACAGAGTGGTGGGTTCCGGGGTGCGCTATGTACAAAGTGGTGGGTTCTGGGGTGTGCTATGTACAGAGTGGTGGATTCCAGGGTGCCCTATGTACAGAGTGGTGGGTTCAGGGGTGCGCTATGTACAGAGTGGTGGGTTCCGGAGTGCGCTATGTAAAGAGTGGTGGGTTCAGGGGTGCGCTACGTAAAGAGCGGTGGGTTCTGGGGTGTGCTATGTACAGAGTGGTGGGTTTCGGGGCATGCTATGTACAGAGTGGTGCGTTCAGGGGTGCACTATGTAGAGTGGTGGGTTTAGGGGTGCGCTATGTACAGAGTGGGGGGTTCAGGGGTGCGCTATGTACAGAGTGATGGGTTTCGGGGTGCGCTATGTACAGAGTGGTGGGTTCCGCGGGTGCGCTATGTACAGAGTGACAGGTTCAGGGGTGCGCTATGCAGAGTGGAGGGGTTCAGGGGTGCACTATGTACAGAGTGGTGGGTTCCGGGGTGCGCTATGTACAGAGTGGTGGGTTCCACGTGTGTGCTATGTGCAGAGTGGTGGGTTCAGGGGTGTGCTATGTACAGAGTGGTGGGTTCAAGGGTGCGCTGAGGGAAAAGAGACTGATTGTGTGTTCATACAAGGTATGAACAGCGATCTGTCATCTCCCCTAGACAGTCCCATCCCCCTTCAGTTAGAACACAGTTAGGGAACACAATTAACCCCTTGATTGCCCCCTAGTGTTAACCCCTTCCCTGATAGCGACATTTTTACAGTAATCAATGCATTTTTATAGCACTGATCGCTGTATAAATGCCAATGGTCCCAAAAATGTGTCAAAAGTGTCTGTTGTGTCCGCCATAATGTCGCAGTCCCAATAAAAATCGCAGATCGCCGCCATTACTAGTAAAAAAAAAATAATAATAATAAAAATGCTATGCTATAAATCTATCCCCATTTTGTAGATGCTATAACTATAAACCAATCAATATACGCTTATTGCGATTTTTATTACCAAAAATATGTAGAAGAATACATATCGGCTTAAACTGAGAAGAAATTAGCTTTTTTTAAAAAAAATGGGGATATTTATTATAGCAAAAAGTACAAAATATTGTGTTTTTTTTTCAAAATTATCGCTCTTTTTTTGTTTATAGCACAAAAAATAAAAACTGCAGAGATGATCAAATACCACCAAAAGAAAGCTCTATTTGTAGGAAAAAAAGGACGTCAATTTTGTTTGGGTGGAGCGCCGCACGACCGTGCAATTGTCAGTTAAAGAGACGCAGTGCCGTATCGCAAAAAATGGCCTGGTCATTGAGCAGCCAAATCTTCCGGGGCTGAAGCGGTCAAACCAAAAATGACTCCCACTTTTGACACAAAATTTCCCCCCTCCCCTAGTACAGAGTTCTCTCATCCCCATCCTTGGCAGGATTGACATCCCCCATCCAGTGTAAATCCTATTCCCCTGCCATCACACCCCCCCATTCCCCTGCCACCACAACCCCCCTGCCCCCCTCCTCCCCCATTTGTATAAGCAGCACTCTCAAATTGCCCCTGTAAACACAGATCTCAGATGCAGCGCGGCTTGATGCGGGTGGGATAGTACTTCCTCCTCCTTGCGGTCTGTCACGAGAGATGGTAGAGCCGAGGAAGGAGTGTTGTGGAAGCTTCCTCGGCACTGTTACACAGAGTGGCGGCGGGAGGTGATAGATGATGCAGCCGCAGTGGGTGCCGATAAAGCCTGGGTGCCGGGCGCTAGTGGTGACATTCGTGCCCACACCCCCTCTTCCGGTACACGATACATTAGTGTAACTGGGGACCGCAGGGAGGAACGGGTTTCATTGCAGCCACACAGAGAGGAGTGCTATCACTTCTAAATACAGAAGCCAGACTTCTGTGTTAGAAGTGACAGTAGTGAACAGGAGCTGGCAGCGGCATCATGGCGAGAACACAAAAGCTGAAGAAAACAGTGGAAATTTTGACAGCCCGGGGAAGGAGGAGGTGGAGGGAGCCACGGCGCCCCTATCAATGCGGTGCCCAGTGGCAGATGTCCCCCCTGCCCCCCTTGTTCTGGCCCTGGTTTCAGGAAAGAAATTTGCTCCGTGTAAGGCCTGCCTTAGCCGTTACTGTATCACCCACACAATGTGGTAGCTAAAAAATTCAGAACTAGGTGATCACATTTGCATGTAAGGCACAAATTGAATTCATTCACATTTATATAATCCACAAAATTGTTCATAACATCTGGTGACCCCCACCAAACAAGCAGGTCATCTATATAGCAGCCATATCATTAGATAGATGGAATATTGTAGAGCCCCTCCTACTATCCCATATTATGGTGTTCAAGAGAGGGAGAAAAAGCTCCCAAAGAACTCGGCATTGTTACAGGTAGAAAACACTGTCACCAAGGAAAAAGTTGTGGGAAAACAAAAATTCCACAGCAATTAACAGAATGTTTGTGGATATTACTCCAGGGCAGTTATGGCCAGCTCATGGGGAATTGACTAGTAAGAAACCCTGACATCCATAGTAACTCACAAATAATCCTCTCTCTATACAAAATGCACATCTTGTAATTTGATTGATTCCTGGTTAATCAGCTGAAAAGCAAGCTTTGGTTCTATCAGCACTACACCGTTTAACAAACTTCCATCTGAAAATCAAAAGAGCCAAAAGGCAAGAAATTCTTGGCTGAACAGAGACTGCAGTCAATCAGACGTACAATAGCCGCCAGAGTAGATTCCTCCATCTACAGTATGTTGTTTAGCATGAATATTGATTTCCCCTGTTCAGCCTGTGGGGTTGAACAAGGGAAATCTTGCCATGTATGGCTAATCTTAGTGTCTCTAATAATGCCAGGTAAACTAATTTCCAGAGGCTATAGAAAAGCGTCTATCCACTCCTCCAGTATTTCAAATAATCAGCCTTCATCAGCAACAATAGGTTCCTCCCCATGGGTCTGGCAGGTTTACGGACCATACACACAGGCCGAATATCGGGTAGCATCGGCCAGTTTAATAAAAACCGCTGACATTCGGCCTATGTGTATTGCAGCCGGTCCAACAGAAGCCAGCCAATGGCTAAGAGCGCTGACTGGTGTGTTCTGGCAGGGGGGCATCCCCCTGTCAGAACACAATAGCTCAGCGTGAAGATTGCGGTACTAACATCGAATAGTTAGTACAGCGGCTCCTTCCAAGCTCTTTCGTTTTTTTTTCGTTCAGCTTGCTGGGTTGAATGAAAAAATACTAATTGTGTGTACAAGGCTTTAGGCAAGTGATGAAAGGTCTACTGGACAAGTCAACATACAGAAATTCCACCACTTTTTTTAGGGATACTCCAAATGAAATGAAATCTAAAAATGGTTATTGAGAGTCTTTCATCAGAACCTTAAGCTGGTCATAGGTGGGTAGAATTTCCAGAGGAAAATCTTAGATAAAGAAGGTTCTAATTAAGTTTGTTTGTTTTTCTAATCATTAGTAGGTCAAATCGATGTTCGTTTTCAATTGCAGTGACGAGAAAGTTAGGAGGAGCAGGATGGGAAATTTTTCTTAAATGAACAAACAGTGTATGTGTTTTTCATTTGGTAAAGTCCTTTTATTCCAAAATCAAATGTTAAAATCAAATGAAATCTTTCGAATAAGAAATACTCTCAGAGTGTACTGAAAAATTTTGTATGAATTTTCCTAGGACTTTGCCTGAGAATTTTTTTTTTAATTCTATCCATCTATGGACAGCTTTACTTAGAGGAAGGTAAATCACTTTATCACTAAGCTGACAGAGAACCTCTCTCCTATATTTAGAACAGTCTGATGCTGCATACACACGATCGGAATTTTGGTCGGAAAAAGGTATGATGGTTTATCCGACGGGATTCCGCTCAAGCTTGTGTTGCATACACACGGTCACACCAAATTCCGACCGTCAAGAACGCGGTGACATACAACACGTACGACAGGACTAGAAAAGGGAAGTTCAATAGCCAGTGCGCCACCCTTTGGGCTCCTTCTGCTAATCTTGTGTTAGTGAGAGACGATTCGTGCTTTTCAGACTCGTGCTTTTCAGTCCGTTACTGCTCTTCAGTTTGTGCTTGTGGGTTTGTATCTGGTTTTCAATGCGTGTAGTCAGTTCGTATCTGTTTTTCAGTGCGTTCTTGTCTGCTTGTTTCTGATTTTCAGCTCGCTTTTCTCAGGCCTTGCTGTTCTTCAGTACGTTCTATTAGTTAGTTCTGACCAGCCGACTGTTTTGAACCCATGTTATGGGTACGTGCTCGTCATAGAGTTCGTGCTATGCGGGGGCTTGGTGTTGGGGTTCTTACTTTGACCCAAGCCCAGTCCATGAACAGGGTGGGGAGGAGTTCATGGACCAAGAATTGGTTGCTCCAGCGTGACCAATTCTCTCACATGCCTTTGCTGCATGAGATCCAGGAGAATAACCCTGATGATTTCAGGAATTTTCTACGGATGAGGGACCCCCTTTTTCACCGTCTGTTGGCTTTGCTGTCCCCTTATATTATGAAGCAGGACACCTGCATGTGGCAAGCCATCACTCCGGAGCAGAGGCTAGTCGCCACGTTGCGGTACTTGGTAACAGGGAGAAGTCTACAGGACCTCAAGTTCTCTACAGGCATCTCCCCCAGGCTCCGGGGATCATTATTCCAGAGACCTGTTCTGCTATCATTCAGGTCCTGCAGAAGGACTATATTAGGGTAAGTTTTCTCCTTTAACATCACATTCTATGTATTTAATGTTTGCTAATGTATTGTATTTCTTTCATCATTCCCTAATTACCATTATTGTAATATGCTGTGAATGTCCTCTTTATCCTCATGCATGCTGTAATCTTTTAATGCTCCTTTTTTTTCCTTCATGCATATTTGCCTTCACTAACCTCCCCAGCATGCTATCCTGGGCTCATACACACCTAGTCTAGTCACTTAACAATGTATTTTGTCAGCTCCATTGTAGTACTTTACCCTAAACACCCCCTAAAATGGGTACAAATGTTATTGTTGTCCTTACATTCAGGCAGAGTGCCATAATCTTTTTTTTTGGGCTCCCAAACTCATTTAGGACCCCCCCTAAAATTTTTACAATGGGCCATCAGAGGGGGTGAGGAATCTGATAAGTGGACCTTATACTTTTGTCTTTAAATACTCCTTAAAATAAATGTTATACTGATGTTGGCCAAGAATGTTTGTGCCTAATCTGCTTGCAATGTTATGTGCAAAAGTACTAATTTGTTTTTTTATGTTTTGACTCCACAGTTTCCTTCAACGCCACAGGGATGGCTTTCCCAACTGTGGAGGGACAATCGATGGGAAGCACGTCCACATGGTCCCACCACCCCATTCGTGGTCATACTATTTTAACCATAAGGGGTTTCATAGTATCGTGTTAATGGCGGTGGTGTGGGCGACATATGAGTTTCTCTATGTGGACGTGGGGAAGAATGGGCGGATGTCAGATGGTGGAGTCTTTGCCCAGACCGAGTTCTACCGATGTCTCCAGAGTGGTGGCTTGGGATTGCCACCTGCGGAAGAGAACGTCGAAGGACTCCCATTTGTTTTTATCGCTGATGAAGCATTTGGTCTGGGTGATCACATGATGAGGCCATTCCCCCAGAGGACCCTCACCCCGGAGAAGAGGGTTTTTAATTACCGGCTGGCCAGAGCCAGAAGAGTCATTGAGAATACCTTTGGGAAAATGGCCAGCCGGTTCCGCCTATTTCTAACGGCAATAAATATGGCGGAGTACAAACTTAACCACATCGTGTTATCATGCTGCATACTGCACAACTTTTTAAAGCGAAATACTACTAGTTATGTAGCCTCAGTTGGACCTGAGGCTGGACTTCATGAAACAACGACGGCCCTGGAAGCTGGCCGTCCTGGCTTGCACCAGTGAAGTGCCCTTGAAGCGCCCGCGAAGTGCGTCAAAAATATGTGGATTATTTTACGGGTGGGGGGGCCATTGCTATGCCAGCAAATTTTTAAAAATCTTCCAAAAAAAAAATATGATAAAATCTTGAATTTGATTTACTGCTTGTGTTTCTTTTATCTGTCTCCTAGGTTCTCCTAGTGCACTTGTAGTGCCAAGTAGTTTTTCCATTATTTGAATAACACCAACTTAATCCAAAAACTGGTATTGAGCATTGAAAGAAGAAGCCACACATTGTTGAGTATAAAACCTTTTACTTTTAAACAGGCATGTTTCAAAACATAACATACACAACTCAGCAACTTACAAAGTTCAACATTTCAAAACTGAAGGCAATATCAGATGTTATAGTGTCAAAAATGCATTGATATTGCCTTCATCAGATGCAGTGATGTCACCCCTGTAAAAGCCAAATTTAGAAGATGCACACAAATTGGGACTCAAAATGGGGATTTCCCTCCTGATCCCATACCTAATGTCAACATGTGCTTTCTCTCATCATGGGGGATCAATGGACGTGTTTTGGGGGTGCAACCCATTCCTCTCACCTACTGGAGTTACGAGGAAGGGGTTGCACCCACAAAACGCGTACATTGATATCCCCTGATGGCAGATAGCACATGTTGACACACTGTGTGCATCTTCCAAATTTGGCTTTTAAACTGTATTAAAACATTATTTAAATTTTCTTTTCAAAAAATAAAAATTAATATTTTTCGGATTTAGATTCTCCCTAATACATCAATCATGTTCTTCATTCTTTGTTTAATCTCCTTGGTTTTTTCCTTTATGGTGTCTAAATCCCGACTACAAAACATTATCTCCTGGATTAGCCTTTGTGCACTGTCAGTGGTGAAATGAGGAGATTGCTCTTCCACAACGTGCACATCACCTAAAAGAAAAAATACACACCGTGTATTATAAATATGCAGGCATACATCTATTACCTGAATCTGTGGTCTCAGACACTCACCTGTTGTGGTGACAATCTCAACCACCTCTCCTTCCTCAACATCCTCTGGTTGTGGTGTCCTCTGCTCCCCTTCTTCAGGAGGTGGGGGTTTCCTGGTGTCCTCAAACGTCCGGAGTCTTTTCTCCCCTATGAGAATGAAACAAAAGGTATACTTAGCACACAGATATTTGTGGCCAGAAATATGAATGAGAAACATTGCTTGGAAGTGGGGTACAATTGTCTGTTTAGGCAGAGTTCCAAGTTGAAGACATGATTTATTCCCTTAACAAAGCTGGAATACTTAACTTTTTTGGCCAATTTTCACATATGGAGACACCCCAAGTATCCACTGGAGCACCTGTGTGGGACACTCTAAAAAGTATCTTCTGGTGTCCCACACTAGTGCTCCTGAGTCCAGATGTGTAAACAGCTGCTGAGTGTCCTCTCCTTGCATTACACTGAATCAAGTTTGCATTTCATTCTAGTTACAAACACATCAAGACAACAATGTCCTAAACTTCTTTTATTGCAAATTAGCATGACCAAATGTAGTTAACCCTATATTTGCCAAAAACATTGTATTTAGTTGGCGAATGAACAATGTTTACTACAAACGATTACTATGCCCACGAGGCTGAAAGTAGCCATTTTAAACTGTACAACAGTAAAGAAAAGCACATGGAGCAGCATGCAAGTAATAATAATAATAGGAACATACGTCAACTATTTACTTTTTAGAAGCACTCTCTTGATTCTTCTGTACTGATCGTGCTCCCTCAATTTCAGGTCTGACCAGCGTTTCCTCAATTGCTCCTTGGATCGTCGTACCCCAAAATTCCTGTGCAGACTCTTCACAACTTTAATCATGATCTTGGCCTTTCTCACATTTGGGTTTAGGTACGGTCCATACTTGCCGTCATAGTCGGCCCTCTTCAAGATGTCCACCATCTAAACCATCTCTATAAAGGCCATATTTGAGGCCTTAAATCTTCTCCTCCGGGATCGGGACGTTTCTGGCTCTGGGCTTTCCTTCTCATTACTGCTATTACGCACCTGCTGTGTCTCCGCCATGTCATCTCCCACTGTGCTGAAAGAGAAGGGGCGAGGAATATTCTAGAAAGAACGGCAGGGGCGAGCGACACGGGCGGAGTTTTACGCATGCGCAGTGTATATAAAGCTAACACGTGTGTGTCGTACGTACGATCTGTGAGCGGAGGAAGCGCTGAACGTTATAACGAAGGTAACATTTTAACTTGGGACATCAGTGGCCTATACTGATTCAAGATTGAGGCCTATATTGGGATAAGATTAGGAGAGTTTAGCATGATATTAGTGTTTTTGTCTTGTGTTTTGTCTGGCAGCAAATATGAAACAATTCAAAGACCCTGAATTCATGGGCCAGTTCATAGACAGATACAGGGATATGAGAAATTTGTGGGAGGTTAAAAACCCCTTATAGAGAAATAAACCAGCTAGGAAGGCATCGCTGGAGAAACTGCTGCAATTTGTGAAGACGCAGGTCCCCGACGCAGACATCGAGTTTGTCGAGAAGAAAATTGGTAGCTTGAGAAACACGTATAGAAAGGAGCTTAACCACTTCAGCCCGGAAGAATTTACCCCCTTCCTGACCAGAGCACTTTTTGCGATTCGGCACTGCGTCGCTTTAACTGATAATTGCGCGGTCGTGCGACGTGGCTCCCAAACAAAATTGACGTCCTTTTTTTCCCACAAATAGAGCTTTCTTTTGGTGGTATTTGATCACCTCTGCGGTTTTTTTTTTTTTTTGCACTATAAACATAAATAGAGCGACAATTTTGAGAAAATGCATTATTTTTTACTTTTTGCTATAATAAATATCCCCCAAAAATATATAAAAAATCAATTTTTTTCCTCAGTTTAGGCCAATACGTAATCTTCTACATATTTTTGGTAAAAAAAATCACAATAAGCGATTATTGATCAGTTTGCGCAAAAGTTATAGCGTTTACAAAATAGGGGATAGTTTTATGGCATTTTTATTAATATATATATTTTTTTTAATGGCAGCGATCAGCGATTTTTATTGTGACTGCGACATTATGGCAGACACATCGGACATTTTTGACACATTTTTGGGACCATTGTCATTTATACAGCAATCAGTGCTATAAAAATGCACCGATTCCTGTGTAAATGACACTGGCAGTGAAGGGGTTAACCACTAGGTGGCAGTGTAGGGGTTAAGTGTGTCCTAGGGGCGTGTTTCTAACTGTGGGGGGAGTGGCTACATGTTACATGTCACTGATCTCTGCTCCAATGACAGGGAGCAGAGATCGAGTGACACTGTCACTAGGCAGAACGGGGAGATGCTGTTTACATCAGCCTCTCCCGGTTCTTCCTCCCCGTGAGGCGATTGCGGGTATCCCCGCGACCTGACTCACGGAGCTTGCTGCGGGCGCGCGCACGCGCCCACTGGCCACCTCTTAAAGGGCAACGTACAGGTACGTGGTTTCGCCTGTACGAGCCCTTCTGCCGCAGTATATCTGTGTGAGGCGGTCGGCAAGCGGTAATAAGGTCCAGGCTTCCATTAGATCAGGAGCAGCAGCAGAGGATGTGTATGTACCCAGTCTGTGGTACTACAACAGGATGTGGTGTCTGGAAGACCAGATTGAAGCCAGGGAATCACTTTCTACACTTCCATCCACCCTTCCTTCAACCCTACCCTCAACCCCAGCTGAGGCTTCTGAGGATCAACCTGGGCCTTCCATCCTGGAAGAAGTGGAGGAGCCCAGCTGGTGCCAGGTATAGTATATTTTAACATATTTATTTTACGAAAATTATTGTTGTTAACTGGATGTTATTATTGATAACAAACGAATGATTAAACAAAAAGTGTTTGACATATCAATAGACAGTAGTGACCAAAAATGATTGGGACAAGAATGAAAAATGCTGGGCTCAGAATGATAGTCTTTTCTATTTATTAACATTCAATTTGCAACAGTCAAGAGCTGAAAATTGAGTGTGATTGATGAACCAAAAACTAAAACTATGTCCCTTTTTCATACACAGGAAGACCTCAGCCAGGACGAGGCTCTGGAATGTGGCAGCCAGGAGGAGGCGGGGGTAAGTGTCAGCCAGGGGGAGGCGGGGGTAAGTGTCAGCCAGGAGGAGGCGGGGGTAAGTGTCAGCCAGGAGGTGGCGGGGCCCTGTAGCCTCACCCAATCCCAGGTGCCTCCCCTCCGCCTTACAACAAAAAGGGCCAGGAAGGGGAGCAACGTGGAGGAGGCAGCACTGGGCCTCATTAAGGAAGCTAATGCGGCCCTGAAAACACCCCCCAACGAGTCCTATGGCTGCTATGTAGCTGCAAAATTGCAGCAAATGGAGGACGGCCAACGCTTCATGTGTGAGAATCTTATTTTTCAGGCCCTTCGGAAGGGGTTGAGGGGCCAAATTAGTGAGAACATGCACTCCTCCTCCTGCCACAAGTCCACCTCCAGAGCCACAGCCTCCAAGGAAGACCGCAGGGAAGGCTGCAGGGAAGCGTGGAGGGAAGGCTGCATTGAAGACAAGAAAGTGATGACCTGGGTTCAGTCTGCTCTGAGAGAAGACGCAGGCTGTTGTAGTACCACAGCCTGGGGACATATATGTCATCTGCTGCTGTTCGTGATCTCTGGGAGTCCTGGACTAGATTGTGCTCCCTATTATATGGACTTCTCAGGCTACCAATTTTTAGTTACAAAGAGTTGATGTGTGCCCTGGGGTACAAAGGCTTCGTAAATTCAAGCAGTTTCTTCAGCGTTGCCTTCCTCCTTTTTTTGTTATTATGAGCCAGAATAAATGTTTTTTTTTTATATGAAAATACTTGCCTATGTGTTTTTCTTCAAATAGGACAGTTTGTTTGTGAGTAGGCATGTACATTTCAAAAATACAATGTCAAATTAACAAGGGACAACAACCAACCTCTTGAGCTTTATAAAAATACAAGATGATAATGTTGTTGTGTAAACTTGACACACACAAAAAAAAAATAAAAAAATTATGGAGATCACTAGAAACTAATTTAAAAATAATCCAAAAAAAAAGGAGATCTTGATTAAAAATAAAAAAAGATGACTATAAAAAATAATTCTAAACATTATTTTGGAGATATGGCTTTAAAAACAAAAAAGATTATTCATGAGATCACGAGAAATAATAAAGAAATCAGTTTGTCATAACTCTGTGTGACTATCAGCAGCAAAACAAATTCATTCTTCTAGCATTATAAAGGACAAAAGAATGCACTGCATTAAAAGATCCAATAATTTGCAGTGTGACGAATGTGCTATCTCCATTACGAACGCTAGTTTTACCAGACCGAGCGCTTCCATCTCCTACTTTATTCTGAGCATGCGTCATTTTTTGCGTGTCTGGATTGCATACAGACGGTCGCATTTTCAGATAGGAACTTTTTCCGGCCAAAAAATAGAGAACATGCTCTCAATCTTTTGCTGGCTGGAATTCCGCCAGCAAAAGGCCGATGGAGCATACACACGGTTGCACCAAAATCTCTCATCTGAGTTTTGCTGGCGGAATTTCCGACCGTGTGTACGTGGCATTATGCTACCGCCTTAACCCCTCCAGCATCTCTGATATGAAAATCCTTATTTTGTTGAAAGGCCTTTCACCCATTAAATGTTAGGCATACTGCTTCTGTCTATTTTAGACTTTAAACCAAACAGTTCAGCTTGTACATCCCAGATAGAGCTCCTACAGATGGAAGCAACCTCTTTGGGACAGTTCACATTTGTGTGTTGCATTTTAAGTGCATTTTACATGTGTTTTAGGTGCTTTACCATTGAATGCTATGTAATATGCACTTTCATGAAAGTTCATCAAAGACACAGCAGGTAGGATTTTTTTTTAATACACCGCACCTAAAATGCACAGGTGTGAACAGGACACTTTAGAGACAGAGAGGTCAAGGCATTTATCATCGTGTATTGCATGTACTGTAGGAAAAATTGTCATCAAATGTAGGGTTATGTGGGTAACCAGATGCCTCCCTCCTGGTTGGACTATCCATGCCCCTAAAAAAGCAGTCCAGGCGATAGTTAAAATGCCTTCTATTGCCATTACAGTGCCAATATCTAACCATCATTGAACTTTTATTGAAAGTTCTGGCACATGGAATAGGCAGTAGATTATAAGCAACTTTATCCCTCAAAATACTGAAAAATACTTTTCTTCTTAACGAATAGTGCAAAACATGCAATATATACTGGTCTCAGTGCAGTGTCGCAGTAATTTAATGCAATAATGTAAGTATCCTAGTAATGTAATAAGTAAAACAATACACATATACATTCAGTCAGTTTATTTTTGTATATTTTGTATAGTTTATTTTCTATCTATGAATGCAATCAAATCTCACACTGGCAAATAGTGTACATAAACACAAAAATAGCCTGTAAAGCACACACATTTACCTATAAGGCCAAATAGCAAAATAAAAAAGTTAGGGAAAACTTACATCTGTGCCCTGCAAACGCACTGTGGTATGCCTTCTAAAAAATAGGATGTAGTACATGCTACAGAGCCATCATAGTTACATAGTTACATAGTAGGTGAGGTCGAAAAAAAGTCCATCAAGTCCAACCTATGTGTGCGATTATATGTCAGTATTACATTGTATATTCCTGTATGTTGCGGTTGTTCAGGTGCTTATCTAATAGTTTCTTGAAACTATCAATGCCCCCCGCTGAGACCACCGCCTGTGGAAGGGAATTCCACATCCTTGCTGCTCTTACAGTAAAGAACCCTCTACGTAGTTTAAGGTTAAACCTCTTTTCTTCTAATTTTAATGATTGGCCATGAGTCGTGTTAAACTCCCTTCCGCAAAAAAGTTTTATCCATATTATGGGGTCACTAGTATGGTATTTGTATATTGAAATCATATCCCCTCCCAAGCGTCTCTTCTCCAGAGAGAATACGTTCAGTGCTCGCAACCTTTCCTCATAACTAATATCCTCCAGACCCTTTATTAGCTTTGTTGCCCTTCTTTGTACTCGCTCCATTTCCAGTACATCCTTCCTGAGGACTGGTGCCCAAAACTGGACAGCATACTCTAGTACTCTAGGTGCGGCCGGACCAGAGTCTTGTAGAGCAGGAGAATTATCGTTTTATCTCTGGAGTTGATCCCCTTTTTAATGCATGCCAATATTCTGTTTGCTTTGTTAGCAGCAGCTTGGCATTGCATGCCATTGCTGAGCCTATCATCTACTAGGACCTTATTTTACATTTTTCTACATTAAACCTCATTTGCCATGTAGTTGCCCACCCCATTAATTTGTTCAGATCTTTTTGCAAGGTTTCCACATCCTGTGGAGAAGTTATTGCCTTGCTTAGTTTAGTATTGTCCGCAAATACAGAGATTGAACTGTTTACCCCATCCTCCAGGTCGTTTATGAACAAATTAAAGAGGATTGGTCCCAGCACAGAACCCTGGGGGACCCCACTTTCCACCCCTGACCATTCCGAGTACTCCCCATTTATCCCCACCCTCTGAACTCGCCCTTGTAGCCAGTTTTCAATCCATGTACTCACACTATGGTCCATGCCAACAGACCTTATTTTGAACAGGAAATGTTTATGGGGAACTGTGTCAAATGCTTTTGCAAAATCCAGATACACCACATCTACAGGCCTTCCTTTATCTAGATGGCAGCTCACCTCCTCATAGAAGGTTAATAGATTGGTTTGGCAAGAACGATTCTTCTTGAATCCATGCTGATTCTTGCTAATGGTACCCTTCTCATTACTAAAATATTGTATATAGTCCTTTATCATCCCCATCAATACGTGTAAGCCATGAACTGATGTGCATAAAGGCACGGAAACTCTGTGTTACCTTGTCCACTTTTCTCATCCTTTTGAGGGTCCAGGTTCTGCTTGTCATGGTGAGCGGATTACAGAAGGAGCCCCCAGGGCCTGGGTGTCATAGGAATGGAGTACAAGGAGTGAGTAAGCCATAGGCCAGTCCTCAAATTTTCCACTCGCCTGCTGGCATTTTGCAAGTGGAAAATGAGGGCTGGCGGGGATCTGGGCTGCCTGGGAGTGGAGGGGGTGAGCATCGCCATCAGGGGGGATGAATGGGAGCCATTCTCCCAGAGAAAGAGAGTGTGGAGGAGCAGAGATGGCGGCCGGATCATTATAGCAGAAGAGGAGAGCCGGCTTGATCACAGAGCAGGGTTTGCCCGCTGTACTTGCTTACATTACAATTGCAGTCCGCGCGCCGGTCCAATGCCAGGGCATGTTCTGTCTGTCACAGGTGCGGGGTCAGGAGAGGGGGCTGTGTGTGACAGCGTGCGGACTGCAATTGTAATGTAAGCTGTTACAGTGGGCAAACCCCACTCTGTGATCAAGCCGGCTCTCTTCTTCATCCACGATCTCTTCCGCTATAATGATCTGGCTGTCCCCTCTGCCCGGGTGAGGCTGCAAAGATGGACACAGGTGAGGCTGCACTGGTGAGGCTGCAATGATGGACACAGGTTAGGCTGCAATGATGGACACAGGTTAGGCTGCACAGGTGAGGCTGCACTGGTGAGGCTATAATGATGGACACAGGTGAGGCTGCATGGGTAAGGCTGTAATGATGGACACAGGTGAGGCTGCACTGGTGAGGCTGCAATGATGGACACAGGTGAGACTGCATGGGTGAGGCTGCAATGATGGACACAGGTGAGCTGCATGGGTGAGGCTGCAATGATGGACACAGGTGAGGCTGCAATGATGGACACAGGTGAGGCTGCACAGGTGAGGCTGCACTGTTGAGGCTGCAATGATGGACACAGGTGAGGCTGCACTGGTGAGGCTGCAATGATGGACACAGGTGAGACTGCATGGGTGAGGCTGCAATGATGGACACAGGTGAGCTGCATGGGTGAGGCTGCAATGATGGACACAGGTGAGGCTGCAATGATGGACACAGGTGAGGCTGCACAGGTGAGGCTGCTCTGTTGAGGCTGCAATGATGGACACAGGTGAGGCTGCAATAATAGACACAGGTGAGGCTGCACAGGTAAGGCTGCACTGGTGAGGCTGCAATGATGGACACAGGTGAGGCTGCATGGGTGAGGCTGCAATGATGGACACAGGTGATGCTGCACAGGTGAGGCTGCACTGGTGAGGCTGCAGTGAGGGACACAGGTGAGGCTGCATGGGTGAAGCTGCAATGATGGACACAGGTGAGCTGCATGGGTGAGGCTGCAATGATGGACACAGGTGAGGCTGCAATGATGGACACAGATGAGGCTGCACAGGTGAGGCTGAACTGTTGAGGCTGCAATGATGGACACAGGTGAGGCTGCATGGGTAAGGCTGCAATGATGGACACAGGTGAGGCTGCACTGGTGAGGCTGCAGTGATGGACACAGGTTAGGCTGCACTGGTGAGGCTGCAATGATGGACACAGGTGAGGCTGCATGGGTGAGGCTGCAATGATGGACACGGGTGAGGCTGCATGGGTGAGGCTGCAATGATGGACACAGGTGAGGCTGCAATGATGGACACAGGTGAGGCTGCACTGGTGAGGCTGCAATGATGGATACAGGTGAGGCTGCACAGGTGAGGCTACAATGATGGACACAGGTGAGCTGCATGGGTGAGGCTGCAATGATGGACACAGGTGAGGCTGAAATGATGGACACAGGTGAGGCTGCACTGTTGAGGCTGCAATAATGGACACAGGTGAGGTTGCACAGGTAAGGCTGCACTGGTGAGGCTGCAATGATGGACACAGGTGAGGCTGTATTGGTGAGGCTGCAATGATGGACACAGGTGAGGCTGCACAGGTGAGGCTGCACTGGTGAGGCTGCAGTGATGGACACAGGTGAGGCTGCATGGGTGAGGCTGCAATGATGGACACAGGCGAGCTGCATGGGTGAGGCTGCAATGATGGAAACAGGTGAGGCTGCAATGATGGACACAGGTGAGGCTGCACAGGTGAGGCTGCACTGGTGAGGCTGCAATGATGGATACAGATGAGGCTGCTTGGGTGAGGCTGCAATGATGGACACAGGTGAGGCTGCATGGGTGAGGCTGCAATGATGGACACAGGTGAGCTGCATGGGTGAGGCTGCAATGATGGACACAGGTGAGGCTGCAATTATGGACACAGGTGAGGCTGCACAGGTGAGGCTGCATTGTTGAGGCTGCAATGATGGACACAGGTGAGGCTTCATGGGTGAGGCTGCAATAATGGACACAGGTGAGGCTGCACAGGTGAGGCTGCAATGATGGATACAGGTGAGCTGCATGGGTGAGGCTGCAATGATGGACACAGATGAGGCTGCACAGGTGAGGCTGCACTGGTGAGGCTGCAGTGATGGACACAGGTGAGGCTGCATGGGTGAGGCTGCAATGATGGACACAGGTGAGCTGCATGGGTGAGGCTGCAATGATGGACACAGATGAGGCTGCACAGGTGAGGCTGCACTGTTGAGGCTGATATAATGGACACAGGTGAGGCTGCATGGGTGAGGCTGCAATGATGGACACAGGTGAGGCTGCACTGGTGAGGCTGCAATGATGGACACAGGTGAGGCTGCAGTGGTGAGGCTGCAATGATGGACACGGGTGAGGCTGCATGGGTGAGGCTGCAATGATGGACACAGGTGAGGCTGCACGGGTGAGGCTGTAATGATGGACACAGGTGAGGCTGCACTCATGCAAGGAAGCAGATAGACGTGATTATGTCAGGAAGAAACTGTCAAAGACATATATATAGAAACATTCTATCTGATCTTTTGGAAACCGTTTATCTGTCTGTCCCATCCAAAATAGAGGACAGGGTTTCTTAATAGACATTCTATATAACCCCATGCCGACTGTTTAGATGTCTTTTAGGCTGGGTTCACACTGCTGCGGTGGCAGACATCGTATGTGATTCGCAGCGCACTGCTGTTCACATCACATGCGATGTCTGTGCTGTGCGATATCAGCCATACAGATAGTATGGCTGATATCGCACCGTATTCGGTCCAAACTCGCACAGGACCCTTTTTTTTGTTCGGACCAGAATCGGATCGCATGGGTGTTCACACCTATGCGATCCGATACATGTCCGAATTGTCAGTTCGCAGTGCGATATGCGGGCTGAACTGGGGGTGTCATTAACATTGTATGACACTCCCCAGCAGTTCGTATATGGCAGTGTGAACTGCCGTGCGAGTTGGTGCGATGCGGGAACCCGCAGTAAATTCGCTGCGTTCCCGCACCGCAGCAGTGTGAACCCAGCCTCAGTCAGATGTCATTGGCTGACAGCATGCTACTCTCCAACATACGGCTATTGTAGATAATTAAAAGCCTCTATATTCACATTTGAGTACAATGACATTAAAGTCTGGGAAGTATACCCATTATTACTGGGAAATGGGAAATGTCCCATTCATGAGTCATTCCCCCCGGTTTTCTGGTGTTAAAAAAGAAGATCCAGTATATCTCTCTTTTACATAATATTCTAAATTTGTCCCCTACTCTGACTGGCAAAGATATCTTCTCAACAACCTGGATCACTAAACTCGAAATGCTTTTCTGGTGTACCAAATTCCAATGATTGGCTACATTGATATTATGGCCTTTCTGAATGTCATACAAATGATCGTACAAGCGATCACTCAATCTGCATGTAGTGCGTCCAACGTATTGTATATGACATGATTGACATGTTACAATGTGGACCAGATACATTGTGTTACAATTGACAAATGTGGTCATGTTAGACTGTTAATAGCGGTCACTTGAACCGTGTCACCTCTGAGAATGTGGGGGCAACAAGGACAACCATTGTGTCCACATCCAAATGCGCCCTTAAACTGAAAGCAATGTCTACTAGGGCACTTACTGGTATACAGACTTGATGATAGAGTGCCTCCTAATGTAGGAGCTCTGCGAGACACAGTCTTAAGCCCATCAGCAAGAATCTTTGCATAAATCGGATCACTAAATAATACCTCTAAGGCTCGGTTCACACAGGGGCAACACGATTTCAGCGCGACTTTGTACGGCGACTTCAACGCGGCTTCAACGCGACTTCAGCGCGACTTCAGCAAATTACAACGCGACTTCAAGTCGCCTCCAGGACAGGCGACTTCGGCTGTGGCCAATCACAGGACAAGCAGCTCTCTGGGAGGGAGGGGTTTGCCTGGGCAAACAAAATTTTTTGCCTGCAAAGTCGCTTGACTTTAGAGAGAGATCCGACTTGGAGGCGACTTCCATTGATTTCTATGGTACAGGTCGCCTACCAAGTCGGATCCAAGTAGTACAGGGAGTACGCTCTGAAGTCGGAGCGACTTCAGTAGTGTCTATTAAGACGCTCCCATTCACTGTCATGTGAATCTCTTTCTGGGGCAACTTGGGGCGACTTGAGGGGCAACAAGTCAGATCCCAAGTCGTCCCAGTGTGAACCGAGCCTAAGTGTTTTGAAACGATGTTCCTGATTTTATAAAATTCCGTACTAAATGGGGTAGAGAAAATCGGTGCGGAGGGAAAGGCAGATAAATTACTTTTGGTTCCCCTGTTTCCCCTATTGATCTTCTACTTATTAGGATTTTCTTACAACAATTTTTCTCTTATGCCCTGTACACATGGTCGGACATTGATCGGACATTCCGACAACAAAATCCTAGGATTTTTTCCGACAGATGTTGGCTCAGACTTGTCTTGCATACACACGGTCACACAAAGTTGTCGGAAAATCTGATCGTTCTGAACGCGATGGCGTAAAACACGTACGTCGGGACTATAAACGGGGCAGTAGCCAATAGCTTTCGTCTCTTAATTTATTCTGAGCATGCGTGGCACTTTGTGCGTCGGATTTGTGTACACAAGAACGGATTTTGTTGTCGGAAAATTTTATAGCAAGCTCTCAAACTTTGTGTGTCGGAAATTCCTATGGAAAATGTGTGATGGAGCCTACACACGGTCGGAATTTCCGACAACAAGGTCCTATCACACATTTTCCATTGGAAAATCCTATCGTGTGTACAGGGCATTAGCGTTTTGTTAGCGATATTAATCGCTCTGTTTAATATGGAGTCAGAGTACCCTCTTTCCTTAAAATGAGAAAACATGATTTTTGATTCCTGTGTGTATTCTTTATTATTACTGCAAATTCATTTGAGACGCAAAAATTGGCCCACTGGTATCCCCCGCAGGGTGTGTTTTGGGTGGTTGGAATCTGCTTGTAAAAGTGCATTCCCTGTTGTAGATTTTATGAAAAGGCTGGTGACAATTTTATCTCCCACCCCCTTCAGAGTGACATCCAAAAAAATTGATTGAAATTGGACTCTTGTGTCCTGTAAACTTCAGATTAAGGTCATTGTCATTTAAATAAGCAAACAACTCTTCCAAACTATTAGCTTCTTCTGAAACTATAAGTATCAGGTCATCTATGCAGCGACCATAAAATAGTGTATTTGCCCGAAGGGGACTACCACATGCAAAGATGCGGGACCTCTCCCACCATCCCATGTATAGATTGGCCAGGGACGGGGAAAAACAGGCTCCCATAGAGGCCCCACATCTCTGCAGGTAGTAGTCCCCATCGAACATAAAAAAATTGTGTGTGAGAAGATATTCTAGGCTGAGATGAATAAATTCCTGATGTGCCAGGGAGTATCCACTGAATTTGGACAGAAAAAAGAGACTGCCTGTAGTCCTAGTGAGTGAGGAATGTATGAGTATAGACTGGTGACATCACATGTCATCCAGCTATACCCATGTTTCCATTTTAACTTATTTAATTGGATTAGCAATTGCTTAGTATCCCTTAAATAACCAGGAAGACCCATGACAAGTGGCTGTAATAGATGGTCAATCCATTGATCTAATCGTTCGTTCAAAGAACCTATACCTGCCACTATGGGTCTGCTTGTTAAGGGATTACACCCTTTGTGGACTTTATGCAAGAAATGAAATATTGGCATGATAGGATATTCTGGCAAAAACATGTCATTTCTTTTTGTGTGAAAATGCCCATTGCGACTCCCCTTTCCAAAAATGATGTTAATTCTTTTTTATAAGGCTGTGTTGGATCACCTCTAAGATGAACATAGGTGCTGGAATCGGAAAGCTGACGGATGGCTTCATTCCTGTAGTCTACGGTGTCTATGAGCACTATTAACCCACCGTTGTCAGCATTTCTGATTACCACACTACTTGCACCCTTCAGGGTTTTAATGGCTTTCTTTTCTTCAATAGGAAGGTTGTTAATTAAACATCTAGTAGAAGATTTATTCGTTAAATTAACTAAATCCCCCTCAACTAATTTCTGAAAAGTCCATATCCTTGCCGCGTGAATTAATGGGATAAAAATCAGATCTTATCTTGAACGGTATACCAACAGCTAACACTGTTTGTTCATCGCAACAAGGATTGGACTCTGCTGCCAGATCAAGTAAATCCTCTAGTGCACAAACTTCAGGAAAGAGATGTGGGGAAGAAAGGGGGGAAGGAGAAAAAACAGGAGGTGAAGGAGGAAACAAGGAAGGGGAGGAAAACTGAAACAAAAGAGGAGACTCACCCACCACCAAATCACCACAACAAGGAATTGGATCACATTCTCCATAGTAATGCTTTCTGAGTGTCAGAGAGTGGACCAATCTGTTAACATCCAAAACTGTGCCAAAAAGATCAAATTGTTTGATTGGGCAAAAGGTTAGTCCACGTGACAAAAGAGACACTTCAGTGTCCTTCATGACTCTCTCCTCCCTTTACTCAAACCCATCTGGACAAATCCGCATAAATGGCTTATTGAGCGACCCCTTTACCCTACACAGCGATACCAGACAGTGCTGCCCCTTATCCCCTCTTCTTTTCGCCATCACCCTGGAACCCTTCTTGGCTTAAATTAGACATAACAATAGTATCCAAGGCATTCAAGTAGGCAATAGAAACCATAAATATGCAGCTTATGCCGATGACATCTTATTCTTTATCCAACAACCGTGCATCTCACTCCCAAACCTAATGTCATCCTTCTCTACCTTCCAAACTTCCAACTTCAAAATAAACTTATCCATATCTGAGATCCTAAACATTAATCTCCCTCGATCAGAAGCTGACCAACTGAAACCCCTCTTCCCCTTACGATGGGAACAGCAGAGCATGAAATATCTAGGCATTTATCTCACCCCCAATCTCCATTCCCTTTTTTAAACATAATTATATCCCCCTGTTAAACAGTGTTAGAGAAGAAATTGTATAACCTGTCCAACTCTTGGTTAAGTAAGGTAAATATAATCACAATGAACATACTGCCCCGTATACTCTTTATTTTCCAAATTATTCCACTGGGTGTTCCTATAGGGTTATTTACCTTACTCCAGACCATGATCTCCCGCTTCATTTGGAGAGACAACCACCTCAGGGTGTCCAGAGCAGTACTTTACTGATCCAAGTGCTCCGGGAGTTAGTTCTTCCAAATCTCAAAGCATATTATGCTGTTGTGCTGTCACATGCAGCAGATTGGAAATACGCCAAGGCCTCTAAGTTATGGGTACAGGTGGAATATGTCTTAAGTGGTTCGGACCTTTCAACTGCCCCCTGGATACCCCCTTCCTCCCTCCCAAAAGCCCTCCCAAAAGGCCTCACCCCTTACCACATCCTCATTGGACATGTGGGATGCGCTACACAAAAAACTCTCCTGGGCATATGACTCCCCCTGATGCCACTCCTCCACCATAACCACTTTGTATCTGGCTCTATGGACCTGGGATTTAAATCCTGGGCACTAGAGGAACCCCTTCTGTTTAATCATATTCTCCACTCAAACACCCTCAAGCCACTGTCTGAGATTTTGGGCCCTAAACCCATCACAGATGGAGATATAATCAGATACAACGCTTCCTTCTGACCTTCCCTCAGCCATTACAGGGTCTACAGGATCTAAATGGAATTGAATAAGTTTTCAACCACAAGGACCCTCCACTACACTGCATCTCGTAGTTCTACAAAGTCCTTCATACCCAACCTTCCTTGCTAAATGGGAAGCCAACCTCAAATCCACCCTCACAAACAAGAAAAAGGATAAAATCCTGCAACTGGCGCATGTCTCCTCACTAGCATCAAGAATGAAAAAAATCAACTACAGATGACTTACCAGATGGCACTACACCCTATCCAAACTGCCCCAAATGTTCCCCGCCAATTCCCCATTGTGTTGGAGGAACTGTGGGAACAATGCTACCCATGCTCACGTCTGGTGGACCTGCCCTTTAATCCGCCCTTTTTGGATCAATA
This sequence comes from Aquarana catesbeiana, assembly GCF_042186555.1. Classification (NCBI taxonomy): domain Eukaryota; kingdom Metazoa; phylum Chordata; class Amphibia; order Anura; family Ranidae; genus Aquarana; species Aquarana catesbeiana. The sequence goes on along the minus strand of NC_133335.1, from coordinate 98,637,858 downwards.
TTCTCAATCTGATATGTCAGATCACAGACATTAACCTTCCTCATGACCCATTCTCTTCCACGACACTATGGAGCCCATTGGCACTTACAAATGCTCATTCATCCCCCACCTGTTAAATACAGCTATGGATCTCATACCCACTCTCTGGGGCCAACCTATAATCCCACCCATGAAGAAATGGCTACAAAAGGTCGCTGAGGTACATCTCATGGAAGACCTCACCCACATTGCCAGAGGAAACACTAAACGCCATACATTAACCTGGGCCCCTTGGATTAAATTTACATCCACCCTCTGCTACAGAGTTAGTATGTCTAAGGTCCCACAAGACATCCAATCAACGGAGGTCGATTAATCATCTTATTCCATGCAAAATTTGTGTTTATAGCAATGCGTCCACCTTTATTGACCCTAACGCTATATTTGCTTTATGTAAGTTGACATGAATACCAGCGATCCATCCTACCCCACCCCTTATCCTCACCCTAATTCCCATCCCTCTCTTTCCCCCCTTTCCACTCCTCTTCACCCTCCCCTTTGATCTTTACCTGTCACTCTTCTCTGTTAAAACCATTACCAGGTCATATGCACTTTTTCACAATTTTCAGCTCAAATGCTTGCATAGGTCCATGCCTCTACATAGGCCAGTTGTTGTAAGTTTCTTATCCAAAACCTCCATACCCCCAGAGGCCCTTGATTGTAAATTGATTATCTGTTAGATCATATGTGCATAAGAGCTCATGTACACTGTTTCAATGACTGTTTGAATATTGTTATATGTTTTTCCCATTTCTACTTCCTTACAATAAACAGATATTAAACAAAAAAATAAACTCTCCACGCTGACACATAAGCAAAAAAATGTCCTGGGTAATGGCTCCTCCCATCTGTACGCGTTACACCCTCTATTGAGCTTCTTCAGCAGGTCTGTTTGAAAGTGATCTGATATATATGGATGATGTCACAGGAATTTAGTAGACCAGACTGTGTGGACTGCACAGAAGGAACCAGAAACACAGGTAAGTGAAAAATAATGGTGTTTATTAAATGGGTGACAAATAAATGAAATATAAACAGTGCAAACCAACCACAGACCCACAAACAAATGGTATATACAAATGGATGGGAAATACCATAATCGTAACAAAAGCCAGGCCGAGGTCATACACAAGGAGGTCAGTCAGATGGGAAAGGATGGGGAACCAACAGGACAGGGAGAGGATGGATAGGCTGCAGGGCAGGGATCAGGGAAATCAGGAAACCAGAGGGACAGATCCAGGATGGGCTCAGGATAGGGATCGGATCAGGTCAGGACAGATGCAGACCAATTAGAACGATGGACAACTTACAGCCATTAGAGAAACTCTGCGTTGGTCAGGTAGGGAAGAAAGGGATCTCCAAGATCTATAAGATATTGATAGACCTGAAGGGTATAGATATTCCAGTATATATCAAAAAATGGGAGACAGAACTAAATTCAAAACTCAAAAACGACGAGGTTACAATTTTAATAAAGCGTGTTCACAATACCTCAGTAAATTATAAAGTATCTGAGCTAAATTATAAATGACAAGATGGTACATCACCCCAGACAGAGTTTCTAAGTACCAGAGTGAAACCACACAATTCTGCTGGAGGGGATGCAAGGTGTTGGGTACAACGGCACACATCTGGTGGCAGTGCGCAAAAATAAGGCAATTTTGGGATGAGATAAGGAAAATTATTGGCGAGATAACTCAAATAGCGGTCCCGGACGACCCATGGGCATGTCTATTTCATGGTTTCAGAATGCCAACTGAGTTATATTTGAGAACCCCCATCCCACAATTGCTGAATGCAGCAAAAAGTCTCATTGTAAGACACTGGAAGGAAAAAAGCAGTCCAACACTACAAGAATGGTACGATAAAACAAATGAAATCCAGAACTTAGAATATCTGAGATACACTGAGGAAGAGGAAATGGAGGAGTATGAGGAAAAATGGAAGGGTTGGCAAAAATTTAAAAGCTCAATAAGAGCAGTAGAGGTCTTGGGATACTAAGAGGTCTAAGCTAACGCAGCCGGTACTCAGAGAGGGATAAGATGCAACAAGAGTGGTGTCCACTGGGGAGGTTGACCTAGTTAGTTTGGAAGGCCTGGACGAAAAGATTGGCAGGACTTCAAAGAGGTGGGGTGGATGGGAGGGGGGGGATGTGGGGGCAGGGAAAGGGGCTCAAGTTATGGAAGGATTTAGATACGACCCAACCGATAGTGTGGATGAGAGATACAGCGTTGTTGTAAGCAAGATAACTAAAACAAAATAAGAGCTGCTTAAAAAAGGAAAAAAAGAAAAAAAAAAAAAAAAAAAAGCCACTATGATGTGAGTAATGAATCGGGAAAGTATTGAACGGTAAAGTTGAAACTTATGCCCCCCCCGAAAACAGACACTGATGTGGCAAAAAAAAGAAAAAAAAAAAAAAAGGACAGATGTAGGCTCAAGGTCAAGATAACAGGCAGCAAGATCAGGGCACAGGGAGAGAGACACCAAGGCAAGGATGTGAGGGGTTGCCGTATTTATCAGACTGCAGTGATTTGACCTCACGTTACACCTAAGCGCAGAGGGTGCTGTCTGCTTCACACTGCCGGAATACACCTGCTGGAGGACACCGGTACTTACGACCCAAGGATGCAACAGTGCCACCAGCAGGTGAGTCCTCTTATTACAGGTATTAGGTGTTGGAAGACACCCGCTGGTGGACACTGGTACTGCGATCCAGGGGAGCGATAGCACCACCAACGGGTGAACCTTTTTATGACAGATGACGTGACTGTAATTTGTAAGAATGTAACAAGTTTAGGTAGGATAAAATTATTGATTGATATTTTTTATATGGCCAGGTGCTTCAGTGTAAATATGGATACAATTGAGTGTATATTTTTTCAGAGGTTGAGGAGAGATTGATAGATGTAATTGGAATGTATATAGGGGCAGTGGGGGTGAAGTCTGACAGTGAGTTGTATGAAAGAGACAGCTGAGAAGGGGTGGTGGCTAAAATTCTAAAGTAAACCAAACGTTGCTCTTTAAGGACTCTTTCATTGAAGGGCAGGACATTAATAGCAAAATCTGTGTTGTTTTATCTTTAGTACAGGTTGTATGTATCTCCAACACATGATAGTGTTTTGAGAAGAAAAATTTGTTTTAGTTTTTTGGGGGGATCAAGAAAGAAAATATTGAGGAGAGTGAAAGTGGTGAAAGTGGTGAAGAGGAAGATAAATAGTGTTAAAGGTATGGTGTGAGTATGTGTATGAAAATAGGAAAGGTTTGGCTGCATGTATGCTAATGAGAAGAAAGAAAATGGCTGCACAATAAAGGAATGTTCCAACGTGTTTATTCCAAAATAGCAAATGACAGCCAACAACACAGTGCCCAGTGGTGGTCCGTGTCTCAGCTGCGGGGGCTTCCTCTGGCTGCCAGGACATTGAAGCAGGAAAGGATGCTAGTGCAGTGGTGTCTGAGGTTTGAAGAAGCACTGAGGTATATGTGATCTGGATCGGGATCTGGGGGTCGCCTTGTTAAAGGGGGCTTCCATATTCTGTTAAGACCCCCGCCCGCAGACCCCCACAACCACCGGGCAAGGGTTGTGGGGATGAGGCCCTTGTCCCCATCAACATGGGGACAAGGTGCTTTGGGGAACTACCCCAAAGCACCCTCCCCATGTTGAGGACATGTGGCCTGGTACGGTTCAGGAGGGGGGGGCGCTCTCTCGTCCCCCCTCTTTTCCTGTGGCCTGCCAGGTTGCGTGCTCGGATAAGGGTCTGGTATGGATTTTTTTACTAACTTTTTTTTACTAATTTTGGCGCGGGGTTCCCCCTTAAAATCCATACCAGACCTGAAGGGTCTGGTATGGATTTTGAAGGGGACCCCTATGCCATTTAAAAAAAAAAAATTGGCGCAGGGTTCCCCTTAATATCCATACCAGAACTAAAGGGCCTGGTATGGAATTGTGGGTGACCCACACGCAATTTTTTTTTAAATTTTTATTTGGGGTTCCCCTTAATATTCATACCAGACCCAAAGGGCCGAGACCCGACAATTCATTATAGCCGCAAGTAGTTTTAAATTACTTTTTTTCCTTTAGAAATGTCATTTTGTGCAGGGACTGTTCTAAACACGGGAAAAATGTACCACTTTACAGGCATACTATAGACACCCCCCAGGTATGAAATTTAAAGGAATATTTCACTTTTATTGTTTCACTTTAAGCATTATTAAAATCACTGCTCCTGAAAAAACGTCCGTTTTTAAAACTTTTTTTTGCATGTCACCTGGGGCAGGACCCAGGTCCCCCAAACACTTTTTATGAAAATAACTTGCATATTAACCCTTAAAATTAGCACTTTTGATTTTTCATGTTTGTGTCCCATAGACTTTAACGGTGTTCGCGCATTAGAACTCCATGCCAAAATTTTTTTTAAAATGGCTTGGGGGTCCCCCCAAAATCCATAACAGGCCCTTCAGGTCTGGTATGGATTTTAAGGGGAACCCCGTGCCAAATTAAAAAAAAATGGTGTGGGGGTCCCCTCAAAATCAATACCAGATCCTTATCCGAGCATGCAACCTGGCAGGCCGCAGGAAAAGAGGGGGGATAAGAAAGCACCCCCCCTCCTGAACCGTACAAGGCCACATGCCCTCAACATGGGGAGGGTGCTTTGAGGTCCCCCAAAGGACCTTGTCCCCATGTTGATGGGGACAAGGGCCTCATCCCCACAACCCTTGCCATCATCAATCATGGTGTTGACGGTCCGGAAAAACAAAATGGAAGGCATCCTGCCGACTGCCGTCTTTTCACTTTGACAGCTGTTATTTAGCCAATGGCGGGGCCACCTGATGATGTAAACGGGTGACCCGGCCCCATCTGACATCACATGATGTCAGAAGGGTGGGGGTCACCCAGTTACGTAACCAGGTGGCCCCACCCTTGGCTATATAACAGCTGTCACCGCGAAAAGGCTGCAGTCAGCAGGATGCTTCCAATCGAGGCAGAGTTTTTCCATTTTTTTTTTCTCTGGACCGTCGGTGTTGTCAAAAACTGTCTGCTGTCGTTTTTACCTTTTTGACACTTTTTTGGTGAATGGGTGGGAACCCCGACGCCATTTAAAAAAAAAATTGGCGCAGGGTTCCCCTTAACCACTTCAATACACTGTGTTATATAAACTACACTGCCTGCACCAACTGAATATAGAGTCTACACTGAATATATAGGCTACACTGAATACAGAATATATATATATATCCTAGACTATATATATCAAACTACCTCCAACTACCTCCGTCCACACACTATACACGGCCGCTATGTAAGAAGCCTTATATAGTGTGGGGTGTGGACTTAGTCCCCCTGAGCCATGATTGGCCAAAGGCACCCTGCCTTTGGCCAATTATGGCTCTATCAGCAGAGCGCGCTGTAATTGTCCAAAGCATGCAGGTCAGGTGCATGCTTTGGCCAATCATCATACAGCAATGCACTGCGATCTCGCAGTGCATTATGGGGCGTTCCGCGGTGCTCAAATTTCCCGCAAACGCCCCAAATGTTCGGCTTGTTTAAGAACAAACGAACACCCGATGATCAAGTTGAACTTACGTATGAGTCAAACCATGGGCTCATCCCTACATATGATATGAAATGACTACCCGAACACTAGGGAACAAACCATCCTGTGCTTATACAAGAAATAGGGTTAACTCCATACTTAGGGTTAGTAGGTAGGTATGCAGCCTCCCCTAATGACACTCCCCACAGACTGAGGGGGTGTCTCAAAATTAGTCAGGTAATAGGTAGGGGAAAATTGGCGCTCCCTATAGTGATGGAAAGCTGAGTTTCTACAAGAATGTTTAATACTACATTCAAGTATAGATATGCTCCATCCACCCAAAAGTGGTGATATAAATAAAATAAAATAAGTAAATAAATGTGGATTGTGTGTTTGTATCACTAAGTGTGTATCCCTTTAACACACAAAAAAACAAAAAAAGAAGAAGTGACTTACATATGTATGCTACACCTTGAAAATACATAAATAAATTAAATAAAAAAGAGAAATTAAATAAAAATGTGCCTCCCCTAGTATAGGCAAGGTGTATAATGTGTGTGTCACTATGTAGGAGATCCAATAACGAAACACCTGGTGCAACCACAGGACAGATCCTACAAATATGCACCAACACTGGAAAATGGAGATATCTCCACAGGGAATAATGTGACAACCACAAACCAATATATATAACAAACGATGGAAGTCCAAAACACATATGAGATTCCACAATTGTGAAAGTGAAATGCTAGATTGACAAAGAGTGAAAACCAGCAAATACAATAACAAAAAGTGATACAAGTGGCCAAAAAATAATTAAAATCAAAAATAATCCTCCAAAAATGGCATAATGTTCATTACAAAAAAATGTTCATACAAAAAAAAGCACCAAAAAATTGTGTCTGAAAAAGATATATATATAAATGTTCATAGACATCTCAAGGTGACTCTTGTGCTCCACACAGCATCCAGTGATAGGCGGAGCTACGCACTTACGTCACACCCAGTTTACTGGCAGGGAGCTCGGATCGTAGCTGAGGCGCACGCTGTGTGCCGTTCGCTCCCTGGACTTTTGCAAAATCTATCACCACAGTTGTAGCTTTTTCTCCCCTGGTGGGAGACTATTGTTTTTATTTATTTTTACAATTAAAAGTTTTAAACTGATACACTATGGGAGCCCTGTTCTTCTTTTCCCAAAGAGTATGTGACTACTGACAGCTGATTAATCATCTCCTGGATACAGGTGTGCTGAATACAGGATCGGGGGTTACATCCCATCCGGGATAGGAGCTCATCCACCTTTATACTACACGCTTTTACCCCCATGGGGGTGCCAGGAGCTGGTGAGTGGGGACCCTTGAGGGGGATCACAAATATCACTGGATGCTGTGTGGAGCACAAGAGTCACCTTAGATGTCTATGAACATATATATATATATATATATATATATATATATATATCTTTTTCAGACACGATTTTTTCGTGCATTTTTTTGTAATGAACATTATGCCATTTTTGGAGGTTTATTTTTTATTTTAATTATTTTTTGCCCACTTGTATCACTTTTTGTTATTGTATTTGCTGGTTTTCACTCTTTGTCAATCTAGCATTTCACTTTCACAATTGTGGAATCTCATATGTGTTTTGGACTTCCATCGTTTGTTATATATATTGGTTTGTGGTTGTCACATTATTCCCTGTGGAGATATCTCCATTTTCCAGTGTTGGTGCATAATTGTAGGATCTGTCCTGTGGTTGCACCAGGTGTTTCGTTATTGGATCTCCTACATAGTGACACACACATTATACACCTTTATCCCCAAAAACATTGTCTTTTCATTTCTAAATATAGTTCTTCTTCACTCACCCCTTTCAGGACTCATTGATTTGTTACCACCTCTAAACCTTTTATGTCCACACAAATCATGTGAATATTGGGGTCTGAAGTCAGTAACATGCCTCACAATATAATCTACTAGGTAAGCCTTTTCTCTGCGATTTTCCTTATCCTTTCAAGATGACTGCCAGGTCTATCTATAATGTTAACTCATTCATATTTTCCCACATAGGTCATTAATTAATCAATTGCCAATCCTGCCAATTGCCCCTGTGTGTCTTCAAATCCATCTACAGGCGTCTCTCCCCTCCACCAATCAACTTTCTTTTAACAAATAGTGTGAGTTCTATAGAGGCCTTTTTTGCCCTATTTAATTGATGTATAACGCATCACTCCTTGTGCTTTCTTAACGTAAGGTTCAATACATACCCAATATCCACCCACTCATCATTTTCAATATATTCCCTTGCCAGGTTTACTGCGTGCCCCTTGCAAGCACAAATACGGTGCAGCCTGCCCTTCCCCCTTGGGTGACATTTCTCGTGCCTCCCCTGTGTCGGTTTTTCAGGTATGTTTGTGATGCCTGGGTTATCGGGGCTGCCTCTTTGTGGGACTGTCCAGCCACAATGTTCCAATATTCAGTTATGTGCAATAACAGTCCATTGTTTGTCATTTCTGCCTGTTTATATGATGTTCTTTGTATACCTATGCACAGATCTCTTTATATTGAATTAGAGCTCTTGTTCCCTGAGGAAGCCAATGCCTTGGCGAAACATGTAGGAAACCGAGCCTTTACTTTGATGGCCGTCTCCATCCGGCCCACCCTATTGTATTTAGGTCACACGCAATATATATGTCTGTTGGTTGTTAACCATTTTATTGCTCTCTTTATGTATTTAATATTGTTAAATAAAATTTTGTAATTTTACATCTCCTTCTCCTTTTCACATTATGTACTTTAGCACCGCTATAATCCCTTGTCCCTTCACCCACTAGTTACACATTATACACCTTGCCTATACTAGGGGAGGCACATTTTTATTTATTTATGTATTTTCAAGGTGTAGTATACATATGTAAGTCACTTCTTCTTTTTTTGTTTTTTTTTTGTGTGTTAAAGGGATACACACTTATGCCGCGTACACACAAGCGGACTTTACGGCAGACTTGGTCCGGCATACTGGATTTCGTCGGACAATTCGTGTGTGGGCTCCAGCGGACTTTGTTTGCTCCAAAGTTGGACGGACTTAGATTTGAAACAAGTTTTAAATCTATCCGACGGACTCTTCTTTCTAGCGGACAAACCGGTCGTCTGTGTGCTAGTCCGACGAACTCAAACTGACGCATGCTCTGAAGCAATTACAAGACGGAAGCGCTCGGTCTGGTAAAACTAGCCTTCGTATTGAAGCTAGCACATTCCTCTTCTGTGATCTTTTAATACAACGCTTTTTTTTTATTTATAATGCGAGAGGAATGAAGTTGTTTTTCTGCTTTATATTCACACAGAGTTCTCACAAACTACTTTCTTCATGATTTATCCTCATGCCATGACTAATATGATATTTGTAAAAAGCCAGATCTCCATAAATAAAGTTTTAAATTAGATTTTGGACTCATCTTTATTTTTTTTATTGATTTCAACACTTATCTATTTTACAATGTGTGCTAAATTATACCAACATTTTTTTTTGTTTTTTTTGTGTGGATTTTCAAGTTACCACAATAACCTTAATATTTTGTGTTGTTTTAATGAACCTTAATGAGGTTGGTGTCCCTTGTTAATTAGACATAGGGGGTAGTATTTTCCAAAGGCAAATTAATTTTTCACTACAAGTGCAAATTCTACTTGGAATTGCACAGAAAGAGCATTTTGAAGTGCCTTCGCTGTGGATCCGAGGGGCACATGCAAGGAACCCCAAAAAAAACAAAAAACCTTTTTATTGCACATGATTGTATGATAAAATCAGCAGAGCTTCATTTCATTTCAGCTCTTCCCCTCAGATTTACAGCGACTGCACTTCCAACAAGTGCACTTGCTGTGAAATTTCTAAAGTGAACTTTTCACTAGTACTTTTCACTTGATTTTAGAAATGATTTAGCCTTTTGGCAAAAACACACATAGGGGTTGATTTACTAAAGGGAAAAAGACTGCCCTCTGCAAGAGCAGTTGCTCCAGAGCTTAGTAAATGAGCAGAAGCTCTGCTGACTTCCATCATCCAATCATGTGCAAGCAAAAATGCTGTTTTTTGAATTTTCCTTGCACAGGAGTCAAGCCTTACCTCATTTCTGAAGCTCTGGAGCAATTGCACTTGCAGAGGGCAAGTGCCCTCTGCAAAGTGCACAGTCTATTTGCTTTTCTTAAATCAACCCCATAGTCTTTTTGACCTGTACCTGCCTACTCCCAAACAAAATGGCGTTTTGGAATCAAAACACATAGTCAATAATGTAAGGTAACAAAAAAATCTATTTATTTTGGTCATAAAAAAATTAGGAAGGCAACACTGGAGACACTTTTAGAATCTGTGAAGCCTTTTGTCCCCCAGGACACACATCAAGTTTTAGGACAAGAAAATTGGTATCTAGGGAGCACAGGGAGCACAGTCAGACCAGACAGAAACCAGGCAATCACTTTCGACTCTTCCGTGGAGCCTTCCCTGCACGCTTCTCTGCAGCCTTCCCTCCACGCTTCTCTGCAGCCTTCCTCGGAGGTTGGGCCTCTGGTGGTGTACTTGGGGCAGGAGGAGGAAGAGGAGTAGCTTCATCTGCCAGATACGTGGTAGCAGTAAGCTCCCCTCTCAAGCCCTTCTGATATGCCTGAAAAATCAAACCCTCACAGAGGAGGCGTTGGCCCTTTTCCAACTCCAGCAATCTGCTGGCTATATAGGTGCCATACGCCTCCTCTGCATTGGGTGGTGTACTCAGGATTTGGCTTGCTTCACGTATGAGGGCTAGGGATTCCTGCTCAGTTTGTGTCATTCTCCTGGGCCTTTTGTGGAGAATGCGGAGGGGAGGCACCTGACACTCCGTGCGGCTTCTACTTGGCCCAGCCACAGCCTCCTCCTCTCTCCCACTGGGCAAGGCCTCCTCCTGGCTGAGATCATCCTGTGTCAAAAAAAGGGACATAGCTGTAATTTTGTGTTATGCAATCACACACAATTTTCAGCTCATGACTTGCAAATATAATTCTCAAAAAAAAGTAAAGGCTATCTATTTGACACCACCATTATTTCAGGTGATCAACAATATCTGAAGAGAAGTATATTTTTGGCCACTACTGTCTAGTGATATGTCTACATATTAATATTTGTGATGAAGTCATTTTTTATGAAGCACTTAAAAATTTAACACGTTAACATCATTAATAACATTTACACAATCACAAATTCCACAAAAACGGATACCTGGCTGAAGCTGGGCGCATCAACTTCATCAATGATGAAAAGGCCCAGTTCTTCCTGGGACTCCTCAGCTGGGGTGGAGGTGGATGGAAGGCTGGAGGGAAGAGTGGAGGGAAGGCTGGAGGGAAGGGTGGGGGGGGAGGGTGGGGGGAAGGGTCAAAAGTGTTTGCCTGGCTTCGGTCTGGTCATCCAGGAATCGCATTTTGTGGTAGTACCACAACTTGGGGACATAAACTTGGTCGGCTGCTGCACCGGATCTGAGCGACTATTGTGTTCCCACTTGTACATGTTTCGCAAGATGCCAATTTTCTTGTTCACAAACTTGAGGTCTGCCTGGGTGACTCGAGTCTTCACAAATTCTAAAAGTGTGTCCAGTGTTGCCTTCCTTACATCTCTATTGTAATATAGTGGGTGTTTGACCTCCCACAGGTTTTTCTTTTCCTGATATAGCTCAATAAATTGGGACAAAAAATCTTCCTCTTTAAAGGGGTTCATTGTTTCTGAAAGACAAGACACAAGATCCAAACTAATGTCAGTCACAAATCACAGGATTATTTTGGTTTGGAATCTAGGGGACACACACATACACACACACACACACACACACACACACCAAACACCCCCCCCCCCCCACTTTAATCTTACCTATCGTATCGTTCGTAAATACCGTTCTTTGTAAAATACATATGATACTTTAGAAAATGACGTTATTTTTTCGCCAAATACGATGGTACAGGGTTGGACATACATTTATGTCTTGATAATTTGTCGTATTCCCACAATTTGTTGATGTGGTGTAGATGTGTTGGAAAATATAATGCTTCTTCAAAAATGATTCAGTGTAATGTAAGGACAGGACACAGCAGCTGTTTACACATCTGGACTCACGAGCACTATAGTGTACTATGTGACCATAAATACATTTTAGAGGGGTAATACACATAGGAGATCATTGAGGTGTCTGCATCTGTGAAACTTGCCTGAAAATGTGCATTGTTTATAATTGTTGTTCAGAGGGAATGTTCATCCTGTCTTCTAAATTTTTGAGGACAAAAAAAAGGCAATTGTCCACAACTCCTAACCAACGTTTCATATTATTTGATAAAATCTAAAATATCACTGTGTTTTAACTATACCTCTTGTTCAATTATCATAGGGGAGAAAAGACTCAGACAACAGTCCAAGGATCCCAGGACCCCCCCAAGTCACCAGCCTGAGGCAGAAGATACCCCAAGCCCCAGCCCAAGACCACGCCCACCCGACGACCTGGAGGAAGGAGAGGTGGAGGAAGTGTGCGAGGTTTCAACCCCACCAAGTGAGTGACTGACACCCCAGCTTAAGGTAATGTATTTTGGCATGCATATTGTAACCCTTGTTTTTATTCACTCATTTTAGGTGAGCTTCTGGTTGTGGAAGGCTAAGCGGCAGAGCCATTCATTACAGACAGTGCCCAAAGACTGATTGGCCAGATAATGCTGTGGAATGGCCAAATAGATAAAATGCGTGACCAAATTCACAGCATGCAACTTGGCCTGGACTCCATGCAACAGGAAATGAAGAACATGATTGATGTTTTGGGCAGAATATAATAACTTTTTTCCTAAAAACAACAATCATGTTCTTCATTTCCGTGTGAAGTTTGTTTCTTCTAGAAATTTGTTTGTAATTATTTTTTGGATCCCCAAATTTTGTTTATGATGCACACGGTGTGTCATCATGTGCTATCTTCCATCATGGGTTATCAATGTACTTGTTTTGTGTTTGCAACCCCTTCATCCTCAAAATTATTTAGTGGTGATAAGAACAAAAGGATTGCACACACAAAACACGTACATTGCTCACCCATGAAGGGAGATAGCACATGTTGACTTGACCCTTTTGTAATGCTCAATTTTGAGCATATTCAAAATTAACGATTTACAAGGGTGACATCACATGCACCGTTCTTTAAATGTTGAACTTTGTAAGTTCTTTAATGTTTTGGTATGTTTTTCAAAACACTGTTGTGAATTTAAATATTTTAAACAAGGTCTATTTTTGTAAAAATATGCCTTTAATAACGTTAAAACAAAATAAATATTTTTACCCCCAAAAAAATCTATTAAAAAAAAAAAGTATTCAAAAATGCACCTTTCAATGTGCACACAGTAAAAAGTTTTTACTAATACAATGTGTGTGGCTGATTATTTCTCAAAAATAATTTTTTTTTTTTTTTTGTGTGGTTACAGTGACAAAGGGTCTGATTAACTAAAGGTAAATGCACTTGCCACTACTACAAGTGCACTAGGAGACAGACCAAACTAAATGCAAACAAGAATAAAAACAAGATATTTTTGATCAATTATTTTTATTGTATTTTTTTGAAAAATTAAAGCTCTTGCTGAATAGCAATGGCCCCCCGACCATTAAAATAATTCACATATCGCTCACGCACTTGACGTGCGGTTCGGGGGGCCAAGCCAATACGGCCAATTTCTAGGCCTGTCATTGTTTGATCTTGTTCCAGTACGGCCTCAGGCCTAACAGCAGAAATATATGTCGCAGAATGTCTACGTAAAAAGTGATGTAGGATGCAGCAAGCAAGTATGACATAATTTAGTTTATAGTCCGCCAGATTTATTGCTAAAAGGAACAAACGGAACCGGCTGGCCAGAATCCCAAAGGCATTCTCCACAACTCTTCTTGCTCTGGCCAGCCGGTAATTAAATACCCTCCTCTCAGGGGTGAGTGTCCTTTGGGGGAATGGCCTCATCAAGTGCTCACCGAGAGCAAACGCTTCATCAGAGATAAAAACTGAGGGGAGTCCATCAACATTCTGGTCATCAGGTGACAATCCCAGGCTACCAGTCTGGAGACGCTGGCACAGCTCGGTCTGTGCAAAGACTCCTCCATCAGACATCCGGCCGTTCTTCCCCACATCCACAAACAGAAAGTCCAAATGTGCTGAGACCACCGCCATCAAAACTACACTATGGAACCCCTTATAGCTGTAGAAATAAGACCCCGAATGCGGTGGTGGCACAATGTGGACATGCTTCCCGTCAATTGCCCTGACACAGTTGGGAAAGTCCCAACGGTCAGCGAACTGGGAGGCCACAGTCTGCCATTCCTGTGTACTGGAAGGAAACTGTGGAGTGAAAAAAAAAAAAACATTAAGATAAGGACTTTTAAACATAACTTGGATATCAGATTACACAAAAACATTAGTGAACAACAGCGGTCAAACATTATTAATATGTGTGTGTGTAATTTAAATTGTAAAAAACATAAGGCCCACTTATAAGATTAATCACCCCCTCTGATGGCCCATTGATCCATTTGAATGTGGGGGGAGGGGTTCTAATTAGGTTAACAAACACGCCTGACTGTTTTAAACATTTGTGAGGTGGGGGAGGGGTTCTAATTAGGTTAACAAACACACCTGACTGTTTTAAACATTTGTGGGGTGGGGGAGGGGTTCTAATTAGGTTAACAAACACACCTGACTGTTTTAAACATTTGAGGGGTGGGAGAGGGGTTCTAATTAGGTTAACAAACACACCTGACTGTTTTAAACATTTGAGGGGTGGGGAAGGGGTTCTAATCAGGTTAACAAACACACCTGACTGTTTTAAACATTTGAGGGGTGGGGGAGAGTCAAACAAGACAATGGAGCAGACAATATACATTGTTCAAGGGACTATAGGCTAGAGATATAAATGGACCCAGGATTGCATGGTGGGGAGGTTATTGAAGGTAAATATGCATGTAGGGCAATAAATGATTAATGTCCAAAAACAGGCATGCATGAAGATAAAGGGGACATTCACAGCATATTGAAAGCATGGCAATAGGTAAGGAGGACATTTATACAATACATTAGCAAACATTTAATACATATCATGTAATGTTAAAGTAGAAAACTTACCTTCATATAGTCCTTCTGCAGGACATGAATAATGGCAGAACAGGTCTCTGGGATTATTATCCCCTGGGCCTGGGGGGAGATGCCTGTCGAGAACTTCAAGTCCTGAAGACTTCTCCCAGTCGCCAAGTAACGTAACGTGGCAACTAGCCTCTGCTCCACACTGATGGCTTGCCTCATGCAGGTATCCTGCCTGCTCATATAGGGGGTCAGCATAGCCAGCAGATGCTCAAAAACGGGGTCCGTCATCCTGAGAAAATTCCTGAAATCCTCAGGATTATTCTCACGGATCTCACGGAGCAAAGGCATGTGCGAGAATTGGTCACGCTGGCGCAACCAATTCTTCATCCGTGAACTCCTCCTCGCCCTGTTCATGGACTGGACTCGGGTCAAAGTATTAACCCCAACACCAAGTCCCCACGCAGCACAAACTCGAGAACTAGTACGTCCACGTGACATGGCTTCAAAACGGTCGGCTGGTCAAACAAACAAACTTATAACAAACGCACTGAAGAACAGCAAGGCCTATGAAGAACGACCTGAAAATCAGGAACGAGCAGACCAACACAAGATAAACACGAGATTAGCAGAAGGAGCCCAAAGGGTGCCGTAGTGGGGCTTGAACTTCCTTTTTATAGTCCCGTCGTACGTGCTGTATGTCACCGCGTTCCAAACCAGCGGACTTTTGCAGTGATCGTGTGTGGCCAAGTCCGTCCCTTTTTCAAGTCCGGCGCAAGGAGCCGAAAAAAAGTCCGGCGAAAAGTCTGCCGAGCAAAGTCTGCCGTAAAGTCCACTCATGTGTACGCGGCATAAGTGATACAAACACACAATCCACATTTATTTACTTATTTTATTTATTTTATTTATATCACCACCTTTAGGTGGATGGAGTATATCTATACTTGAATGTAGTATTAAACATTCTTGTAGAAACTCAGCTGTCCAGCACTATAAGGAGCGTCATCCTGTGCTTAGGCTACAGTTTTTTTTGGGGGGGGAGTGTTAGTTTGACAATGACAAGGATGCCCTCACATAGGCTGTATTGGTAAACAAAATGGATGGGCGTTTAATATAAAAAAGATATATAATGTGCTACTTTGCAGTATGTATTTCCACAAATATAACATGAGATTGCTGCTGTGGAAGTGCTAGCACAAAAAAAAAAAAAAAAACATCTTCAATACAGAGATATATTATGCAGTGCAGAGACCTAATATCTAAATTGAATATATATTTATAATTGTATATAAACATAAAAAAACAGCACAGAGTTTACACATCACAAAGTAAAAAAATGTATATGTGTGTGTGTGTGTATATACAGTGTGCGTACATATATATTTCCTATAAAACACAGCTCCATGGTTGTCTGAGAGTTCAAACTGTGAAAACCATTTGCTGATTGGCTGAACACCTGAATGACAGGTGATTGCTGATTGGCTGTTAGAATGCCAGAGATGCCTAGAGGTGACTGCTGATTGGCTGTTTGAATTTCATTGATGTCCAGGGGTGATAGCTAATTGGTTGTTAGAATTCTGAATTCCGTTGTCATAGTATATGCATTTTGTCATGTTGTGATAGAGTGTTCACATAAATGCAGCTAAATCATTTCCAGTGCTGTTTTTATTCTTCTTCTTTATCCTAATGTGTTGGCTTCATAGGCTCAATTCACACAACTAACACGCTGGGATAAGGAACTCTGACTGTCACAACAAAAGTGACAGTTAGAAGTGACAATTAGTTGAGTCCATGGAGATGCTGCTCACATCAGGATTGGATGCCTGTATCTTCCTGCACTGACTTAGAGGATGTCCTCACTTTTTACAATTCCTGTTTTTTATGTCCTGCTTTTAATGTAATCTAATATGAAACAAACTCCATCCATACCATCTATCATTTTGTATCATTGTTAATGGATTTTATTGATTTTAAATAAGGAGAGGGGAGAAACACACAGAAACACATTTTCCTTTATGGGCAAGGTCACAGGGTCTCATTTTAGCATGTTTGACGTGCAGTCATGCAACACTGTGGCTAATTTTTAATACACATTGTCAGGGCCGTCTTTACTATTGATTTGGCCCCGGGCAAAAAAAAATCTTGGGCCCCCCTCCATGCAAATTGTCTCTCCACCCCAACATTCGAAAAAACAAAACACACGTAAACTTATATATTGTATTGTAACTGTACTGTCTGCCCTAATGTTGTAAAGCGCTGCGAAAACTGTTGGCGCTATATAAATCCTGTATAATAATAATAATGATGGGGGGAAGAGATAGAGAAGTCCAGGATGATGGGTGGGGGGTGGAGATATGGGAGTCCAGGATGATTGAGGGGGGGCAGAGATGGGGGAGTTCAAGATGATGGGGGGAAGGGGGGAGATAGGAGTCCAGGATGACACACAGGGATTGGGGGGGGTGTACTTTGAGGTGTTTGTATCATACAGGGCACAGAAAAAAATCAGCACAAGGGGCAGTACTTGCATATCCCCCTCCCTCCTGCAAAGTAACTATCTATTGGTCACCTCTACACATCGCTTTGCTTACCTCTGCTCCCTCATCCACAGCTCACTTCTGTATTCCCTGTCTACCTCTGCCCCCCCCCCCCCCCTCCCATACACAGCTCACCTCTGTACCCCTCTATCCACAGCTCACCTCTGTACCCCTCTAATCCCAGCTCACTTCTGTACCCCCCATCCACCTCTGTACCCCCTATGTCCACCTCTATATCTTTCCATCCACCTTTGTACCCCCCATCCACCTCCGTGTTCACCTCTGTACCCCCCATCCACATTCACTTCTATATCTTTCCGTCCACCTCTGTACCACCCCCCCATGTCCACCTTTGTAACCCCCCCCCATGTCCACCTTTGTACCCCCCATCCACCTCTGTAGTACCCCCCATCCATGTTCACCTCTGCATCCCCCCCATCCACAGCTCACTTCTGTATCCCCAATCCACCTCTGTGTCCCCCCATCCACGTTCATCTCTATATCCTTCCGTCCACCTCTGTACCCCCCCATGTCCACCTTTGTACCCCCCTCCACCTTTGTACCCCCCCCTCCACCACTGTGTACACCTCTGTACCCCCCTTCCACCTCTGTTCCCCCCGTCCACCTCTGTACCCCCCCCCATCCACCTCTGTATCTCCCCCATCCACGTTCACCTCTATATCCTTCCGTCCACCTCTGTACCCCCGTCCACCTCTGTTCCCCCCTGTCCACCTGTGTCCACCTCTGTACCCCCCCATGTCCATCTCTGTACCCCCCCATGTCCATCTCTGTACCCCCCATGTCCATCTCTGTACCCCCTCCACCCATGTACTCCCCCCCCCCCATGTCCACCTCTGTACCCCCCATGTCTTCTCACTTCTGTACCCCCCCTCCTGTCCACCTCTGTACCAGCAAGTCTCTGCAGTCTGCACATATGAATCCTCTTCCCCTTCTCTCCGCCTTGTTCTTTCTTACCTGATCACACGGCGGTGCAACACAGTCCCAGCCTATCAGACCCAGCACACAGCCAGAAAACTTCACTCGGCTGTGTGCTACACAGGTCTGCCAGGCGGGGGCGGGAGGAACACAGAACGCCGCTCTCGCTCTGTCATTGACTCCGGTCCGCAGCTCCTGACAGAGGGAGAAGCGGGACGAGAGGGCTTAAACACATGAAGCCCGCAGCTGTCCCGTTCTCCTGTATAATTAATGTGGCCGCCGCTTGGGAGAGCAGGGGAGATCAGCTCCCCCCGCTACTCCAGAAAAACTGCGGGCAGGGCTTAAGTGGCATCTGCTTTGGGCCCCACAGCAATGACAGGGCCCAGGGCAGCTGCCCCTTTTGCCCTGCGTTAAAGACGGCCCTGCACATTGTGACAGTGAGAGGCCCTGTCACTGTGAGAATATAGGAAAATGTGACACAGGATTCACATTTAGAGTTAATGCGAAGTTCCAGACCATTGTTTCTGAGCAGAGAAAACTCTAAAACATTCAATCCTGTATCCAGGTTCTACCAGATGCCTGCAACCTGTGTGAGTACACAGGTGTGCAGGGTCATTATATACTCAGATCTGAGAAAAGCTAAAACTTCGCAGTTAAAGACTGCTCTCAGTGTGGGAGACTGAAGGTCTCACCCAAGGGTCAGAGGTGCACCAGCCAGAAGCCAAGAGACAGAGGGTTTCACCAAGGGGTCAAAGGTGCCCTAGCCAGACACCAAGAGACAGAGGGTTTCATGGAGGGGTCATAGGAATCCTAGCCAGAAGCCAAGAGACAGGGGGTCCCACCCAGGGGGGGTCAGAGGTGCCCCAGTCAGACGCCAGGAGACAGCAGGTCTTGTTCCAGGAGTCAGGTTGACTCCTATTAGGGTGTCAGGAGAAGCTCAATCCATAGACCAGTGGTGGGCCATGCAGCAGGTCGCTGCGACTAAAGGCTAAAAGATCCAAAGAGAACTGGACAACACAGTCAGAGGGATTGGTAAGAGTAAAAGCGGTGCTGCCAACAATTGGGCCAGATGGCTCTGTATTTTCATTTTGCATATGTTTGTGCATGTGACCTTTCCATTAATTGAAAAAAAGTGGGTTGCCATGTCCTAAAACCCAGTTTTGAACTGGCGCAACTTACTGTAAACACAGGCCACAGACACAAGGATGTTTAGTAGCTCAAAAGTCCTCAAGCATAAAATACCTGGCGGTTGGCGCATACAGCGACATATACAAGTGAAAATAATACATTTTTAAAATTTCTCTCACAGCATATACAGTAAGTTTTCCGAAGTCACTCAAACACTGCCATTGGAAGATTTGTGCAGCACAGGAGCCTGAGCAATGTAAGTGACTTCTATACTTCTTATATAGGAGAGTTTATGCAGCTGAAAGGAACAAAGACAATACAAAAATGTATTAAACCTGTTCCCGCTCTATCCAAATTAAAAAGAAAAAGGTTTCAGTGGCATTCCACTTTAAAGACTGTATTCAACTTACTGTATATACTCGAGTATAAGCCGAGTTTTTCAGTCCATTTTTAGGCTGAAATCCCCCCTTGGCTTATACTCAAGTGAGCAGTACAGCAGTCGTACCTTTGATTACTAAAACAGCGGGTGTCCCCCGCTGTGTTATTCAGTCTGTTCGACGGCCATCCATTGTAACAAAGCCTCACCTCCTCCTCGTCCATGATAGACGGAACACTGATACAAATCTGGGAAACTGTATCAGTGTTCCTCTATCACGAACGAGTGGAGGCGGGGCTTTGTTACAATGGAAGGCCGCCAAACAGACTGCATAACACAGCGGGTGACACCCGCTTTTTAAGTAATTAAAGGTACGGCTGCAGATGGGCACAATGAGGCTGCAAATGGGCAGAGTGAGTCTGCAAATGGGTAGAGTGAGGCTGCAAATGGGCAGAGTGAAGCTGCAAATGGGCACAGTGAGGCTGCAGATGGGCATTGTTTACCCAGTAGCTACTGCATTTTCCCACCCTAGGCTTATACAATAAGTTTTACCAGTTTTTTGTGGTAAAATTAGGTGCCTCTGCTTATATTCGGGTCGGCCTATACTCAAGTATATACGGTAACTTTTTTTTTTTTTCTTTATAGGATGACTCGGAGAGGAGATAAAAGGAAAGGATAGCCATGGAGAGGAGTAGGCACATATTCCCCACTGGAAAGATTTGCTGTCTCTAGTTTTCATTTTTCATCTCTGGTACAGAAAGTGACAGTTTGAGGTGTCCCAGGAACAGAAGGTGAGATGAAATCTTTTAATAGGTAAATCTGTTCTAGTGACATTTGTCTAAGGCAGTAGTATGATTGGAAGCCCAGATGCTTTATTATCTAAGCTCCTGGGCTTAGCACTAAAGCTGCAAGGAAACTGCAGGCACCACTGAGACCAGTTGTTATTTTAAAACAGTGCAGGGGCAGCCCTAGGATGAACAGCCGCTATGCCTGCAGCACTGGGGAGTAAAGTGGCAAAAAACAAAAAAGGATTTTCATGGAACTTAGTATTTTTAATTATAACCAGCAGATGGAGCTCTGGGGCCCTTTTGATATGATTTCCATATCAATTTCTGTATCCCCTTGTTGAAATAAGCCTGAAATAAGCCTGTTGTTTTGCAGATGTTAAGTTAACAGATACAAACATAAGGGGTCAGAGCAGTGATTACACACCCTTCCATACCTGCTCTGTTTAGATATAAAAAGTTTCAATCAAAGAAAAAGAGTTTAAAAGAAATCAGTTTCTGCTTATCTCTCTGGTTAGAAAACCCATAGAGTTCTGTGTCATGGGAGAACCGTGTTTTGGGTGTTATATTGAAATGCAAAGATTTTTAATAAATAGTAAAAAAAAAATAAAAGAGTTTGCATGTGCTTTTTACAAATGTACACAAAAGTTCTTGTACTAAACCAAAAGGTTTATATGTGATTAAAGGTTAGAACAGAACCCTGATCTTACCTACCTCAGTTTACCAATTGCCAAAATTGCCAAGAAGACTTATGAGGAAAGTAAATATAATAAGAGCATGTAAGTCACCAGCATGCATCGCCTAAGGTAAGTTAAAAATTTATTTTGGGTAAGATTGGACTTGGGGGAAGTTAAATCTTTGGTGCCTCATAGAAAATGAGAAAAGGTATCTGCATTTTACAGCTCAATTATAAAATTTGGGACTGTGATGCAGCACGGTGGCTGCATTTGATGGGGCACAGTGGCTGAATTTGATGGGGCACAGTGGCTTTATATGACAGGCACAGTGGCTTCATTTGACAGGCACAGTGGCTGCATTTGACGGGCACAGTGGCTGCATTTGACGGGCATAGTGGCTGCATTTGGCGGGCACAGTGGCTGCATACGATGGGGCACAGTGGCTGCATTTGATGGGCACAGTGGCTGCATTTGATGGGCACAGTGGCTGCATTTGACGGGCATGGTGACTGCATTTGATGGGACATGGTGGCTGCATTTGATGGGCACAGTGGCTTCATTTGACAGTAGGTCAGTGTATGTGTCAGGTAGGTCAGTGTATGTGTCAGGTAGGTCAGTGTGTGTCAGGTAGGTTAGCGTATGTCAGGTAGGTCAGCGTATGTGTCAGGTAGGTCAGCGTATGTGTCAGATAGGTCAGTGTGTGTCAGGTAGGTTAGTGTGTGTCAGGTCAGTGTGTGTCAGGTAGGTCAGTGTATGTCAGGTAGGTGAGTGTGTGTCAGGTAGGTCAGTGTATGTGTCAGGTAGGTCGGTGTATGTCAGTGTATGTGTCAGGTCAGTGTATGTAAGATAGGTGAGTGTGTGTCAGGTAGGTCAGTGTATGTGTCAGGTAGGTCAGTGTGGGTCAGTGTATGTCAGGTAGGTCAGTGTATGTCAGGTAGGTCAGTGTGTGTCATGTAGGTCAGTGTATGTGTCAGGTCGATCAGTGTATGTCAGATAGATGAGTGTGTGTCAGTGTATGTGTCAGGTAGGTCAGTGTGGGTCAGGTAGATCAGGTAGGTCAGTGTAGGTCAGGTAGGTCAGTGTAGGTCAGGTAGTTCAATGTATTTCAGGTAGGTCAGTGTGTGTCAGGTAGGTCAGTGTAGGTCAGGTAGGTCAGTGTGTGTTGGGTAGGTCAATGTAGGTCAGGTAGGTCAGTGTAGGTCAGGTAGGTCAGTGTGTGTTGGGTAGGTCGATGTAGGTCAGGTAGGTCAGTGTAGTTCAGGTAGTTCAATGTATGTCAGGTAGGTCAGTGTATGTGCCAGGTAGTTCAGTGTATCTGTCAGGTAGGTCAGTGTATGTGTCAGGTAGGTCAGTGTATGTGTCAGGTAGTTCAGTGTATGTGTCAGGTAGGTCAGTGTATGTCAGGTAGGTCAGTGTATGTCAGATGGGTCAGTGTATGTCAGGTAGGTCAGTGTGGGTCAGTGCGCATCAGGTAGGTCAGTGCGCGTCAGGTAGGTCAGTGTGCGTCAGGTAGGTAACACCCCCCGGTGCCGGACTCGGACTTCGGGCTGAAGCCCCTGGTCTTTTTGCAACCTAGTATGTGTCAGGTAGGTCAGTGTGGGTCAGGTAGGTCAGTGTAGATCAGGTAGGTCAGTGTACATCAGGTAGGTCAATGTGTTTCAGGTAGGTCAGTGTAGGTCAGGTAGTTCAATGTATGTCAGGTAGGTCAGTGTGTGTCAGGTAGGTCAGTGTAGGTCAGGTAGGTCAGTGTGTGTTGGGTAGGTCAATGTAGGTCAGTGTAGGTCAGGTAGATCAGTGTAGGTCAGGAAGGTCAGTGTGTGTGTGTTGGGTAGGTTGATGTAGGTCAGGTAGGTCAGTGTAGTTCAGGTAGTTCAATGTATGTCAGGTAGGTCAGTGTATGTGTCAGGTAGTTCAGTGTATCTGTCAGGTAGGTCAGTGTATGTGTCAGTTAGGTCAGTGTATGTGTCAGGTAGGTCAGTGTATGTCAGATGGGTCAGTGTATGTCAGGTAGGTCAGTGTGGGTCAGTGCGCATCAGGTAGGTCAGTGCGCATCAGGTAGGTAACACCCCCCAGTGCCGGACTCGGACTTCGGGCTGAAGCCACTGGTCTTTTTGCAACCTAGCAACGCCCCTGTCTGTCAGAGAATTTCTATTATGGATATTCACGGACAGATGTGAAAATCACAGATTTTACAAATCGTCCCTGAATTTACTGACAGTTGGCAACCCTGGTGACAGTGCTTAGCCCAAGAGATTGGCCGCTAGACCCAGGTACCATCACAGTGGAGCAGGTCACATACTCCTCCATACCCAAAAGTGGCGGGTATTCTTTCCGGCTTGTGAGCCAGGCAACAATTGACCACAGAAAACTTGTGCCAAATGCATTGATAAATGTCAGTAAAATGCACCTTGGTACCCCAGGCCAGCAGTTAGGATTTTTTATTGCTTCCAATGGCAAACCCTTCAGAAAATAATCTTTTTTATTTCTCTTATAGCAGTAGCCTCCCTGGCGGTTTTCCCGAGTGTGGCTTGGGGTTAAAATTCAGGACCATTAGCGGTAACCCCGAGCCACACTCGGGATTACATCGCAGGATCCTGGTGTGGCTTTACTTACCTTGTCCCCGGGATCCTGCGATGTCCCCCGCTGTGTCTGTGGGCTCCGTCCTCCTCCGAAGCCTCTCCGTGCCAGGCTCCGTTCCCTGCGAGCGGTGCGACGCACGGGGCGGAGACTGGCGGCAAATTCAAAAAATTGTATAAACATAACACATACAGTACTGTAATCTTACAGATTACAGTACTGTATGAAATTATTTCACATCCCTTTTGTCCCCAGTAGTTTGGTCCATGCCCTGCATGCAGTTTTATGTTATATATACTGTTCTTTCTGCCTGGAAACTAGAGATTGTCCATAGCAACCAAAAAGTGTCCCTTTATGTCAAAAGTGGCTTTAGATCAGCTAGAAAACAGCGATAGTAAATTAGAACACTTGCAGAATTGAGCGATAGTGAATCGTGGGGAAATTTATTTTATTATTATTATTTTTTTTTTTAATTATTTTTTTTTATTTATTATATTATAATTTATGTTTTTGTGTTTCAAACTTTATCATACCCGGGATATCTACTAGACTCTTATTTGGACAGATTTAAGTGTGTTATTGTTAAGAATTACAGACCTACAATATAAAACGCCAAATTTCCATGCAAAATAATTGTACCGCTTTCAGCACCTAAAATCCGAAATAATCATACCGCCAGGGAGGTTAATGAAGGGAAGGAGATTGTAGTTATTTCAGATGTGCAATGTTTCTGTGGCAATCCCATAGTTATCATCCACAGCAAGACCTTACCCAGTAAACAGGTAAGTGACCGTGGTGGTGTGGTACCCTACCAGTGTTTAGACGCAGGATTCTCAACCAGGCAGGTTGAGGAGCTCCAGTTTATTTTCTTATTTGGGAGGAAACTGGCTTTTCAGTTTCCTCATTGTTTACTAAAATCCGTTTTGGGATCTGGAGCCTGGGGATTTCGTAGCGATCCGGGTGGAATGAATGGGTTGGATGGGTTTTGCGATCCACCAGCTTACTGACTGGTCAGGTGTGTGCTGGGCTATTTGTAGGTACCTGACCATGGTTTTGGGCTCCACCCGAGGAGTCCAGGCAAGCAAGGGAGAAGTGTGCATGTCTGCACAGGTCTGTCTGTCAGAGCAGACAGAGGGTCCAAGCCTGTGGGCTGGAAAAGGAAGCTGGAAAAGAGTGCTGAGGTACTGGGTGTACAGGAACTCTGTTATAGAGCCGAGAGGGCTGAAGCATAGGTCTGAGCAGCAGTGCTGCTAAAGAGAGCCAGGTGGCTTGGTATTTTTGATTTACCTTACATTGTTGCTGTGGAAAGCTGGAACCCCTGTGTGGGCAACTCTTCTGTTATCAGACATTTTCTTTCTTTAATAAAAGTGGGCCTACAAGCCTTTAAAACTGCATATCTGGCGTGGACTCAGCTCACTGGTAAGCTCTACCCTTAAGCTAAAACAACCCCCGATGTTACATGACCTTTATATTTCTTACATACTTTAGCTTCACAGTTTATGTAACTGAAAGGCACAAATCTATTTGGTGCAGTCCTTTGAAAACCAGCAAATGTGAAGGAAAACGTGTTTAATTTTGTTCCACTTTAAACGCCATATTTCAACTTACCATCTTTTTTTAATCTACTGTCATAATGTAGAAAGAAAAAGCCGAGAGGAAGAGAGAAGAGGAGAGAGCAGAAAAAATAGAGCACTATATAGGAAGACAGTGGAAGAATACAGTAAAACCTTGCTTTGAGAGTAACTTAGTTTGAGAGCGTCTTGCAAGACAAGAAAAAAATGTAAATACAGTTTGACTTGATATACAAGCGATGTCTTGATATACAAGTAGCGTCATGTCACAACTGAGTATAAAAGAGAAGAGGGGTGCCTCTAAGTGTAGCAATATGGTTACATTCAATGAAGGTACAACATTTAGCAACATATTGCTACACTTAGAGGCGCCTCTCTTCCCTTTTATACTCTGTAGCTCCTGCTGGATTTTGCTTGAATCCCCTTGTGGAGGCTTCCATTTGTGGATGGACATTTTATGGTTTCACAACCTATCACATTGCTATAATCTTTTTATATGGACTATAAACCGAAGGACCTATGAATAAATGGTTTTGGAACGAATCATCTGAGTTTCCATTATTTCTTATGGGTAAATTTGCTTTGATATACAAGTACTTTGAATTACAAGCATGTTTCTGGAATGTGTTATGCTCACAATCCAAGGTTTTACTCTATAAGAAAGAAGAGAAGAATGCCAGACTGAAGAATTAAGAGGATAGGAAAAAAGAGAAGAAGAAGATGAAGCAAATAAAGAAAGAGGTGAAGAAAAAGAGAAAGGAAGAAAAGAAAAAAAAGAAGATGTTGGCAAAAAAAAAAAAAGAAAGCAAAAGAGAAAAAAAAGATAGAGAGAGGGTAGTAGAGACAAGGAAGGAAGAAAGGGAGTTTGTGACTCTGCTAAAGAAGACAGCAAAAAGAGGAAGATGAAGAAAGTGGGATCTGGATAGAGCAGAGACAAAAGGAAGGGCCGCTCAAACGATTTCTGAACTTATTTCAATTTTGAAGCCGGAATGGCAGCATGTTTAACGTGGTTCACTAGACTGAAGAAAGACCCATGTTTATAATGTTCAGACTCTCATAAATTCTAGCAGCTTGGAAAAGCAAAAGGTAGAACAGAAACCTCAGGGGAGCTGGAGGCCATTTTTTCCTAATTTGGGTAGTGGGGGGGAGACAAAACTATAATTACTATGAGATTGCCCAAAGTTATATTACAAAAAGTATTTTTTTACTGTATGCCAAATCCTCAGATACGTATCAGGCCAACTGTATCTGTGGAAAAAATACCTTCTAAAATTTGTCATTTTTTGCGAGGAGGAAAGTATAAAAGAAATGGGCAAAACTTATAGGCTGTCTTTGATTTATCTTCAAGGAGGAAGTCCCTTGTTTTCTAACAAATTTTTTTCTTTTTTCCCACAGAGGCCCTGGCTGATCTGCTGGATGCATTTATTTTTTTTTTGCTTGTGAGGACAGTGAGGATATTCTATTTATGAGTAATTTTAGTAATTCCAGGTAGAAATAGTCAAAAAGCTAGATTTGAAAAGTTTATTGTATAACATACAGCTAACACATTTTGGGGGAAAGACCTCCCCCTTCTTCAGGAATAACAATTGGGACACAATAGTGGAAATAAAATGGTGTGGGCTACCTCCCAAATTTCATACCATAGAAAGAAATGGGACAAGGGCCTGCCCCTCTCCTGAACCATGCTAGGCTATATGCTTTCAACATGAAGGCACCCCTCTGGCAATGTACCTTGTCCCATTGTTGATGAGGACAAGAGCCTCTTCCCCACAACCCTGGCCTGGTGTTTTGAGGGCCTGTGGGCTGGGGGACTATCAGAATCGCAAAGCTGTCAATGATCTCACCTGGTAGACCTGCCTCTTTGTTTACTTTAGTGCCAGGGAGCCAGAGATGCCATTCTGTGCAAGGAAAGTAATGTGGCAAGGTACACCCCATTATGAGGGCATGTGGCCTGGTATGGTTTAGGAGGGAGGGCCTGCCAGGTTGTATGCTTGTGTAGCGCACTACTCCCTTGGGAGCTGCTGGTAGTTCATTCCTTTCTGTTAGTGTAGCTCCATTCTCCTCCCCCGCACGAATAACATCAGCAGACAGTCCAGAACAATGAAACATTAAACTTTATTCTTTTCCTTTAAGTATGATAGAAAAGAATGTGGAATATTTACAGTCTGTGTCTTCAGGAAGTATGAGCTGGCTCTAAATCTTTGGTTCCTGTAAAAGTAGTTCCAAAAGTGGTCCAAGGAAGGAAAGCTGATAAACCAGAGCCAAGGCTCACTGATGCATTTGAGGTGCAAAGGTTGACCCATGTCATCCGATCCATTAGAAGAGCTACTGTAGCTCAGATTTCTGAAAAAGTTAATTCTGGTTTTGAAAGAAAGATGTCAGAACACACAGTGCATCAAAGTCAGGTCAGGGTGCCCATGCTGACCCGTCTCCACAGCTAAGAGAGTCTGCAGTGGGCACATGAGCACCAGAACTGAACCATGAAGCAATGGATGAAGGTGGTCTGGTCTGATGAATCACATTTTCTTGATTCATGATTTTACATCATGTGGATGGCAGAGTGCATGTGTGTCGCTTGAGATGCTTTGGGAAATGTCCTGCTGGGAAACCTTGGTTCTGCCATTCATGTGGATGATACTTTGGAGTCCATACCTCAACGGATCAGGGCTGTTTTAGCAAAAAAAATCAATTTATTTAATTTTTGGAGAATGGTTGTATTGTTATGGCTGATCAGTGTATCAGTGCGTGACATCACCGGCTCCTCCCTATGCTTTATATCACCCTATCACGAAGATATGTGATGTGGTGCCGTAATGCGTAGAAAGGAGACGTTGATGTCACGTCGCAACTGGTAGTGTGCGGAACGGCTTTTTGAGAGGGGCTACTATTCTCTTTGGGTACAACATGTGAGGATTAATTGGGATGACCCAGGATGGCATTGGATTGACTTTCCAGAATTTCCAGTGGTGGTAAAAGAAAAATCCAGAGGAACACAGAAACCCTATTGAAAGGGGAAAAAGGGACATTTGTCTAATAGATATTGGGTCCAAGTAAGAAGGCTAGAGCAGTATTGCACTGATGGTGGGCAAACACAGTGGATATAAACGCAAAACCTTAATGCACAATAAAGAGAGTCCTGGAGCTAGGGTGCAACCATGGGCGCAGGGACGGCATGACATTGCTGGGATGGCACAGTTGCCGTCTTAAGAGGTTTCCCCTTTTAGAGAAGGGGAGGGGCGGAGAGTTCAGTGTGGGGGAAGTTGAACAGGCAGGGGGAAGTGATGTCATTCGAAGAGCGGTGGAGGAGAAGATTCATCACAGCACCTCACCGCTCTTCAATCTGTGTATAGCAGAGTCATTACAGCACCTCATTGCTCTTTAATCTATCCAGATCGGTTAGGATGGCGGCAATGGAGGGGTTTTTAGTACACCTGAGAGCGGCGGTGGCCGCTCATGGCGCGGACTGGCTGCAGCAGCAGCTTTCTCAGATAGCAGCAGACGGAGCGGCGGTGAGTGGGGGGAGGGTGCCCACACCTCGTGCACGGCGGTCCCGGCCACCTGAAAGATACAGCCCTGCATCAGGCCCTGGAGAGTCTCGGGTAAGGGGGAGGCCAGAGGACACCAGTGATCCACAGAGCACCAGCAGAGTTAGGTCCCCTGTGACCAGATCAGGGGAGGCGAGGGGGGCCAGTCGCAGAGGCAGAGGGACGGTTGGAAGAATGCCTAGCAGACCACGTGGCTCTTCCCCCCCCGCACGTCGCAGGTGCATGGCACGGATGGATGGAGCAGCAGGGACAGAGAGGAGGCATGATACCAGTGAGAGGGGCTCAGCATTCCAGGAGACAGCACAGGTGGCAGGGTCGGCCAGCAGCACACGACAGCACATGAGAGGGTCAGCGAGGAATGCAGGGTCGGGCTCGAGTGCAGGAAGCAGCCAGGTGTCACGTACCCCACGAAGTAGCCAAGGCAGGAGTTCATCTATGGGGGCATCGAACGGGTCTGGCGGTCATTCAGAGAGAGGAGGTCGGTCACAGCACCGCAGACCCTCGGCACCCAGAGCAGCCGCTTCTGGGGTGCAACAGGCGGTCAACAGGAGTGAACCCAGTGATGATCGATTGGAGGGAGAGTTGTTCGGGTCGGATGGAGGAGAAGAACAAGGACATCCAGCGGCGGTGGTTCCAGGAGTGGCGGCTGTTGGGCCCAGTCCAGGGCAGCCCGGTGAGTGTGATGCTTCAAATTCCATTACATCTTTGTTGCATTCTTTATTAGGGCAAGAAAAACAGAGGGGGCGGTCAGGCACAGGTGGGTTAATAGGGTCAGGTGCGACTAAGACTACCATAGCTATGCTGACAGTGGGGGGACCCAGGCCCGGGAACGAGGGATTGCGGGAACTGTTATTGGGGCTGAAGGAGCTGGTGGCACGGGTGGAGTCAGGGACAAGAAGTAGTCCCGCAAGTGCATGGACGGCACCTACCCTTCCGCAGACAGGAGAGGCCACACAGGTCACAGGCGATACACCGGTGGCTCCTGTGGTGGATGCCAACCCAAAGGCTGTGGCTGCGACTTCGGGGAATCAAGGGAAGACGGGCAACAAAAGGTCGGATTCAGTTAGGTTGGCTGACACGGCGAGGAGTGAAGTCTACGTCTGTTTTGAGGGCCCTTTGGGTGCTCATTTAAAGACGGAGATAAAAGAAAAGATATGGAAGGGCGAATACGTGGAGATATTCACGTTATTGCCATTGGAGAAATTCAACCTGGATAGGTTGAAACCGGTGGAGGGAAAGAAGGAAGATGAGGAAAAGCGGAGATACCGCTTAATTCCGCGTACATTTTCTAATTGGTTACAGGCTTTTGTCATTTTAGCGAGTGTGGTAGGTAAAAAGGCCCCAGAGAACTGCTCAGCGCTATTAGTTTATCTAGAAGCCATTAGCTAGGCTCACAGGACGTATGGTGGCATGGCTTGGTTACGCTACGATGAGCAATTTCGTCAACGGATGGCAGTAAGACCGACTCTGCGCTGGGACCATAAGGACATAAGCCTATGGATGAGGTTGATGACGGTGGCGAGGGCTCCGAATCAGTTTTTTCAGGCAGGGGTCGGAGGTTCAGCAGCTCCAGGACAACCGGCCGAAAAAAGATGGGGTTATTGCTGGCAGTTCAACGAGGGCACCTGCAGATTTGGATCCAACTGTCGCTTCAAACATCTGTGCTTGGGCTGCGGGGGATCTCATGCACTGTCCAAGTGTTTCAAAAAAGGAAAAGGTCGTGCCGGAGATGCTTCGGGTAAGAGGGAGGACCCCGGTACGGGTGGAAAGGATGCGTCCTTTCCTTAGTAGATACCCCGATCGGGCAGCGGCTGCTTTATTAGAAGCAGGCTTTACAAGCGGCTTTCGGATTCCGTGTTCTTTGGCAACAACACCGTCGGAGGCTCAGAATCTGAAGTCGGCAATGCAACATTCCACGGTAGTTTCCGAAAAATTGGGGAAAGAGGTTTCGTTGGGACGCATGGCGGGCCCTTTCAAGGAATTGCCGCTGCCGGATTTAGTGGTTTCCCCTTTGGGAGTGGTTCCCAAAAAAGAGCCCAACAAATTTAGGCTCATACACCACCTATCTTTTCCAAAAGGGGGGTCGGTCAATGATGCCATTGCGCCTGAGGAGTGTGCGGTGACGTACACATCGTTTGACGCGGCAGTGGCATGGGTTCGGAGGTATGGGCAGGGTTCCTTAATGGCAAAGTCTGATATCGAATCGGCTTTCCGGTTATTGCCGGTACATCCGGACAGTTTTAGGTTGCTAGGCTGTACTTGGGAGGGGGCTTACTATGTGGATAGGTGCCTGCCCATGGGATGCTCTATATCATGCGCCCTTTTTGAGACGTTCAGCTCATTCCTTGAATGGGCGGTTCGGGATGTTGCGGGGATCAACTCAGTCATTCATTATTTGGAAGATTTTTTATGTGTTGGCCCAGCGGGCTCTAATATCTGTGCGGTGCTGTTGGGGATGCTGCAACATCTGGCGGAACGATTTGGGGTTCCACTAGCCCCAGAGAAAACGGAAGGTCCAACAGTGACTATAACATTTCTGGGCATTGAGATAGACTCGATGAGGATGGAGTGCAGGCTTCCGATGGACAAACTGGTGAAGTTACAAGAGGAAGTATGCGGGACCATTGGGTTGAGGAAATTGCAGCTACGTCAGCTGCAATCTTTACTTGGAAAACTGAACTTCGCTTGCCGAATCATACATATGGGCAGAATTTTTTGCAGGCGGCTGGCGGCCGCTACGGCAAGGATTAGGGCGCCAACACATTTTGTCAGTCATACCCGAGAACATAGGGAAGATTTGCGTGTCTGGCAAGTTTTCTTGGAGTCCTTCAATGGAAGGGCTCTTTGGATGTCGGGTCCCATCAGCAATTGGGACCTGGAACTATTCACCGATGCGGCCGGCTCCATGGGGTTTGGGGCTTTCTTCAAAGGTCACTGGTGCGCGGCCAGGTGGCCGTTGGCATGGCAGGAGGCAGGGTTCTTGAAGAACCTGGTTTTGTTGGAGCTGTTCCCAATTGTTGTGGCCATGGAACTTTGGGGGGACTCGTTCAGAAATTTGAAAGTCCGATTCAATTGTGACAATTTGGTGGTGGTCCATGTGGTTAACCGTCTGACTGCGGCATCGGTGCCGGTGGTCAGGTTGTTAAGACATTTGGTGCTTCGCTGTTTACAAGTGAATGCATTCATTTATGCTGTACACCTACCTGGGGTTGACAACACTTTGGCTGACGCTTTGTCTCGTTTTCAGTGGGACAGGTTCCGGACGTTGGCGCCACAGCGGAGGCGGAACAACAAGGGGTCGCCTGTCCCAACTGGATGTGGAACATTGCTTTAGGACCGCAGCAAAGTGGATTCAGCAATCCATGAGTATGGCTACATGGAATGCCTACTCTAAGGTATGGAAAGCCTGGTTTGCTTGTTTAAACGAACAGGGAATGGCCTCAGATGATCCGGAAGTCGGTCACGCTGTCCTGTATTTCATCATTGGGGGTTTCGAAAAGGGTATCTCGGCAGCTGCCATAGACCGCGAGTTGGCAGGTTTGGCCTTTCTTTTTAAATGGCAAGGGCTCCGGGATTATACAAAGGAATTTTGGTTACCCAGGCCGTAAAAGGGTATAGGAAGACACACAAAAGCAGGGACGGGAGGCGACCGGTATCTTTTGAAATGTTAAGAAGGTTGATTTGTAGTTTGGAAACAGTATGTATATCCGTTTATGAGCGTGTTTTATTTAGGGCAGCTTTCGCATTGGCCTTTTTTGGGGCACTGCGCATCAGTGAGTTAGTCAGCCCCTCTAAGACAATACAAGGGGGTCTTATGGTGGGAGATGTCGAGTTGTTGCTCGAGTCTATTAGAGTGTGGATCAGAAGGTCTAAGACTGATCAGGCTGGAAAAGGCAGGTACTTGGATTTTGGCAGGATTGACAAGGTGAGTATCTGCCCTGTTAATGTAGTGAAATCTTTTTTGGAGGTTAGACCGGATTTTGATGGGCCTTTGTTGTAACATGAGGATGGTGTGTTTTTATCGAAATTTCAGTTCATAGCTGTTTTTAAAAAATGCGTGGTCAGGGTGGGGTGCGACCCGCGTCAATTTTCTTCTTATTCCTTTAGAATTGGGGCAGCCACAGAGGCTGCTAGGGCAGGTTTGAGCCAGGACATAATTAGACGTATTGGCAGGTGGGATTCGGATAGATTTAAATTGTACGTCCACCCACAACTGTTGCAAGTATAGTTATTTAAGTTTGCAAGTCGTGTTTTTTGATATCGTATGTTTACTGGAGTTTGTATTATTCTTCTTGTTTACAGGTAAGGAAGTGGGCCTGGTATGGATACTCGGCCATTTTTATGTTTTTTGGGGGGCCAAGAGAGCCGACGTTCGGCCTAACAGCAGGCAGTTAAGGATCCCCAGGCAAGAAGCACTCATCAGATGGATCGGGGTCCCGGGTATGCAATGGAACAGGGTGTTGGGGGAAATACACATATTTTCCAGACTAGATAGGGCCCCTGATGTTTTGCTATTGCACGTAGGTGGGAATGACATGGGAGCCAGATCCATGAGGGACCTTATTTTGGATATAAAATGTGACTTCTTGCGCTTGAGAGCGGCATACCCTAAGATGGTGTTAGTTTGGTCAGACATGGTGGGTAGGTTGTCATGGCGTTGGGCATGGTCAGCAAAGAAGGTGGACAGGGCAAGGATAAAGGTGAACAAGGAAGTGAGCCAATTCTTTGTTAAGAACGGGGGTTTAGCCATCTGCCATAGAGAGCTGGAGGTAGACACCTGGAGGTATCTACGCAGTGACGGGGTAAATTTGAATGAGGTGGGGATGGATCTATGGTCTCTAGGTTTGCAAGAAGGGATTCAGAGAGGCTTGAGGGTGTGAAACATGTTGTACCCATCCAGGGGATGGGGGTTGTGTTATGGTACCCATCCATCGGATGGGGGGTTTTGGTGGTACCCATCCATGAAGGATGGGGATTGATGTTGGGTACTTTCAGGCTATGAAGGGCCTGGAGGAGGTAAAAGGTTTAGGTCACTGGGAAGTTAGGGTACTGCCGAGTCAGGGGTTGCCAACTGGTAGGTTCAAAAGGAAAAGAATTGTTTACAGTGACCATGGTGATAGTTGTTTACTTATAGTTACCCCAATAAAATTATTATTAAAAGTTTTATGGTTATTTATGTTATATTTATGGTAATTTATATTTTAATAAATATAAGGCCGTTAGGCCATTTACTCCAAAAACTAGTTCGAGTCATTTATGATGTTTTTGGTGGGAGGGTAATGTGGGGTAAATGGGAGAGTATTAGGAGACTGGGCTTAAGTCCTACAGTGTCAAGAGAGTCCTGGAGCTAGGGTGCAACCATGGGCGCAGGGACGGCATGACATTGCTGGGATGGCACAGTTGCCGTCTTAAGAGGTTTCCCCTTTTAGAGAAGGGGAGGGGCGGAGAGTTCAGTGTGGGGGAAGTTGAACAGGCAGGGGGAAGTGCTGTCATTCGAAGAGCGGTGGAGGAGAAGATTCCTGCCCACCCGCCCTGGGATTGGCAGTTTTTTGGTTTCCTGGAATAGGATATGTCACGTTACATGTATGAAACATGTTGTACCCATCCAGGGGATGGGGGTTGCGTTATGGTACCCATCCATCGGATGGGGGGTTTTGGTGGTACCCATCCATTAAGGATGGGGATTGATGTTGGGTACTTTCAGGCTATGAAGGGCCTGGAGGAGGTAAAAGGTTTAGGTCACTGGGAAGTTAGGGTACTGCCGAGTCAGGGTGTCAGAAGAAGCCTTCGTTCCGGTCCGGTCGTTTTTTACGTATTCCCGGCGGAACGGCGTTTCGGCGCATGCGCGTTCGCGGCTCAGCGTTACGGCGCTCACGCACGCGCACTGGTGCACACCCAACGTGATTCCCTGGGCTGCCTATAAAAGGCGCTCAGAGGGTCAAACAAATTGCTGGTTTGTCTCAGCTTCCTGTATTACCTGAACCTGTCTCCTGAACCTCTGCTTGACTACCCGTTGTGACCCGGATCTGCCTTTTGGACTTCTCTTGCCTCTCTCCTGGACCTGACCTCTGCCTGTTAATCGGATTCCCACCAATCTCCTGTGTTTGACCCTCGGCCTGTTACCTGGACTGTCTCCTGTCTCCTAGCCTGACCTCCTGCTTGTACCTGGACTCTCTTGATCTTGTCACCTTGCCTTGCAGATCCTGCAGTACCATAGTACTATCCCTGTGTTTGATCCCCTGCCTGTACCTGCCTACCAGTACCTGCACAGCGGCTCCTCTCTATCAAGACCTCACCAGCAAGTCACCTGCGGTCCATTGGGGAGCTTGTGCCTCTTCGTGCCGTTCACTCCCTGTCCCAACTCCAGGGGGCGGACTGCGCTTAGTCGCAAAGGCAAAACCGCTCTCGGCATCTCGGCCTCGGTGAGTACTATCTGTGTGACAGTACAAACCAGCCATGTCTGAGGCCGACAGAGCGCGTTCCCCATTGGAGATCCTGTGTCAGCAGGTCTCGGCCCTCACTGAGGCCGTCCAGAAATTGCAAGATGGTTACGCCCAAATTGATGGCCGCCTTCAGCAGCTTTCCGGACCACCTCCGGCTCCTGCCGCAGCTTCTGCACCTCCCAGTGGAGCATCCTCTCCTCAGATGCCAACCAGTCCCACTGTGGTCATGGCAGCTCCAGAACCTAGGGTTCCCATACCAGAGCGTTTTGCTGGCAATCGCAAGAAGTTCAGGGCTTTTAAAAACGCTTGCTCTCTGTATTTGGCTCTGCAACCCAGGACCTTTTCGTCAGAAGTGGTAAAAGTTGGGTTCATCATTTCCCTCTTAGCCGATGAACCACAAGCTTGGGCGCATACCCTAATGGAACAGAGGAACCCTATCCTGAATTCAGTAGATACCTTCTTCGAGGGTATGGCACAACTTTACGACGACCCCCAGCGCACGGCCACGGCTGAAACCTTATTGCATAACCTGAGCCAAGGACGAAGGCCTGTAGAGGACTATATTGTAGAGTTCCGGAAAAGTTCAGCTGATACTGGTTGGAATGAACCTGCCCTTAAATATCAGTTTCGTCAAGGGCTGTCTGAAGCACTGAAGGATGAACTGGCCAGGATCGAGACCCCTGATTCTTTGGAAGACCTCATCCAAATTACCACTAAATTGGATCGTCGCATGCGTGAGCGACGCACAGAGCGTTTTCAGACTCCTCGCCCTACTTGGATGACGCCTAAACCGACTCCTGTCCATCCACCTTACACAGCTCCACCGGTTCCTGCCACTCCTGAAGTTGAACCAATGCAGCTTGGTCTAGTCCGTGCCCCACTCACTTCAGAGGAAAGACTACGTAGACGCCAGGGCAATCTGTGCCTTTACTGTGGGGGTTCTGGACACTTTCTCCGTTCCTGCCCTGTGAGACCCAGTAAGTCCTACCTACGGCCTGCTATTAATCAACAAGTTACCGGTTCTTCCCAGCCTTACGTTACTCTTTTTGTCTCTTTACAGCTTCCGGAAAAGGAGGTTCACCTACCCGCCATAATTGACTCTGGAGCGTGTAGCTGTTTTTTGGATATCTCATTAGCCACAAGCTTGCATGTCCCTTTGATCACGAAGAGCCAAAGTCTACGGATCCACCTTGCCGATGGGTCTCTTCCCCGCTCTGGGCCCATCACGCAGGAAACCAGACCCATCCTTACCACTACTGATTCTGGCCACCAGGAATACCTCCGCTTCGATATAATTTCTTCTCCAATGTTCCCTATAATCCTGGGACTCCCATGGCTTCAAGCCCACGAACCACAGATCAACTGGAATAAGGGAGAAGTCTCTTTCTCATCTCAATATTGCTCCAGACATTGCCTTCCCCCGGCCCCAGCTTCTGTTTCTACCATTTCAACCATGTCTAACAATCTGCAACATGTACCCGAAAGCTACCTAGAATTCAGAGATGTATTTGATAAACAACAGGCAGACTGTCTACCACCTCATCGGCCTTACGATTGCCCCATAGACCTGTTGCCGGGTGCGGAAATTCCTTTTGGCCGCATTTTTCCTTTGTCCGAAACAGAATTAAAGGCTCTTAAAATGTACATTGACGAAAATCTTGAAAAAGGGTTCATTCGCCCCTCTTCATCACCGGCTGGAGCTGGTATTTTCTTTGTAGAAAAAAAGGACGGATCCCTCCGACCTTGTATCGATTACAGGGAATTAAATAAAATTACCGTCAAGAATCGGTACCCGCTTCCTCTCATCCCGGAATTATTCCAACGCTTCAGATCTGCCCGCATCTTTTCCAAACTAGACTTGCGTGGCGCCTACAATCTCATTCGGATCCGAGCAGGCGATGAATGGAAGACTGCCTTTAGATCCAGGTTTGGACACTATGAGTACCTGGTAATGCCGTTTGGACTCTGTAATGCCCCGGCCACGTTCCAACACTTAGTGAACGATATCTTTCGTGAATATCTTGATAACTTTCTAGTAGTCTACCTTGACGACATTCTCATTTTTTCAGCCACCATTGAACTCCATCGGGTACATGTCAAACTGGTTCTCTCAATTCTCAGAAAACACAAATTATACCTCAAGGCAGAGAAATGTGAATTTGAGAAGACTACAGTGCAATTCTTAGGATTCATAATTTCAATTGACGGCATTGCAATGGATCCCCAGAAGGTCAAAGCAATCCAGGAATGGCCAGCTCCTGTAGACAGAAAAGGGGTACAACGCTTCTTAGGTTTCTCCAATTTCTACCGGAGATTCATTGTAGGGTTTTCTACTATCGTGGCTCCCATTACTCAACTGACACGCCAGCATAGTCGCTTTCAATGGTCTTTGGAGGCTCAGGAAGCATTTTTAAAATTGAAAGCACTATTCTCGTCCGCACCAGTCTTACGACACCCGGATCCAGCCTTGCCTTTTATTCTGGAAGTTGATGCCTCCGAGACTGCTACTGGTGCCATCCTTTCCCAGAGACAAGGGCTCAAGGCTCTATTACATCCCGTGGCTTTTGCATCCCGGAAATTAAGCATTCCCGAGAGAAACTATGATGTAGGCGACAGAGAGTTACTGGCCATTAAATTCGCCTTAGAGGAGTGGAGATATTTGCTGGAAGGGGCGTCCAATCCTATCATGATCTTTACTGACCACAAAAACCTGGAGTACCTGCGATCTGCTAAACGTCTAAGACCCAGGCAGGCCCGATGGGCCCTCTTCTTTTCCCGATTTAATTTTCACATATCTTATAGACCAGGTACAAAGAATGGAAAAGCGGACGCACTTTCAAGGATGTTCCATGAAACTTCCCAGGTAACAGAGCCAAGTACCATTTTGTCTCCTCAGAATTTCCTTCTAGTTACTCAAGGAGACTTAATGTCCGCAATCAAATCCACATCCGCTCAATGCTCTGAACCCCAAGTATCTTCTATGGAGAAACGTAATGATTTATTTTGGTCTCGTGGAAAAATCTTCGTCCCGCTGGAATCTAGGCTCCTAACTCTACAGTCCTTTCATGACCACAAGCTAGCAGGCCACTTTGGGTCACAAAAGACCATGGAATTGATCTCACGTTTCTTTTGGTGGCCAGGCTGGAGACAAGATTGCAAAGACTATGTTTCATCCTGCATCCCGTGCCAGCGCAGCAAGGGCTCAAATGCAAAGTCATGGGGCCTGCTCAAGCCCTTGTCTATCCCTGAACGCCCATGGGCGGAAATCTCCATGGACTTTATTGTGGATCTACCTCCATCGGGGGGATTCACAACTATCTTTGTCGTAATTGATCGGCTCTCAAAGATGGCACACTTTCTGCCTATGGTGGGTACCCCCTCTGCCTCTGCTACTGCTAACATTTTTTTTAAAGAAATTATCAGGCTTCATGGTACCCCAGTGAGCATCACCTCTGACAGAGGAGTTCAATTTACTTCTAAATTTTGGAAGGAATTATGCAAGACCTTGGAAATAAAAATTTGCTTGTCTTCTGCTTATCATCCTCAAAGTAACGGCCAGACGGAGAGGACAAATCAAACCCTGGAACAATACCTCCGATGCTTCTGTTCAGATTCCCAGGATGAATGGTCCTCCCTTCTACCATATGCAGAATTTGCATATAACAACTCCATCCATTCCGCTACCAACCAGACACCTTTCTGGTCCAATTTTGGATTTCACCCCTCCTTTCTTCCAGTTTCCATTCCTGAATTGTCTGTCCCTGCAGTACAGGATCGAGTAAGCTCTATTCAGTTAAATTTTCAAAAGATCAAAGCAGCGATGCAAAAGGCTCAGGATGACTACCAAAAGTACTACAACAAGGGAAGGAAGGAGAACCCGGCCTTTAAGGTAGGCGAAGAAGTGTGGCTGTCAACTATCCATCTCAGACTGCCAATTCCCTCCCGGAAACTGGGGCCAAAATTTATAGGTCCTTTTAAAATAAAAAGGGTAATCAACCCCGTCGCTTTTGAATTAGCTCTTCCTGATGCTTACAAGGTGCACCCAGTCTTCCATGCATCCCTCTTAAAACCTATTTCTCCCAGCCCTTTTCCTGACAGAGAAAAACCTCCACCACCTCCAGTTCTAATCAACGGAGAAGATGAATTTGAGGTAGAAAAAATTTTAAATTGCAGGAAAAATGGCAGACAGCTGCAGTATCTAATCAAATGGAAGGGTTATCCTTCTGAGGATAACTCTTGGGAACCAGCCAGGAATCTACATGCTCCTCAACTTCTCCAGGCTTTTCACCGAGAACATCCAGAATTGATGTCAACCTTGGGTGTCCAGAGGCCACCCCTCGGGGGGGGGGCACTGTCAGAAGAAGCCTTCGTTCCGGTCCGGTCGTTTTTTACGTATTCCCGGCGGAACGGCGTTTCGGCGCATGCGCGTTCGCGGCTCAGCGTTACGGCGCTCACGCACGCGCACTGGTGCACACCCAACGTGATTCCCTGGGCTGCCTATAAAAGGCGCTCAGAGGGTCAAACAAATTGCTGGTTTGTCTCAGCTTCCTGTATTACCTGAACCTGTCTCCTGAACCTCTGCTTGACTACCCGTTGTGACCCGGATCTGCCTTTTGGACTTCTCTTGCCTCTCTCCTGGACCTGACCTCTGCCTGTTAATCGGATTCCCACCAATCTCCTGTGTTTGACCCTCGGCCTGTTACCTGGACTGTCTCCTGTCTCCTAGCCTGACCTCCTGCTTGTACCTGGACTCTCTTGATCTTGTCACCTTGCCTTGCAGATCCTGCAGTACCATAGTACTATCCCTGTGTTTGATCCCCTGCCTGTACCTGCCTACCAGTACCTGCACAGCGGCTCCTCTCTATCAAGACCTCACCAGCAAGTCACCTGCGGTCCATTGGGGAGCTTGTGCCTCTTCGTGCCGTTCACTCCCTGTCCCAACTCCAGGGGGCGGACTGTGCTTAGTCGCAAAGGCAAAACCGCTCTCGGCATCTCGGCCTCGGTGAGTACTATCTGTGTGACACAGGGGTTGCCGACTGGTAGGTTCAAAAGGAAAAGAATTGTTTACAGTGACCATGGTGATAGTTGTTTACTTATAGTTACCCCAATAAAGTTATTATTAAAAGTTTTACGGTTATTTATGTTATATTTATGGTAATTTATATTTTAATAAATATAAGGCCGTTAGGCCTAGTTCGAGTCATTTATGATGTTTTTTGGAGGGAGGGTAATGTGGGGTAAATGGGAGAGTATTAGGAGACTGGGCTTAAGTCCTACAGTGTCAAGTGTCTGTGCACAATTGGAGAGGATTACCCATAATTTAAGAGAAAAAGGACAATATAATTATATGTGACACACCATGAAGTGGATGGACACTTACAAGATATATTGTTTCATTATATGGTTCACTTTATTTATTTTCATGTGTTTTCATATATATATACTGTGGTATACTGCATATGTAATAATGGACAGCTAGTATATTGACATATGAGCAATTGATGTATAATTTTCAGTATTGATGGTATTGTAAAAAGTGGACATTGTAGGGATTATTGGTTCACATAGACATACGTTTATATTGAGCACATTTGTATTTTTACATGTGATTTTGATATAGTTTTTATACACAGGTGTAAGTGTGAATACTGTTTTAGTGTTAGCAGCAATACCATATACACTTTTAACATAATTATTTGTGCTGGAGCATTTCACAATTTATACTATATGGTGTATGGACTTACAACCGGCCATATTTGATTGATTATTTTATTTTAGTCATAAGGGCACTTAATGCTTATCCCCATTCAGGCCACTGTGTAGCAACCTTTCTTCAACCAGGGTTCCTCCAGAAGTTACTAGGGTCTCCTTCAGCAATGAGCAATTTATTACTTTCAGATATGCCACTAAAGACATCAATAATTCTTTTGGCTATCTGTTAGGCATAGGTGTGCACAGCCTATTGCATTAGGGCAGGGGTGTCCAATGCAAATTCATCACTGGCCTCATCAGAATTATGGTTGTCCTCAAAGTGCCAGTTATATCTTTAAGACTATATAAATTTTTCCAGGACTTTTTTTCTCAGAGAATAGTTGCAGTACATGCAATAAATACCAGGATGCATTACGTGTGGAGTTCAGGGATGCGCTGTTTACAGTGTTCAGTTTCAGGGGTTCCCTATGCACAGAGTACACAGTTCAGGGGCGCATTACTAACAGAGTGCAGAGTTCAGGGATGCACTGTGTACAGAGTTCAGGGTAGAAGGGTGCACTACATACAGAGTGCAGGGCTGAGGGGTGTGCTATGCACAGAGTGCAGGGTTCAGCTCTCTTTCACAGGTTGTCCACATCTTACTTCCACCCCTTCCCCTGGGTGCGAGGGCCACATAAAATGGCCTGGCGGGCCACATTTGGCCTGCATGCCTTGTGTTTTACACATGTGCATTAGGCATAGCTCCCAACTGTCCCTGATTTGGAGGGACTGTCCCTGATTTGGAGCAATGTCCCTCTGTCCCTCATTCCACCTCATTTATCCCTGATTTTGATCTGATCCATATAGTTGTATATAAAATTGACTTTTTATGTTTCAAAAAGTGTTTCCCAGTGCTAAACCTTTCATCTAATTTCTAAATAGCTGCATTTGTACATTTTAAAAGCCAATATAAAGGAATAGTAGTGTTAAAAAAAGTCCTGGATTTAATTAACCTTTTTTTTTGGTTAATTCTCCTTTAAGGGGCTGTGGCAGGGGGCGTGGCCCATGCCTACATACATTTGTTAGTAGGTGTCCCTCATTCCCATCTCAAAGTGTTGGGAGGTATGGCATTAGGGTGTGCACCCCTAATCTCAAACACACATGTGTGCGTGTGTATGTATACATACTGTATATATATATATATATATATATATATATATACACACACACACACAAACACACACATATATATGTAAACAAACACTTTTATTTTTTTAACTTATATTATCGGTGTGCGGTGAGGACAGCCAGTCAGTGATCACAGTGTGGTGAGGACAGCCAGTCAGTGAGCAGTGTGCAGTAAGAACAACCAGTCAGTGAACGGTTTGCAGTGAGGACAGCCAGTCAGTGAGTGGTGTGCAGTGAGGACAGCCAACCAGTGAACGGTTTGCGGTGAGGACAGCCAGTCAGTGAGCAGTGTGCAGTGAGGACAACCAGTCAGTGATTGTAGCGCGGTGAGGACAGCCAGTCAGTGAGCAGTGTGCAGTGAGGGCAACCAGTCAGTGAACGTTGTGCGGTGAGGACAGCCAGTTAGTGAGCAGTGTGCGGTGAAGACAGCCAGTCAGTGAGCAGTGTGTGTTGAAGACAGCCAGTCAGTGAGCAGTGTGCGTTGAAGACAGCCAGTCAGTGAGCAGTGTGCAGTGAGGACAGCCAGTCAGTGAATGATGTGCGGTGAGGACAGCCAGTCAGTGAGCAGTATGCAGTGAGGACAGGACAGCCAGTCAGTGAGCAGTATGCAGTGAGGACAGCTAGTCAGTGGGCAGCATGCAGTGAGGACAGCCAGTCAGTGGGCAGTATTCAGTGAGGGCAGCCAGTCAGTGTGCAGTATGCAGTGGGAGGGCTGGGAGCAGTTCTCCAGTCCTTTGTGGGCAGTGTAAGGGTTGAAGCAGCACAGATGGAGCATAGAGCTGGAAGTAGAGGGCTCCTGGGCTGCCATCTCTTCTCAGCCTCCGTGCCAGTTTCAGCTGCTGACTCAGCCAGAGCAGCCACCTGTGAGTGTGTAAGAGGGAGAGTTTGGCCACACCACTTCCCTGCCCATCACCTCCTCAGCCCGAGTAAGCAACTGCAAACCTGAGAGTCCCTGCCGGCTACAAGCCTCAGGATGCTGTGTTAGGGGCACTGCAGCTGGGGTAGAAAGTCAAAGACAGACCTTACCAACCCAGTGACAGAGATGGGGGTGAACCCAAGCACCCCCCTTGAGCTGCCCCTGGATTAGGCTGTGCCCAGGTACACCCAGCACACCTCTTGCATTTGCCTATGCTGTT
Source organism: Aquarana catesbeiana (assembly GCF_042186555.1). NCBI lineage: Eukaryota > Metazoa > Chordata > Amphibia > Anura > Ranidae > Aquarana > Aquarana catesbeiana. The sequence goes on along the minus strand of NC_133335.1, from coordinate 98,594,603 downwards.
AGGGGAAATTCATCTAACTGACCACCAATGTAAGTAGCATTCTTCCTACTGACCATCATGCTAACTTACAATAAGCTGTTGATAACAGTAGTTATTAGCAGGCGTTCCCAGAGACTGTAAAGTTATTTTAAGGATTCCTCCATTTTACAAAGGTTGAGAAATTCTGGTGTAGAATGTTCATCCTTATTTTTAGATAATTGTTGTCCCCCCCTTTCTTTTAATGGATAAACCTTGAAGGTGTAAGAAGATCCGCGCAGCTACTAATTATTTTCTTTAATTTTATGTGACTTTGGTGTAGAGAGTTGAATCTCTGTGTATTCATTATTATTTTAATTCCCTCTGCGCCTTAAAGTTCCTCATCAGAACAGTAACTCTCAGGTCACTAATACTGTGGTCAGGTTTGCAGAATTGTTCTTTAGCTTACCCAACAGTAACATGTTATGCTATGAATGTATAACAACTCAGACAATCACCAGGAGTCTGTGCTTGGTGGTGTGAGCTGGGGAGTTGCTAAATATTTGACACTTTCAGCTACATGATCCTTCTCTCCTGGAATTAGGCCCGGCTGTGTTTGACTCTCCCAAGCTTAGGCCCTAGGAGTTTGTATACTGCAAAAGTTTCCCCACCTGAAAGGCCTTCGTAAGTGGGTTAAAATAGCCAGTTAGGTGTTGTCCTGGCCGGGAGGGTTAATGCCTTTCCTGGTTCTTTGGTCTTTTGGTGGGTTCTTTTCTGGGTCTGGCCCACTTATCCCGTGATATATAAATATTGGGCAGTGGTCCAGTACGAGACAGAGGCTTCCGAGAGAGATCTAGTTAGGAGGCTACAATAAGTCCTTAGTAGAGAGCTGAGAGGCCCACCTCAGGTCTGATGCCTGTAAGGGAATGAGACAGAGAACACTACCTGCAGAGAGCAGAGGGATGCTGCCCCTCACTGCCTGGATGTAAAGTCATAAGTACCTGAGGATCCCCCACTCGACACCATTTCTGGAAGAATGCTTCTGTTGGACTCTGTGTTACACAATCACTACCTTTGCAGGTATGCCAGGGTAGCTCACAGCCTGTAGTTAGAATTAGGGAATTAGGGAAGAATTATGCCTTTGAATGTTGGACTTTGTAATTGCCCTTGCACTTTTCTAAGTAAAGTGTTTGAAACGTTGTCACTGCCTGGTCTGAAGTTACTGAAATGGGTGTAATGCAAGTAACTGACACACACATAGTCTACTGAATGGGTATTAAATACATTGGAGTAGGCAGACAATGGTGTGGAGCAGTGTGACGAAACAAGTGGTTACCTAGAGTAACTGAAGTTTTACAGCAGCCTGTCAATAGCCTCTACCTGTTATAGGTGGAACGGGCTCTAGCAATGTGGGGGATGTTTTTCGGCATTCCTTCCACCAGTGGCCTGTCTCCCAGAGCAACGGGAGCGGATCTGCGCTGTAGAGGTTCCTATCCTGTACAGAGGTAGGGCCCGTGTAGGGTGCACAGTGAGGTCCACTCTGGTACTGGAGAATAGTAGTTGAAAACCTTGGACAGGTGGATGTGGACAAGGCTCAGCATGTCCCTCCTAAATGTAGATTACAGAGAAGGTGTATATTGTCACAGAGACCAGAGAGTTAACTAAAGAACAGTTGCAGTGCAAGTGTACATGGTGTATGTTCATCTCTAAGAGTAGAGGCCCGTCTTAAGGTTGAGTATTTCCCCATGGCAGACTCAGCCTTGTCCCAGGGCATTGATTAAAACAGCACAAAGCAAAAGTACCCCATGTGTAGTAAAGTGACCCTGTACAAGGTGACTAGTGTAGCCCAGAGGAACCCACCCCGGGGTAGGCCTCTCATGTGACCCTTGCTTGGTGCCCAACAAGGAGGGAAACATGGAGGATGTGACAAACAACTACCAACTACTTACTCCTCTACAGCTTTGAAGATGTAGACTTGCTGTGAGAAGAGAAACTGGCCTTGCCACCTGCAAATTTCCCCCACTAGATGGATGTGGTGATCGAATGGCTGAGGAAGAAGAACCCTCTCAGCTCTCCTGCCTTAGAAGACAATGACTAGGATGCCACTAGAACCTTATCTCTATGGATCCAAAACCCACAAGCTAACCAGTTAGTATAGTTTGTGGGAGTATACAGAGAGGTACAGTGTAAGACCTTTAGAAAGGATTAGAGCCTAGGCTGGTGATTAAGACCAACTGCATTTTTCGGAAATCGTAATTCATTCCCTATATTCCTTCCCATATTTTGCAGTTTGCAAAAGAGCTCTTTATTTACCCAGAGTGACTGGCACCAGTTTCTACTAAACATCTTGGAGAAGAATCATTCCTGAATGAATGTGTGAATGTGTAAGAGGCCTTATTGCCATGTTCGTATGCTTGGAACTTTTATAATATAAGTTATTATAAAGCTGAAGGTCAATATTAATTGAAGGTTACCACCAATAGTTTTTCACAATGTTACTGGCCACTATAAAGTCAATCCAAATGTATTATTTATTTTAAACAGACCTGAACAGGGTTTGACAGCCAGCTTCTTACAGTGGGGACGGAAAGTATTCAAACCCCCTTAAATTTTTCACTCTTTGTTATATTGCAGCCATTTGCTAAAATCATTTAAGTTAATTTTTTTCCTTATTAATGTACACACCCATACTGACAGAAAAAACACAGAATTCTTGACATTTTTGCAGATTCATTAAAAAAGAAAAACTGAAATATCACATGGTCCTAAGTATTTAGACCCTTTGCTCAGTATTTAGGGTTGAAAATGTTTTTATTGGTAAAAAGTAACAGAAAGGGAAAGCACAGTTGACAAATTGTTTACAGCACAATGATAACCAGCGTGCCAAAACGCCCACAGCAAGGCTGGTATCTATGAAAACATGAGTAGTCATATTAACCACTTGCCGAAAGCCTCACGCAGATATACTGCGGCAGAATGGCACGGGCAGGCAAAATCACGTACCTGGTACGTGATTGCCTTCCCGCAGGCGGGGGGTCCGATCGGACCCCCTCCTGGTGCCAGAGGCGGTCGGCTTTAGTTCACGGGCGATGAGAGGTGAGGGGGAGGCCATCCATTGTTGGCCACCCCCTCCCGATCGCTCCCGGCTAATGAAAATCCTTCCTCTCCCTCTGTAATGTAAACAGAGGGAGAGGAAGTGATGTCATCCCTCCTCGAGCCGGTCTTTTCGTTCCGGCGCCGAGGAGAGAAGACATCAAGTAAGTGCACGAACACTACACGTTCAGTAGAACACACTAGGCACACTTTTCACCCCCCGATCACCCCCCTGTACCCCCTGTCACACTGACACCAATAGCAGTTTTTTTTTTATGCATTGGTGTCAGTTTGTGACAGTTATAAGTGTTAGGGCAGTTAGGTTAGCCCCCTTTAGGTCTGGGGTACCCCCCTTTAGGTCTAGGGTACCCCCCTAACCCCCCCTTATAAAGGTTAACCCCTTGATCACCCCCCGTTGCCAGTGTCGCTAAGCGATCGTTTTTCTAATCGCTGTATTAGTGACACAGGTGACGCTAGTTAGGGAGGTAAGTATATAGGTTCGCTGTCAGTGTTTTATAGCGACAGGGACCCCCATATACTACCTACTAAAGGTTTTAACCCCCTGATTGCCCCCTAGTTAACCCTTTCACCAGCGATCACCGTATAAGTGTTACGGGTGACGCTGGTTACTTAGTTTGTTTTTTATAGTTTATTATAGTTTATTATAGTTTTAGGGCACCCGCCGTTTATTACCTTATAAAGGTTTAACCCCCTAATTGCTCGGCGGTGATATAAGTTACGTTTTTAGGATCAGATAAGGTCTGCGTCGTCCCAGGCAGCGTCAGGTTAGCGCCAGTACCACTAAAACCCACGCACGCAGCATACACCTCCCTTAGTGCTATAGTATCTGAACGGATCGATATCTGATCCGATCAGATCTATACTCCCCAGCAGTTTAGGGTTCCCAAAAACGCAGTGTTAGCAGGATCAGCCCAGATACCTGCTAGCACCTGCGTTTTGCTCCTCGGCCCAGCCCAGCCGATCGATAACTGTCACTTACAAAACACTAAGCACACATAACTGCAGCGTTCGCAGAGTCAGGCCTGATCCCTGCAATCGCTAACAGTTTTTTGGTAGCGTTTTGAATCAGTCACTAACAGTCAGGAGCTTTTTTGCCTGTGAGTCTCACTAGTGTATCCCTAAATTTAGAGCCCAAAATGGCAAATCGAAGGTACACTAGTGAAGAGGCCTACACGTTTCTGAGCATGACAGATAGTGAAGAGGAAGTCACTTATCTGTCAGATTCAGGCTCAGAATACGATCCTGTAGAGGACAGCGGCTCCATGACAGATAGCTCTGATGACGGAGTTGTGGTCCCGGCTAAGGTCAGGCGTACCAGACCCCGAACTTCTTCTGTCCTTGAAGTGCAAGAACCGCAGGGCTCTCGTATGGAGCAGAGAAGTACTAGTGCTGCTATTCCTTCTGGTGAACTGGCAAGCACCAACGTCCTAGTACACCCTGGTCGTACATCCAGCACTGCAGTAACACTTGGTGACGTGGCGAGTCCCATAAGTGCAGTTCAAGCTGGCGAGGTGGCAAGCACAAGTAGTGTCCCGCTGCCACCAAGAAGATGAAGACAGGCCCGTCGTGCCCATAGTGCCCTTCCTGCTGCATTTGCCAATCCGAATTGGGTACCCACCACTTCTGCAGCACCCGTACTTCCCCCATTCACTGGCCAACCCGGAATTCAGGTGGAAACAGTTGATTTTACACCACTGGATTTTTATTCGCTGTTTTTCACCGAAGATCTCTTTAGATCTATGGTGGACCAAAGAAATTTGTACGCTGGTCAACACATCGCCACTATTCCCCAGTCCTCCCTTGCCAGAGATTGGAAACCAATTACGGTTTCCGAATTTAAGCTCTTTCTGGGCCTTTCCCTCAACATGGGCATAAATAAAAAGAGTGAGTTGCGGTCATATTGGTCCACTGACCCAATTTACCATATGCCCGTGTTCTCTGCCTCCATGGCCAGGGCACGATACGAGCAGATTTTGCGGTTCATGCACTTCAACGACAATGAACTCTGTCGTCCTCGTGGAGACCCTGGATACGATCGGCTCTACAAAATTCGGCCCCTCGTAAACCACTTCAACCAACGTTTTGCAGACTTGTTTACCCCCCCATCAAGTTGTCTGCGTTAATGAGTCCCTGATTAAATTTTCTGGCCGCTTGTCATTCAAACAGTACCTTCCCAGCAAGCGTGCCAGATACGGGGTCAAGATGTATAAGCTCTGTGACAGGGCCACAGGCTATACATGTAGTTTTATGGTTTACGAGGGCAAAGATAGTCACGTAGAGCCGACAAACTGCCCTGACTACATAGGAAGCGCTGGCAAGATAGTGTGGGACTTGGTGTCACAATTATTCGGAAAGGGGTACCACTTGTACGTGGACAATTATTACACGAGCGTGCCACTTTTTAGCCACCTTTTTGATCATCAGATTGGAGCATGTGGCACCGTGCGACCTAATCCCCGGGGATTTCCCCAGCGGCTTGTAGATTCCCGTCTTAGGCTGGGGGAGAGAGCCTGCTTGAAGTGTAATAAATTGCTCGCTATGAAGTGGAGGGACAATAAGAATGTTTTCATTCTTACCTCCCTTCATGCAGTCCAAATTCCTACGGCGACTGGTGTTGTGGAGAAACCCCTCTGTGTCCACAAATATAACCTTAACATGGGAGAGGTGGACTTCAACGACCAGTTGTTGGCGCCCTACCTAGTTGCCCGTAAGGCCAGAGGCTGGTACAAAAAAGTGTCTGTTTATTTATTTCAATTGGCTTTGCTGAATGCTTATGTGCTATACAGAGCTTCATTACGGACTGGATCCTTCCTTAAATTCCAGGAAAAGATCATCAGAGCCCTTCTGTTTCCAGACGATGCTCCACCTCACCATCCCCAACCAAATGCAGTAAGCCGGCTGCATGAGAGGCATTTTCAATATGTCCTCCCGAGTACCCCTACCCAACGAGCTCCCCAAAAAAGATGTTGTGTCTGCAGCAAGCGTGGATTTAGGCGTGACACCCGGTATTATTGTCCCTTCTGTCCTCACAATCCTGGTCTTTGCATTGGTGAATGTTTTGATTGCTACCATACACTAGTTGAGTATTAGCGTAGGGTACAGCACTGCACAGACTAGGACACACTTTCACAGGGTCTCCCAAGATGCCATTGCATTTTAAGAGACCCAAACCTGGTACCAGTTAAAAAAGTTAAAGTTACAAAAAAAAGTGTAAAAAAAAACAAAAAAACAAAAAAAAGTAAAAAAAAAGAAAAAAACACAAAAAAATATATAAAATAAAAAAACCAAAAATAGTTGTCGTTTTATTGTTCTCTCTCTATCTCTCTATTGTTCTGCATTCTATACTGCAATGTTTTATTGTTATGTTTTTATCATGTTTGCTTTATAGGTATGCAATTTTTTTATACTTTGTTTTTTATTGTTAACCACTTTTTTGTTTTCAGGTACGCCATTCAGCTGCAGAGTGGATTTATTTATCTTGACAGCAACAGCGTTTGCTCCCACGATACATAAAGCCGTGACTCCAGCGCTGTCGGAGGTGATTTCACCACCACAGTTACATACTTCAGCATATATGCCGAAGCGCGGGGGCAGCAGTGGGTGGAGGAGCGATTTGCTCCTGCCTTTTGCGGGAGGATGCCCCCATGCTTCGGCATTTATATATTTTAGGTAGGCACAGGTTGCGTTAAATGTTTTATTTTTTACTATGTTTTTTTTTTATTTGCTTTGCAGGTATGGTAAGTATTACTGTCATACTGTAATGTTACTTTGTTTTTTGTTAACCATCATTTGCTTAGCAGGTACGCCATTCAGTTGCAGCGCGGATTTATTTATCTTGACAGCAACAGCGTTTGCTCCCACGATACATAAAGCCGTGACTGCAGCGCTGTCGGAGGTGATTTCACCACCACAGTTACATACTTCAGCATATATGCCGAAGCGTGGGGGCAGCAGTGGGTGGAGGAGCGATTTGCTCCTGCCTTTTGCGGGAGGATGCCCCCATGCTTCGGCATATATATACGGTGCATGTATGCCCATCATTAGAAGTGGGTGGATGAAGGGAGGTATTCTAATGGTGGGCATATCCACCGATCAATATCTTTTTTTCGTTCAGCCCACAGGCTGCATGAAAAAAAAGTTTACAATATATGCCCAACAAGGACCAGCAACCTACTGGTATGTTGCTGGACTTTGAGTGGTTATACCAGAATGATGCCTGCAGGTTTAGGTATCATCTTGGTATCATTCTTTTCAGCCATCGGTCGACTTTCATGTAAAAGCAATCCTAGCAGCTAATTAGCCTCTAGACTGCTTTTACAAGCAGTGGGAGGGAATGCCCCCCCCCCACCGTCTTCCATGTTTTTCTCTGGCTCTCCTGTCCCAACAGGGAACCTGAGAATGCAGCCGGTGATTCGGCCAGCTGACCATAGAGCTGATCAGAGACCAGAATGGCTCCAAACCTCTCTATGGCCTAAGAAACCGGAAGCTACGAGCATTTCATGACTTAGATTTCGCCGGATGTAAACAGCGCCATTGGGAAATTGGGAAAGCATTTTATCACACCGATCTCGGTGTGGTCAGATGCTTTGAGGGCAGAGGAGAGATCTACGGTCTAATAGACCCCAATTTTTTCAAAAAAGAGTACCTGTCACTACCTATTGCTATCATAGGGGATATTTACATTCCCTGAGATAACAATAAAAATGATTAAAAAAAAAAAAATAAAAATGAAAGGAACAGTTTAAAAATAAGATAAAAAATTAAAAAAATAAATAAAAAAAAAAAAAAAAAAAAGCACCCCTGTCCCCCCTGCTCTCGCGCAAAGGCGAACGCAAGCGTCGGTCTGGCGTCAAATGTAAACAGCAATTGCACCATGCATGTGAGGTATCACCGCGAAGGTCAGAAGGGCAGTAATTTTAGCAGTAGACCTCCTCTGTAAATCTAAAGTTGTAACCTGTAAAGGCTTTTAAAGGCTTTTAAAAATGTATTTAGTTTGTCGCCACTGCATGTTTGTGCGCAATTTTAAAGCATGTCATGTTTGGTATCCATGTACTCGGCCTAAGATTATCTTTTTTATTTCATCAAACATTTGGGCAATATAGTGTGTTTTAGTGCATTAAAATTTAAAAAAGTGTGTTTTTTCCCCAAAAAATGCGTTTGAAAAATCGCTGCGCAAATACTGTGCGAAAAAAAAAAAAATGAAACACCCACCATTTTAATCTGTAGGGCATTTTCTTTAAAAAAATATATAATGTTTGGGGGTTCAAAGTAATTTTATTGCAAAAAAATAATTTTTTCATGTAAACAAAAAGTGTCAGAAAGGGCTTTGTCTTCAAGTGGTTAGAAGAGTGGGTGATTTGTGACATAAGCTCCTAAATGTTGTGCATAAAATGCCAGGACAGTTCAAACCCCCCCAAATGACCCCATTTTGGAAAGTAGACACCCCAAGCTATTTGCTGAGAGGCATGTCGAGTCCATGGAATATTTTATATTGTGACACAAGTTGCGGGAAAAAGACAATTTTTTTTTTTTTTTTTGCACAAAGTTGTCACTAAATGATATATTGCTCAAACATGCCATGGGAATATGTGAAATTACACCCCAAAATAAATTCTGTTGCTTCTCCTGAGTACGGGGATACCACATGTGTGAGACTTTTTGGGAGCCTAGCCGCGTACGGGACCCTGAAAACCAAGCACCGCCTTCAGGCTTTCTAAGGGCGTAAATTTTTGATTTCACTCTTCACTGCCTATCACAGTTTCGGAGGCCATGGAATGCCCAGATGGCACAACCCCCCCCCAAATGACCCCATTTTGGAAAATAGACACCCAAAGCTATTTGCTGAGAGGTATAGTGAGTATTTTGCAGACCTCACTTTTTGTCACAAACTTTTGAAAATTGAAAAAAGAAAAAAAAAATACATTTTTCTTGTCTTTCTTCATTTTCAAAAACAAATGAGAGCTGCAAAATACTCACCATGCCTCTCAGCAAATAGCTTGGGGTGTCTACTTTCCAAAATGGGGTCATTTGGGGGGGGGGGTTGTGCCATCTGGGCATTTTATGGCCTACAAAACTGTGATAGGTAGTGAGGAGTGAAATCACAACTTTACGCCCTTAGAAATCCTGAAGGCGGTGCTTGGATTTCGGGGCCCCGTACATGGCTAGGCTCGCAAAAAGTCCCACACATGTGGTATCCCCGTACTCAGGAGAATCAGCAGAATGTATTTTGGGGTGCAATTCCACATATGCCCATGGCCTGTGTGAGCAATATATAATTTAGTGACAACTTTGTGCAAAAAAAAAAAAAATTTGTCACTTTCCCGCAACTTGTGTCAAAAAATAAAATATTCCATGGACTCAACATGCCTCTCAGCAAATAGCTTGGGGTGTCTACTTTCCAAAATGGGGTCATTTGGTGGGGTTTGTGCCATCTTGGCATTTTATGGCCTTCAGAACTGTGATAGGTAGTGAGGAGTGAAATCAAAAATTTACGCCCTTAGAAAGCCTGAAGGCGGTGCTTGGTTTTCGGGGCCCCGTAAGCGGCTAGGCTCCCAAAAAGTCCTAAACATGTGGTATCCCCATACTCAGGAGAAGCAGCAGAATGTATTTTGGGGTGTAATTCCACATATGCCCATGGCCTGTGTGAGCAATATATCATTTAGTGACAACTTTTTGTAATTTTTTTTTTTTTTGGGCTCAACATGCCTCTCAGCAATTTCCTTGTGGTGTCTACTTTCCAAAATGGGGTCATTTGGGGGGGGGGGGTTTGTGCCATCTGGGCATTTTATGGCCTTCAAAACTGTGATAGGTAGTGAGGAGTCAAATCAAAAATGTATGCCCTTAGAAATCCTGAAGGCAGTGATTGGTTTTCGGGGCCCCGTACGCCGCTAGGCTCCCAAAAAGTCCCACACATGTGGTATCCCTGTACTCAGGAGAAGCAGCTGAATGTATTTTGGAGTGCAATTCCACATATGCCCATGGCCTGTGTGAGCAATATATCATTTAGTGACAACTTTTTGTAATTTTTTTTTTTGGGCTCAACATGCCTCTCAGCAATTTCCTTGGGGTGTCTACTTTCCAAAATGGGGTCATTTGGGGGGGGGGGGGGTTGTACTGCCCTGCCATTTTAGTACCTCAAGAAATGACATAGGCAGTCATAAACTAAAAGCTGTGTAAATTCCAGAAAATGTACCCTAGTTTGTAGACGCTATAACTTTTGCGCAAACCAATAAATATATGCTTATTGACATTTTTTTTACCAAAGACATGTGGCCGAATACATTTTGAAATTGAGTTTATTGGATTTTTTTTATAACAAAAAGTAGAAAATATCATTTTTTTTCAAAATTTTTTTTTCGTTTATAGCGCAAAAATAAAAACCGCAGAGGTGATCAAATACCGTCAAAAGAAAGCTCTATTTGTGGGAAGAAAAGGACGCAAATTTCGTTTGGGTACAGCATTGCATGACCGCGCAATTAGCAGTTAAAGCGACGCAGTGCCAAATTGTAAAAAGTGCTCTGGTCAGGAAGGGGGTAAATCCTTCCGGGGCTGAAGTTGTTGATAGGCTATGTCAAACAATAAAAGGGTATGAGAAGAAAAGAAAAGAAAGGGTAGGAAGAGTGGGGACTAGGAGGAGGAAGGGGTGGGAGGGGAGGGGGGTCTGCTGGCGGGGACCGGGAAGAAAGGACTCCGATTTATCAATTGCAGGTCTTATTCAGGGTTTAGGTGAAGTTCAAGTTATAGAGGGAGCTGAATTCGGTGGCCTTTGCTCAGTATTTAGTAGAAGCACCCTTTTGATCTAATATAGCCATGGGTCTTTTTGGGAAAGATGCAACAAGTTTTTCACACCTGGATTTGGGGATCCTCTGTCATTCCTCCTTGCAGATCCTCTCCAGTTCTGTCAGGTTGGATGGTAAACATTGGTGGACAGCCATTTTTAGGTCTCTCAAGAGATGCTCAATTGGGTTTAAGTCAGGGCTCTGGCTGGGCCATTCAACCACAGTCACGGAGTTGTTGTGAAGCCACTCTTTCATTATTTTAGCTGTGTGCTTAGGATCATTGTCTTGTTGGAAGGTAAACCTTCGGCCCAGTCTGAGGTCCTAACCACTCTGGAGAAGGTTTTCGTCCAGGATATCCCTGTACTTGGCCACATTCATCTTTCCCTCGATTGCAACCAGTCGTCCTGTCCCTGCAGCTGAACTTTGCCCGACTGACTTTTCGACGGACTTTACGACAGACTTTCTGAATGAACGGACTTCGTTACACACGATCAACCAAAGTCCGATGGATTCGTACGTGATGACGTACGACCGGACTAAAACGAGGAAGTTCATAGCCAGTAGCCAATAGCTGCCCTAGCGTCGGTTTTTGTCCGTCGGACTAGCATACAGACGAGCGGACTTTTCGACCGGACTCGAGTCCGTCGGATAGATTTGAAACATGTTTCAAATCTAAGTCTGTCAAACTTTTGAGAAAACAAAGTCCGCTGGAGCCCACACACGATCGAATTGTTCAACGAAATCGGGTAAGCCGGACCAAGTATGCCGTAAAGTCCGATCGTGTGTACGCGGCATAAGGGATATAGAAAAGATGTCTACTTACCCAATCCTCTACTTAACTGATCCTAGACCAGACCCTGCAGCATCTTCTTCATGCTCCAGCAGTCTAAGTTCTTGACATCTTTATGACCAATGCAGGGTCCATAGCCCTGCACTGGATGTGATGACATCCAGAGAAAGTCAATCACAGGAGTGTGGGGAAGCACTATCTGCTGAAAGAACAGACGATCAGGTAAGTTAAAGTGCTAAAACTCTCCCTTAGACTAAATGAGCAGGTAACCCTTGCAGTACCAGCACAGCCCCACTGCAAAGGATAATTTTTACGTTTCCTGGAGATGAGCTTGACGTTTTCCACAAAACAGCTAATGCCGCATACACACGAGCGGTTTTGCCTTTGGAATAAGCCCTGAAGGTTTCTCCGACGAAATTCAGCTGGAATTCCGCACAAGCTGTCTTGCATACACACTGTCACACCAAAGTCCGACCGTCAAGAACGTGGTGACGTACAACACGTACGACGGGACTAGAAAAAGGAAGTGCAATAGCCAGTGTGCCACCCTTTGGGCTCCTTCTGCTAATCTCGTCAGAACAGCATACAGACACGTGGTTTTTCTGATAGTAATTGGTTCAGTTGGAAAAATATAGAACATGGAAAGAAGGAAACAATTTGGTAGCTTGTGATATGAAAGCAAAGTTTGCAGCACAGGGCAAATTTCAGGAAGGGAACCTTGAGGTGAATATTTTTGGTGGCAAGTCACATTTTATCCTTGGTGAAGTTGAAATCTTCGAAGGAGTTTATTTACAATTTTTTTGTACCTAAGAGTAGAGTGCTGGAGTTAAATTTTGAATATGGGACCTAAGTTGGTTAAAGTCCTTCTGCATAGCAGACTACAGGAGTCTCTAGAGAACAAGGTACCGGCAAGATGTGAATGGTTGCCGTAGACAATGCAAAATGCAGACTCTTGGGTGCTGGTATCAAGATGGTAATCCTATTGTCATGGTGGACAGACACAAGGGCAGGAAGACATTGTTGTAGGAACTGACTAATCCTCTTGGTTTGTCTGTTGTTCTGTGCAAGGTAAGTTGAGGAAAACTGCAAGGAGATATCCAAAGACTTAAGAGGCCTGTTCAGAAGCATGAGATAAACAGAACTTTTAGATCAGTGATGGTAAGCATGCCATAAAGCCTGAAGATTTCCTAGATAAAGATGGACATCAAGGCAGAAGCCAAAGGCTATAAAGAAAGAGTTATGAAAGGCAAGTGTAGTTTACTTTCTCACTGCAGGTGGCGCACAACTGCAGCTGGAGAGGAAGTCATGAAGAACATGGTTCCTCCGTAGTTTGCTGAGTCACTGGGGAAACAATCAGGTGGGATGCTGTAATACCATTTGACTCTGGTGGCCATCTTGGCTCAGGCAGAGCTTTTTTAAGCGGGCCAGGGCTATCACTCTGCAAGATATTCCAATCAGCCTTATCTCTACACACCAGGAGCAGCCGTTCTTTTTCTTGTATACTAGCTTCTCGCGACACGCTAGCTCAGTGGATTATACAGACTTTACTATTGGTGAGTCTTGCCACTATATTCTAAGCATTATGACTGATAACACTATATCCTCTGACACCAGCCGCACCTTCCGTTTGTTGGGCGACAACCTATTGAGAACCAACACACGTGAAACTTTCAATAATAAGAATGACAATGAAGTTGGCTCAATACGTTTGTTGTTTAGAAAATTGGAAAGAAGCATGACTAAGGAAATTAGGGTGTTTTGAGAATAGAGTTCACTTACTGAATATTTGTTAACTGAACGAATACCACAAGGACTAAAAGCCCGAACACACGATCGGATTTTCCGACAGGAAATGTTCGATGTCTGTTGGCGGTAAGTCTGACTGTGTGAATGCTCCATCGGACAATTGTTGTCGGACTTTCCGCCAACAAATGTTGACTAGCAGGTTCTCAAATTTTCCGCCAACAAATGTGTGTTGTCGGATTTTCCAATCGTGTGTACACAAGTCCAAGGTACAAACACGCATGCTCGGAAGCAAGGACGAGCTAGAAGTGGTCGGTCTTGTAAAACTAGCGTTCATAATGGAGAATTAACATTCACGACATGTCAAATTATGGAATCTCTCAATGCGCATTCTCTTCTCTTTATAATGGTATAATAATGGAGCTGCTTTGCTGGTGATATTCACAGAGTTCTGCCAAATGTATTTTTTTCTAGTGATCTCCAGAATAATACATTTTTTTCTAGTGATCTCCAGAATCTTTTTTTTTCTAGTGATCTCCAGAATAATAATATTTTTTTCTAGTGATCTCCAGAATAATGATTTTTTTTCTAGTGATCTCCAGAATAATTTTATTTTTTTTTTTCTAGTGATCTCCAGAATAATATTTTTTTCTAGTGATCTCCAGAATAATATTTTTTTCTAGTGATCTCCAGAATAATATTTTTTTCTAGTGATCTCCAGAATAATATTTTTTTCTAGTGATCTCCAGAATAATACATTTTTTTTCTAGTGAACTCCAGAATAAGTTTTTTTCTAGTGATCTCCAGAATAATATTTTTTTTCTAGTGATCTCCAGAATAATTATTTTATTTTTAGTTTTTCTAGTGATCTCTAGAATAAAAAAATAAATTTTCTGGTCATCTCCAGAATAATACATTTTTTTGGCAGTGATCTCCAGAATAATACATTTTTTTTGTAGTGATCTCGAGAATAATATTTTTTTCTAGTGATCTCCAGAATAATATATTTTTTTTCTAATGATCTCCAGAATAATTTCTTTTTTTCTAGTGATCTCCAGAATAATATTGTTTTTTTTGTGTCAAGTTACCACAACACCATTATTATCATGTATATTTTTTAACCTCCAAGATACAATACTATGTTGGTGTCCCTTGTTAATTTGACATTGTATTTTAGAAGTGTACCTGCCTACTCACAAACAAACACTTAGGCCTCTTTCACACGAACGATCCGTTCAGGTCCGCCTGTCAGTTTTTTAGGCGGACCTGAACGGACCCTCCATAGACCTCTATGGAGCGTCGGATGTCAGCGGTGACATGTCCGCTGACATCCGACCCGCTCCGATCCGAAAAAGTGTAACGGAGGAAAAACCTACTTTTCCATCCGTTTTCGGATCGGGTGACGACGGACTCTATGGTCCGTCGTCATCCGATCCCCCATAGGGGAGAGCGGTGCTCTGACAGGTCCGTCGCTGCACAGTGTGCAGCGACGGACCTGTCATCTGCCTGCTCAGCGGGGATCGGCGGAGCGATCCCCGCTGAGCAAGCGGATGTTCACGGGGCGGATCATCATCGATCCGTCCCGTGTGAAAGAGGCCATAGCCAAGTGTTTGGCAAAAACAACAATTTTTTATTGAATAGGGAGCACAAGGTCATATCAAAATCAAGAGGAAGGCAACGATGGAGAAACAGTTGGAATTGGTGAAGCGTTTGTACTCCAGGCCAACAAATGTGTGTAGTCGGATTTTCCAATCGTGTGTACACAAGTCCGTCGGACAAAAGTCTAAAGTACAAACACGCATGCTCGGAAGCAAGGACGAGCCAGAAGTGCATGGTCTTGTAAAACTAGCGTTCATAATGGAGATATCACATTCGTGACGCGGCAAATTATGAAATCTCTCAATGCAGCGCATTCTCTTCTTCTTTATAATGGTATAATAATGAAGATGCTTTGCTGGTGATATTCTCAGAGTTCTGACAAATGTATTTTTTTTTCTAGTGATCTAAAGAATAATGTTTTTTTTCTAGTGATCTCCAGAATAATACATTTATTTTTTTCTAGTGATCTCCAGAATAATAAAAAAAAAATTCTAGTGATCTCCAGAATAATTTCTTTTTTTTTTCTAGTGAGCTCTAGAATAATACATTTATTTTTTTCTAGTAATCTCCAGAATAATAAAAAAAAAAATTCTAGTGATCTCCAGAATAATTTCTTTTTTTTCTAGTGAGCTCCAGAATAATATTTTTTTTCTAGTGATCTCCAGAATAATATATATTTTTTTTCTAGTGATCTCCAGAATAATATATATTTTTTCTCGTGATCTCCAGAATGATTTTTTTTTTCTAGTGATCTCCAGAATATTTTTTTTTCTAGTGATGTCTAGAATAATACATTTTTTTCTAGTGATCTCCACAATAATACATTTTTTCTAGTGTTCTCCAGAATATTTTTTTTTCTAGTGATCTTCAGAATAATACATTTTTTTCTAGTGATCTCCAGAATAATACATTTTTTTTCTATTGGTCTCCAGGATAATATGCTTTTTCTAGTGATCTCCAGAATAATACATTTTTATTTATTTTTTCTAGTGATCTCCAGAATAATTTTTTTCTAGCGTTCTACAGAATAAATATTTTTCTGGAGATCACTAGAAAAAAATGTATTATTCTGGAGATCACTAGAAAAAAATGTTATTCTGGAGATCACTAGAAAAAATAAAAATAAAATTATTATTCTGGAAATCACTAGGAAAAAAATTATTATTCTGGAGATGGCTACAAAAAAATATTCTGGAGATCACTAGAAAAAAATGTATTATTCTGGAGATCACTAGAAAAAAATGTATTTTTCTGGAGATCACTAGAAAAAAAAATTATTATTCTTATAATTTTTTTTCTAGTGATCTCCAGAATAATATTTTTTTTCTAGTGATCTCCAGAATAATTTCTTTTTTTTCTAGTGATCTCCAGAATAATATTTTTTTCTACTGATCTCCAAAATAATACATTTTTTTCTAGTGATCTCCAGAATAATTATTTTATTTTTTTTAGTGATCTCCAGAATAATATTTTTTTTTCTAGTGATCTTCGGAATAATATTTTTTTTCTAGTGATCTTCAGAATAATATTTTTTCCAACTGATCTCCAGAATATTTTTTTCCAACTGATCTCCAGAATAATACATTTTTTTTCTAGTGATCTCCAGAATAATAATTTCATTTTAATTTTTTTCTAGTGATCTCCAGAATAATTCTTTTTTCTAGTGATGTCCAGAATAATATTTTTTTTTGCTGGTGATATTCTCAGAGTTCTGACAAATGTATATTTTTTCTAGTGATCTAAAGAATAATTCTTTTTTCTAGTGATCTCCAGAATAATACATTTATTTTTTTCTAGTGATCTCCAGAATGATAAAAAAAAATCTAGTGATCTCCAGAATAATTTCTTTTTTTTCTAGTGATCTCCAGAATAATAAAAAAAATGTTCTAGTGATCTCCAGAATAATTTCTTTTTTTTTCTAGTGATCTCCAGAATAATTTCTTTTTTTTCTGGTGATCTCCAGAATAATATTTTTTTTCTAGTGCTCTCCAGAATTTTTTTTTCTAGTGATATCCAGAATAATAATTGTATTTTTATTTTTTCTAGTGATCTCCAGAATAATAATAAAACATTTTTCTAGTGATGTCCAGAATTTTTTTTCTAGTGATCTCCATAATAATATTTTTTTCTAGTGAGCTCCAGAATAATATATTTTTTTTCTAGTGATCTCCAGAATAATTATTTTATTTTTTTCTAGTGATCTCCAGGATAAAGGAAAATTTATTGTCAAATACTTACCGTAATTTTCCTTTCCTGATGGACTCCATGGCAGCCTACGTGTGGGTTAACCCCGCCTCCTCTCCAATGCTATAGGACCCCATTCCCATAAATGAGAGCTCACCGCTAGGTACTGTGTTCTATAACTAGCCGACTCTTTGACCGATGGGTGGGGACTCCGTCTGCCATGGAGTCCATCAGGAAAGGAAAATTACGGTAAGTATTTGACAATAAATTTTCCTTTTTCCTGACAGACTCCATGGCAGCCTACGTGTGGGAAATAACTAGCCAACCACACGGGTGGGTATGCTGAACAAAACATAATTTAATTTGTCCTATCAACTGACAGGAATTTTCAAACCAAAGTTCACAGAAGACAGTGAAGCCGGCTCTATGCAGTAATGAGACATGAATGTATTAATAGAGGCCTAAGAAGCCGCTTTGCAAATGGTGTCTGGAGCCACTTGTCGGGCCACCGCCCAAGAAGCTGCCATTCCTCTGGTGGAGTGTGCTGTCACCGCCTCTGGAGGAGCCCATCCCTTAGCCCTATATGCTTGCTGGATAGTCTGGATGATCCAAGCTGTAATTATCCTGGTTGAAGCCCTCTCCCCTTCATAGCTGCCTGAGTGCAGTATGAATAGGTGGCTAGAACGTCTAAAGGGCGAAGTAATTTGCAGGTATTCCCTTAGAACTTCGCCTATATCCGGAGGATGAGTACAGTGGACCCCGGGGTCTTGAATGTAAGCAAGACGATTTCTTGGTTCTCGTGGAACACTAAAGTCACTTTCGGGTTCGAGCCCATTATAGGGATAAGGACTACCCGATTCAAAAAGAAAAACGTCAGAAAGGGATCTTCATGACCTAGTGACCCAATCTCAGAGACCCTTTTAGCCGAGGTAATGGCTACTAAAACAAAGCTCCCTTTGTTGAGAAATCCTTAATGGAAAGCGGGGAGGACCCCGTGGTACTTAGTCCAGGCAGTGAGTCGAGACAAGGGGAAGGTCCCACTTGGGAAAACTTGGTCTCCTTTGGGGCTTGAGTCATGGCGCCCCATGGAAGAACTGCCAAATCAGGGGACGAACCTCCAATGAAGTCCCAGAAAAGATTGACAAGGCTGAGACTTGGACTCTAAGTGAGCTGATGGATAGATAAAAACTAGGCCAGATTGAAGGAAACTGAGAATATCCTGAACTCCAGGATTTTAAAAGACCTGCTCGTAGAAGAAGCAGACAAATTCGATCCAGACTCTCCTATACACTTTATTTGTACTTATCTTCCTTGAGCTCATAAAGGGTAGAAACCACTCTTGCGGCGCTCCGGAGATATTCCAGCCTCTCCCCCTCAAGAACCAGACCATCGGTCCCAGTAGTGCCGGACAAGGTTTTTTTTTTTTTTTGTGTAGGACTGTCCCTTGGGAAAGAAGGTCCGGCCTGAGGGGAGAGTCACTGGATCCCAGAAGCTAAGCTGGAATAGAAGGGGAAACCAAGGCCTGTTCGGCCAATAAGGGGCTATCATCACTGATTCGACTACTTCCGCTTGAAGCCTCCGTAAGAGTAGGAGGACAATCGGGAGCGAGGGAAAGGCGTATGCCCCCCTGAACCTCTATTGATCCGTCAGGGCATCTGTTCCGAATGCTTGACTACAACGGCCCCGAGTAAAACTTTTTTTTTTTTTTTTATCTTGAAATTGCAGGGGGGAATCGAATAGATCTACTTCGGGACTGAATCCCAGCGACAGAATCCACTTGAATATCTGCACAAGAGGGGACCACTCTTTGTTGTCTAACTGGGTGCGCGAAAGAAAGTCCGCTTGAGTGTTCTGGACTCCGGGGACGAATACCGCCGAGATGCCGGCCAGAATCTTCTGGACCCACGACATGATGGGTTCGACTTCTCGAAGAAGTGTGGAACTGCAAGTACCCCCTTGCCTTTTCACCTAGGAGCCTGCTGTGGTGTTATCCATCCCTAAAAACACTGGCTTTCCTTTCAGGAAATGAGAGAAGGATTGGAGGCACACCAGGCCGTCCAAAGTTCCAGGACCTTCGAACCTAGGATGGGAAGATGTGTCCCACTTGCCCTGAGCAAGGTTCCACCCACAGAGGGCCCCCCCAGCCGAAACCACTGGCATCGGTTGTGACCATGACCCAGAAGATGGGGCAATGGAGTGGCAATTTAGAAGGTTCTTGCACTGAAGCCACCAAAGGAGACTGCTCCTCATCGTTGCCAGTAAGTGGATAGGTTGACTCCTGTCCCCGACTTCCATTGCTGGAGGAACCCGATTGAAAAGGGCGTAACTGCTACAAGGCCCATTTGACCATGTGGGTTGCAGGGACCATTGCGCCAATAATTTTTAGGCATTGTAATGCTTTCAGACGTGGTGAGTGAGTAGAAGGCCTGAGAGATTGTCTCTCGAATAACTGATATATATATTTTTTTTTTTTTAAACGGGAGAAAGATGGTGTTCTCCGCTGTATCGAACTGAGCCCCCCCAGGTATATCCGGTGTTGGCCTGGATATAAGTGGCTCTTTCTATGTTTAGGAGCCACCCGAAGTTGAACAAGGTGGAGATCCCCTGTTCCCTGTAGACCAGCAGTTGATATTTGTCCTGAGACAGCACCAAGAGGTCGTCGAGGTAATGATAAAGGCGTACTCCTTTCAGCCTGATGAGGATCGCTATGGCCAAAAGAACTTTGAAAGAGACTCGAGGAGAAGTCGTTAGCCCAAAGGGAAGGCAGATGAATTGCAGATGTTTTTGCCTGACTTGAAACGGGGAGTATTTCAGAAAACTCCTTCACCACCGGGACATGTATATAACCTCCTTTGAGTTAATTGAAATCGGCCAGTCGCCTAGCTGTATGGCTTGTTGAATGTATCTCCAATTTGAATTTCCCATGTCTTATAAATTTGTTTAGGTGAGTCAGGTCGATGACCGGACGCCATGCACCGTTTTCTCTTTTGAACTAAAAAAGGGGGAGTATATCTCCTGGAACCATTTGTCCCTTGGGACACATATCACTGCTCCTTGGGCTTTCAGCAAATCCACGTAGGACAGTAAGGCCTGCTTCTGTTCTTCCGCATGAGGAAGTAGAGTGGAGACATACCTGGGGGAAGGAATACTGGTGAAGGACCAAGCGTGGCCTGACGAAACCGTGTTGACACCCCTAGTAGTCCGAGATCAAGGCCACCCAGACATGCCAGACGAGGATTAGACGGGCCCACACCCGACCTGTCTGGTGGGAGTGATCTCAAAAAGATTTGGCCAGATCACATCCGCTGGACGTTTAACCCTCAGTGAGCTTTCAGGATGATGGCTGCCCTCTGCCCCAATTCTTTCTGAGGTCTCGGCCAGGTCTGTCAGAGTGAACTTCTCTCGAGCGTTCCGGGCTGTGTCTTCTGTACTGGAATAAACACAGCTGGGGGATGGTAGGTTGGCTGGTATTTGAACTTGTACCGTGAGTGCTGTGGAGACATCCGAGCAGACTACTAAGCCATTTTTTTTTTTTTCATTAAAAACAGACGCCTATCCTGGAGCCGGAAGCCCATGGCACGGGTTATGGCACCGTCCAACTTGATGCCAAACAGTGAGGACCCTTCAAAGGGGATTTTACAGTAGGATTGCTTGGACGCCGGGTCAGCAAGTCGAGGATGAAACCCGAGGGCACATTTGGCCGTGAATGAGGGCCACATAATCCGCGCCAGCAGGTGGATCAAATCTATAGATGCTTCCCCCAGGAAGACTGCCGCCGGTATTAGCTCTGCAGCTGCTGAACTTCTAGCCAGCCCTTCTAAAAACACCCCTGAGGAAGGAGTCCACGTTCTATGTCCGGGCTTCCAAAGCCTTAGACATGGCTGCTAGGGCCAAGGCAGGTTTGCAAGCCATTCCAGCAGGCCCCTAAATCTTCTTGAGGTCCTGTCTATTCTTCTCTCAAGACCATCCCTGAATGACACCGCATCCTCTAAAGGGAGGGTCACACGCCTGGCCAGACGCATCAAGCTGCATCCACAAGAGGAGTGTTTTCACTTTTTCTGCCTTGACGGGGTATAATCTGGAGGCTTTATTTGACATGGAGGACTTCCTGTCCACCTTGCTTCATCCCTCATCAAAAAATGACCTTTGATTCAGCAAGCAGCGTAAAGTTTGAGTGCTCTTTCCCCAGGTGCTTAAAGAATCACTTTCTGTTTAGCCGGAGGGGTGGAAGGGTCGTCCCACTTAAGGGGCTCCTTAATTGCTTTGATTAGTAGAGGAACTAGAGAGGTAAAATCTCCGATATCCTCTTCAGCTTCCAACTCACCATCTGATGAACTGGGCAAAGTAACGCAAGGCTGGGAAGGGCCCGGATCCTCACAGACCTCGTTAGCCGGGGAGCCAGATAGCGTGGTGGACTAGCTCTGCATGTGGGGTGTTCCCATTTCCTTCAGGGATTTTTGCATCACACGCTTCATGAGAGACTCCATACGTTGATTCTCCGTCTCTTTTTCCCTGACCGCTCGGGCATAACAGTCACCTAAGGACTTGCCCTCCGGGACTCATGTCCCACATCCCCAGCAGGCTCTGCGGTCAGAGCGGCTGTCATGGCGGTGGGGCGGTGTCTGGAGGAGGAATGGAAGCGTCTCCTCTGGTGGTGAGTTCCAGACGGAGAGTCTTGTCTGGATTATGATAATGATGCTGTAGTTGTGGCCTGGCAAGGTCTGTGTCTCTCTGGACCACAATCTGAGGGTCCGACCTGGAAGGGCTGTAAGAGAGAAAAAAGGAAGGGGGGGGGAGGCAATATGTGACGTCGGACAACGCCAAATCTTGCGACTGTACCTCAACCCCTCCCCTCACCTGCACACACCTTGTGCGTGAGGGTTGGCCACATGAAGGCGGTGACTTGTCCATGCCTCTGGACGCAACACGTCACGGAATGGGTGGTCTGCAGGAAAACCAGGGGCCAGAGAATGCCAAAGACAAATAGAGATCAATGATCTTATGTGCCCCATATTCCATAAATAAATGTATACTTAAAGTTATTATTATTTTAATCATATATATATATATATATACTATTATTCATTTATATTTTATATATATATTTTTTTTTACAATAAAAAACTGATATGCAAAAGAATATTGCAACATTCCTGTAAATACACACATATTTCCCTCGGTGAAAGGGAGAGAAAGCAGACCAGCACTCACCAGTGTAGACCTGGGCTAGGGGAGATGTGCAGCTGCAACCGCTTCTGCTCATAGCCTGGGAGAATCCCATTCTAACAGGAGCCAGCAGCTGACTTCAAATCCCCCGCCCGTGACGTCACCGCCCCCCCACCTCGCGCCTGCGCTGTGGGGAGGACCCGTACGGCGCCTGCGCGGCCGCCTCAGGAACCCACCGTTCCGCGCACGCGCGAACCAAGCCTCACTCTCGCAGAGGACTCCGCGCATGCGCAAACGACGGTGACGGCCGCGACCCGGAAGCGCCGAGGCGAGCTGGAACGCAGAGCGCTCCAGCCGCCATGAGGGGACAAAAATACAGTTTATCGAACTTTTTGAGCCACATACAACATATAAACACAGAAACGACTGCCATGGAGAAAGAAGAGGGTCGCAGACCTTGCCAGCCGATGACGCGTCCGTCCATCCTGCACACAGAGGCCACCTCCCATCCACCAGTGGGGTATCTAGTGCCTCAAAAGCTACTCGCCCACCCATGGCTGGGCCCTGAGCTGCACCGCATAAGAAGTGTGCTGAAGACTTTGAAAACATCCGACCGGACACGAACAGCATGTGTAGGTCCATTGGAGGAGGACAAAGAAAGAACACGGTACCTAGCGGTGAGCTCTCATTTATGGGAATGGGGTCCTATAGCATTGGAGAGGAGGCGGGGTTAACCCACACGTAGGCTGCCATGGAGTCTGTCAGGAAAATATTTTTTTTTTCTAGTGATCTTCGGAATAATATTTTTTTCCTAGCGATCTCCTCCAGAATATTTTTTTTCTAGTGATCTCCAGATTTATCCAGTGATTTCCAGGATAATATTGTTTTTCTTCTAGCGATCTCCATCCAGAATTATTCTGGAGATTACTAGAATATATATATATATATATATATATATATATATATATATATATATATATATATATATATATATATATATATATATATATATATATATATATATATATATATATATATATATATATATATATATATATATATATTCATATATTCTAGTAATCTCCAGAATAATACATTTATTTTTTTTCTAGTGATCTCCATAATAATAAAAAAAAAATTCCAGTGATCTCCAGAATAATAAAAAAAAATTTCTAGTGATCTCCAGAATAATTTCTTTTTTTTTTAGTGAGCTCCAGAATAATATTTTTATTTTTTTCTAGTGGTCTCCAGAAGAATATATTTTTTTTCTAGTGATCTCCAGAATAATATATTTTTTTTCTAGTGATCTCCAGAATAATTTCTTTTTTTTTTCTAGTGATCTCCAGAAAAATATTTTTTCTAGTGATCTCCAGAATAATAATTTTTTTCTAGTGATCTCCAGAATAATAATTTCATTTATTTTCTAGTGATCTCCAGAATATTTTTTTTCTAGTGATGTCTAGAATAATACATTTTTTTCTAGTGCTCTCCAGAATAATACATTTTTTTCTATTGGTCTCCAGAATAATATGTTTTTTCTAGTGATCGCCAGAATAATACATTTTTATTTATTTTTTCTAGTGATCTCCAGAATATTTTTTTTCTAGTGTTCTCCAGAATAAATATTTTTCTGGAGATCACTAGAAAAAAAAATTATTATTCTGGAGATCACTAGAAAAAAATGTTATTCTGGAGATCACTAGAAAAAATAAAAATAAAATAATTATTCTGGAAATCACTAGAAAAAAAATTATTATTCTGGAGATCACTACAAAAAAATATTCTGGAGATCACTAGAAAAAAAATGTATTATTCTGGAGATCACTAGAAAAAAAATGTATTTTTCTGGAGATCACTAGAAAAAAATAAAATAATTATTCTGGAGATCACTAGAAAAAAATGTATTATTCTGGAGATCACTAGAAAAAAAAAGAAATTATTCTGGAGATCACTAGAACATTTTTTTATCATTCTGGAGATCACTAGAAAAAAATAAATGTATTATTCTGGAGATCAATAGAAAAAAGAATTATTCTTTAAATCACTAGAAAAAAAAATATTATTCTGGAGATCACTAGAAAAAATTTATTACTCTAGAGATCACTAGAAAAAAAAATTATTCTGGAGATCACTAGAAAAAAATATTATTCTGGAGATCACTAGAAAAAAAAATATTATTCTGGAGATCACTAGTAAAATAAAAGATTATTCTGGAGATCACTAGAAAAAAAATAGTATTCTGGAGATCACTAGAAAAAAAAAGTATTATTCTGGAGATCACTAGAAAAAAAATATTATTATGGACATCACTAGAAAAAAGAATTATTCTGGAGATCACTAGAAAAAACTTAAAATGAAATTATTATTCTGGAGATCACTAGAAAAAAAATGTATTATTCTGGAGATCACTATAAAAAAATATTCTGGAGATCAGTAGGAAAAAAATATTATTCCGAAGATCACTAGAAAAAAAATATTATTCTGGAAATCACTAGAAAAAAATAAAATAATTATTCTGGAGATCACTAGAAAAAAATAAAATAATTATTCTGGAGATCACTAGAAAAAATGTATTATTTTGGAGATCAGTAGAAAAAAAAATATTATTCTGGAGATCACTAGAAAAAAATATTATTCTGGAGATCACTAGAAAAAAAAGAAATTATTCTGGAGATCACTAGAAGAAAATATTATTCTGGAGATCACTAGAAAAAAAATTATAAGACTAATAATTTTTTTTCTAGTGATCTCCAGAAAAATACATTTTTTTCTAGTGATCTCCAGAATAATACATTTTTTTCTAGTGATTTCCAGAATAATAATTTTATTTTTATTTTTTCTAGTGATCTCCAGAATAACATTTTTTCTAGTGATCTCCAGAATAATACATTTTTTTTCTAGTGATCTTCGGAATAATATTTTTTTTCTAGTGATCTTCGGAATAATATTTTTTTCCTACTGATCTCCAGAATATTTTTTTTCTAGTGATCTCCAGAATAATAATTTCATTTTAATTTTTTTCTAGTGATCTCCAGAATAATTCTTTTTTCTAGTGATCTCCAGAATAATACATTTATTTTTTTCTAGTGATCTCCAGAATGATAAAAAAAATCTAGTGATCTCCAGAATAATTTCTTTTTTTTTCTAGTGATCTCCAGAATAATAAAAAAAATGTTCTGGTGATCTCCAGAATAATTTCTTTTTTTTCTAGTGATCTCCAGAATAATACATTTTTTTCTAGTGATCTCCAGAATAATATTTTTTTTTCTAGTGCTCTCCAGAATATTTTTTTTCTAGTGATATCCAGAATAATAAGTGTATTTTTATTTTTTCTAGTGATCTCCAGAATAATAATTTTTTTTTTCTAATGATGTCCAGAATTTTTTTCTAGTGATCTCCAGAATAATATTTTTATTTCTAGTGAGCTCCAAAATAATATATATATTTTTTCTAGTGATCTCCAGAATAATTATTTTCTTTTTTTCTAGTGATCTCCAGAATAATAATTTTTTTCTAGTGATCTTCAGAATAATATATTTTTTTCTAGTAATCTCCAGAATAATACTTTTTTTTCTAGTGATCTCCAGAATAATAATTTCATTTTAATTTTTTTCTAGTAATCTCCAGAATAATATTTTTTTTTCTAGTGATGTCCAGAATAATATTTTTTTTTTTGCTGGTGATATTCTCAGAGTTCTGACAAATGTATTTTTTTTCTATTGATCTAAAGAATAATGTTTTTTTCTAGTAATCTCCGGAATAATACATTTAGTTTTTTTCTAGTGATCTCCATAATAATAATAAAAAAAATTCTAGTGATCTCCAGAATAATAAAAAAAAATTCTAGTGACCTCCAGAATAATTTCTTTTTTTTCTAGTGAGCTATAGAATAATACATTTATTTTTTTCTAGTGATCTCCAGAATAATAAAAAAAAATTTCTAGTGATCTCCAGAATAATTTCTTTTTTTTCTAGTGAGCTCCAGAATAATATTTTTTTTTAGTGATCTCCAGAATAATATATATATTTTTTTCTAGTGATCTCCAGAATGAGATTTTTTTTCTAGTGATCTCCAGAATAATTTCTTTTTTTTCTAGTGATCTCCAGAATAATATTTTTTTTCTAGTGATCTCCAGAATAATATTTTCATTTTTTTCTAGTGATCTCCACAATATTTTTTTTCTAGTGATGTCTAGAATAATACATTTTTTCTAGTGATCTCCAGAATAATATTTTTTCCTGACAGACTCCATGGCAGCCTACGTGTGGGTTAACCCCGCCTCCTCTCCAATGCTATAGGACCCTCTACCCTATAAGATTGAGCTCACCTGTGTAGACTGTGTTCCTTTTTTGTCCTCCTCCAATGGACCTACACACACTGTTCACGTCCGGTCGGATGTTTCCAAGATTTGGCATACCATTTAGGCGATGCAGCTCAGGGCCCAGCCACGGGCAGGCGTGTAGTTTCCTAGGCACTGAATTCCTCAAGTGGTGCAGTGGAGTCTGCCTCTGTATGCCTGAAGGACCGGAGCATCAACGGCTGGCAAGGTCTGCGACCCTCTTCTTCATTTTTTCCATGGCAGTCGCCTTTGTGTTTTCTGTGTTGTCTATAGTCACATCTATGCTTTAATTCAGCTAAAACTGTGTCCCCAATTCCCTTCATGGTGGCTGGAGCGCTTTGCGTTCCAGCTCGCCGCGGCGCTTCCGGGTCGCGGCCGCCGCCATCATCGTCTGCGCATGCGCAGGGCTTCTGCGAAAGCGAGGCTTGGCTCACGTGTGCGCGGATTGGTGGTTTCCCTGGCGGCCGCGCAGACGCCGTTCGGCTGCCTCCCCACAGCGCAGGCGCGAGGTGGGGGGGCGGTGACGTCACTGGCGGGGATTTCAAAATCGGCTTCTAGCTCCTGCCATAAGAGGATCATCCCAGGCAGTGAGCAGAGGCAGCAGCTTTCCCCAGCCCTGGTCTGCCTTAATAGGTATTTTTTGCCTGGTGCCCTTTTTTCTTAAAGGAAATTGCATAATGTTAAAAAAAAAAAAAAAATGTATACATATGAATAAATAAATATTAATATGTATATGTGTGTATATATACTTATATATATAATAACAGAGAAGGATTATGGGAGAATTATGTCATATATGTATTAGACGTATATTAGTGTCTATTTCGTTCTTATTTCATTTTTCCTAAAAGGAATGTTGATACGAATTCATTTTGTTTTAAAAATGAATAAATAAATAAATAAAAGGAAGAGAGGCAGACAAGTTCTTTTTCTTCCCTGGTTCTGGGTACATTTGGCATTTTCAGGCCTTTTTTCAGACCATCTGTTCGTGACGTTTTTGTCCAAAGGTCATGGACAAGTCACCGCCTTCATGGGGCCAGCCCTCATGCACAAGGTTTGTGCAGGTAAAGGGAGGGGTTGCGGTACAGTCGCAAGTGTGGCACTTTGTTGTCATATCTCGCCTCCAACCCCCCCCCCCAATTTTCTCCTTCAGTCCTTTCAGGTTGGATCCTCAGGTCGAGGTCCAGAACGACAGAGACCTTGCCAGGCCACAATACAACAGCCGAGGAGACGTTTCCATTCCTCCTCCAACAAGGAGATGTTTCCATTCCTCCTTTAAGCAGAGGAGATGTTCCATTCTTCCTCCAACAAGGAGATGTTTCCATTCCTCCTTTAAGCAGAGGAGATGTTCCATTCCTCCTCCAACAAGGAGATGTTTTCATTCCTCCTTTAAGCAGAGGAGATGTTCCATTCCTCCTCCAACAAGCAGATGTTTCCATTCCTCCTTTAAGCAGAGGAGATGTTCCATTCCTCCTCCAACGAGGAGATGTTTTCATTCCTCCTTTAAGCAGAGGAGATGTTCCATTCCTCCTCCAACGAGGAGATGTTTTTTATTCCTCCTTTAAGCAGAGGAGATGTTCCATTCCTCCTCCAACAAGGAGATGTTTTCATTCCTCCTTTAAGCAGAGGAGATGTTCCATTCCTCCTCCAACAAAGAGATGTTTTCATTCCTCCTTTAATCAGAGGAGACGTTCCCATTCCTCCTCCCACAAGGAGATGTTCCTTTCCTCCTTTAAACAGAGGAGACGTTCCCATTCCTCCTCCCACAAGGAGATGTTCCATCCCTCCTTTAAATAGAGGAGACGTTCCCATTCCTCCTCCGACAAGGAGACGTTCCATTCCTCCTTTAAAACAGAGGGGACGTTCCCATTCCTCCTCCCATAAGGAGATGTTCCATTCCTCCTTTTAAGCAAAAGAAATGTTCCCATACCTCCTCCAGTCACCGTACACACCGCCATGACAGCCGCTCTGATCACAGAGCCTGCTGGGGATGTGGGACACGACTCCCAGAGAGCAAGTCACCGTGTGACCCATCTTTTGCCCAGGCGGCTGGAAAGCAAAAGACACAAATAAGATGGAGTCTCTTATCAAGCGTGTGATTCTTCAACCCCTAGAGGAGTGGGATGCAACCTACACACGGAGCCCCTATCTGGCTCCCTGGCTGATGGGGCCCAGGAAGATCCAGGCCTATTCCAGCCCTACGATGCCTCCCCAGGCTCTTAAGTCAGTGATTTGAAAGGAGATGAATTTATCTGAGGTTTTGAGTTCTCTCTGGTTTCCCCACTAGTCACAGTGGTCGAAGAAGCCCTGAAGTGGGAGGAGCCTTCCACTCAGTCGGCTAAGCAAAGGAGAATAACCTGGGGAAGGAAGGTTCTGACTTTCTGCTCTTAGTGGAATTGTAGGAGCAAAGTGGACAAGAAAACTTCCATGTCAAGTAAAACTCTAGTCTTTATCCCTTCGAAGCAGAAGAGGTGAAACATCTGGTAAATGCTCCCCTCATAGACGCAGCATTACTGCTACATTATTGCTACTGCTTGGCTAAACACGTCTCCTTTTTTCCTAGAAGATACCGTATCCTTTGATACGGGCTCAAGAGGAGAATAGTCCAAGGTCTTGTAAAAATTTACGGGTTAGCTGATATGACTTGCAAACCTGTCCTGGCCCTAGCAGCTTGTCCAAGGCGATGGAAGCTCGGACAGAAAACATGGACTCCATTCTAAGGGGGAAAAGCTAGCCATGGGTCTGACAGTTCAGGAATTGAAGCCAGCAACGGACTTCCTGGGATGAGCGTCGATCGGTCTTATCCGCCTGTTAGCTCGGGCTACGCTGTCCTGGGTTACGGCCGAGCGGCCTTATGGTTACACCTTGGTTCGCTGATTTAAGATAGGCGTCTGTTTGGCTGGGAGAGACCCCAGCCCAGAAGAAGCAGCATTGGACGTTCATGAGAAGCACGCTCATACAGGCCTGGCCAGGGACTTCAAAAGTAATTGATGCAGGGGGCGGACGCCCTTCTGAAAACCCACAAGGATCCAGGTATCCAGTGGTCGCGAGCCGGCCAAGTCGTTTCGAGATTAGGCTTGCCCAGGCGGGTCAGGAAGGGGATCGTGGACCATAAAGACGATCTCATCAGGTCACACACGGTCCTTCGGCGGCACTCCTTTCCCCGGATTCATCTCTACCCTGCTACCATGACTAGAAGAGATATGCAAATGTTCCGCCCTACGTGAATTCGCTGAAAACACAGGGAGCGGTGCCTGTCCTGAACGGCGAGGAGTTCCGAGGGGTATTCTTCCTTCCCTCTTCCTAGCTCAGGAAAGGAACGGTGCTTGGTGTCCAGTGTTAGTCCTGATTTATCTATCCAAAAGGAGACTCTGGCGACCATTCAGCAAGCTACACAACCAGGAGATTGGTTAATCTCAATAGACTTGAAGGTTTCTTATTTCCACGTTCCTGTGCAGAGGTTTCTGCATATGCCTTCGGTTCCAAGCCGGCCAAGAACATCTGCAGTTTACCTGCCTCCACTTTTGGCTGACAATCTCTCCCTGAGTATTCTTGAAAGTCCTTCGGGCTTTGGTGGCCCTCAACCGAATAAAGGGATACACTTGTACCACTTCCTAGGCGATCTCTTGGTGTTGTCCCTAGTCAAAAAAAAAAAAAAAGCAGCTGCTGGTCCACATGGAGCAAGTTATCTAAATATTGATAGAACTCGGGCGGTTCCTAAACCAAGGGGAAAGCCAGCTAGAACCAGTCCAGTGCTTGGTATACTTAGGGGCTCAGTTCATCAACGATGGAGAACACCATCTCTCTTCCAGTAGAGAAGATTCCAGTCGTCCTCGGGAGAATCTGTCTGTCTCTGAGCTCCACACGCTGGAAGGCTTCAGCGCTTGAAAATTATAGGTACGGTGGTTTCTACGATCCCCATGGTCGAATGGGCCCTATGGAGGGTACGCTCTTTTGGTCAGGGCCTCTTCAACAATGGAATTCAGGAGGCGTCAATCAGTTGACTCATATGACATCATTGATGAAGAACAGCCTCTTCTGGTGGCTTCAACACAAAATTCTATCAATTACCACTCCATCGCTCCGGTCTCCTGAAGTCACGGTCACACCTGATGCCAACAGGGCTGGTGGGGGGCCCTCTGCAGGGTGGAACTTGCACAAGCCAAGTGGGATGCCCATCTTTTTATTCTGCGCTCGAATATCCTGGACCTTCGGGCAGCTGGGTATGCCCTTCAGTCCTTCTCATGGATGGGGAGTCAGTATCATTGGAGATGGGTCTCCTACAGGAAGGGACAAGGAGATACCAGGAGCTCCATCCTGCTCCAAGAAGTCTAGTCCATCATGTCTTGGGCTCAGAAATATCTGGCCAACGTTTCAGCAGTCTTCATTCCCGGTGTCCAGAACGTCCAGGCGGACTTCCTGTCGTGCACTCAGTTAGACAACAATGAATGGTCTCTTCATGTACAGACATCCGAGAATGATTGGTTTAACTATTTTTTCCTTCATGAGCTCAAGGAAGAAGTGCTTGAAAAAAGTTTATAGCTGAATTTGGGCTAAGTCGCTCAGGTTCTCATCTTCTACGGACGATTCAGGTAGAAATCCAAAAGCTCAGGATATCCTCAGCTTCCTTCATTCCAGTCTAGGTCTTTCTCTATTTATTGGCTCTCCTAGAGTCTGAGCTTCAGCCTTGTCGGCTTTCTCTGGTACATCATGGGCTGTGCACCCTTTAATCCAGCAGTTCTTCAGTGGAGCGTCAAGACTCGGACCACAAAGGAGACCAAGTTTTCCCAAAGGGGATCTTCCCCTTGTCCTCAACTCACTGTCTCAAATCAGTATCATGGGATCCTCCCGCTTTCCGTTGAAATCCTTTCTACTAAAGTCTCCTTCCTAGTAGCCATTACCTTGGCTAAATGGGTCCCAGAAGATCGGGTAACTAGGTCACGAAGAACCTTTTCTGACATTTTTCCGGACCGGGTAGTCCTTATTCCTAGGCTCAGCTCAAATACAAAGTTACCTCAGGGTTCCTTAAGTTTCCAGAAATCATTCTGCCTACACTCAGGACCCCGGGGTCCATTAAAATTTCATCCTCTAATCATAGGCAAAATTTCTGAAAGTATATCTGCAAGTTACTTCCTCCTTCTCACGCTCTAACTACCTGTCTGTCCCGCACTCTAGCAGTAACAGAGCGACTACGGCCTGGATTGGCCAGTTCATCCAACAGGCTTATAGAGCGAGGGGCCTGGCTCCTCTGGAGGCAGTAGTGGCATGCTCTACCAGGGGTATAGCGGCTTCATGGGCAGCAGCCCGGAAAGTGGCTTCAGAAGTCATCTGCAGGTGGCCTCATGGGCCTCTATTAAAACTTTAACGTTACATTATTATATTGAGCCTGCTCCGCTATCTTCTGTGAACTTTGCTTTATAAATCCTGTCGATTGACGGGTCAAATTAAATTTATTTCTGTTCAGCATGCCCACCCGTGTGGATTGGCTAGTTATTTCCCACACGTAGGCTGCCATGGAGTCTGTCAGGAAAAAGGAAAATTTATTATCAAATACTTACCGTAATTTTCCTTTCCTGATGGACTCCATGGCAGACGGAGTTCCCACCCATCGGTCAAGAGTAGGCTAGTTACGGAACACAGTCTACACAGGTGAGCTCAATCTTATAGGGTAGGGGGTCCTATAGCATTGGAGAGGAGGCGGGGTTAACCCACACGTAGGCTGCCATGGAGTCCATCAGGAAAGGAAAATTACGGTAAGTATTTGATAATAAATTTTCCTTTTTTTCTAGTGCTCTCCAGAATATTTTTTTCTAGTGATATCCAGAATAATAAGTGTATTTTTATTTTTTCTAGTGATCTCCAGAATAGTAAAAAAAAATTTTCTAGTGATGTCCAGAATTTTTTTTCCAGTGATCACCAGAATAATATTTTTTTTTCTAGTGATCTCCAGAATAATAATTTCATTTATTTTCTAGTGATCTCCAGAATATTTTTTTTCTAGTGATGTCTAGAATAATACATTTTTTTCTAGTGATCTCCAGAATAATACATTTTTTCTAGTGATCTCCAGAATAATACATTTTTATTTATTTTTTCTAGTGATCTCCAGAATATTTTTTTTCTAGTGTTCTCCAGAATAAATATTTTTCTGGAGATCACTAGAAAAAAAATGTATTATTCTGGAGATCACTAGAAAAAAATGTTATTCTGGAGATCACTAGAAAAAATAAAAATAAAATTATTATTCTGGAAATCACTAGAAAAAAAAATATTGTTCTGGAGATCACAACAAAAAATATTAGGGTTGTCCCGATACCGATACTAGTATCCGCTGTCCTCCTTCTTTGCTCTGTCCCCCTCCGCTGTCCCCCTCTCTCTTCCTCTGTCCCCTCCGTTCTGCTGTCTCTCCGCTGTGTGAATGGACAGAGTCAGCTGACTCTGTCTATTCACATAACTGAAACATTGTAATCACCTGTGATTACGATGTGTCAGTTTATGAATGGAGAGGAGCCGCTGTCTTCTCTCCATTCATTGTCAGTGCAGCTGAGGCTGCAGAGAAAGGGACTGGGGAATCTCTATCCTCTGTCTCTTTCTCTGTCTCAAGGGGGAGATATCAGAGGTTTGTTAAGACCCCTGATATCTCACCAAAGCCCCCCAACAGGGCTGATTAAAAAAAACACACACACATAGTGCAATAAAGAATAAAAAAAAATTAAATTGTAAAAAATAATAAATGTAAATGAAAAAAAAAAAAAAAAACAACACACAAACACCGTTCACTCCCCCCCCCTAAAAAAAAACCCACTGTCACGTGACATTAAAAAAAGTATCGGTAATCGGTATCGGCGAGTACTTGAAAAAAAGTATCGGTACTTGTACTCGGTCCTAAAAAAGTGGTATCGGGACAACCCTAAAAAATATTCTGGAGATCACTAGAAAAAAAATGTATTATTCTGGAGATCACTAGAAAAAAAATGTATTTTTCTGGAGATCACTAGAAAAAAAATTATTATTCTTATAATTTTTTTCTAGTGATCTCCAGAATAATATATTTTTTTCTACTGATCTCCAAACTAATAAATTTTTTTCTAGTGATCTCCAGAATAATTATTTTATTTTTTTCTAGTGATCTCCAGAATAATATTTTTTTCCTACTGATCTCCAGGATTTTTTTTTCTAGTGATCTCCAGAATAATACATTTTTTTTCTAGTGATCTCCAGAATAATAATTTCATTTTAATTTTTTTCTAGTGATCTCCAGAATAATTCTTTTTTCTAGTGATGTGCACAATAATATTTTTTTTTGCTGGTGATATGTATTTTTTTCTAGTGATCTAAAGAATAATTTTTTTTCTAGTGATCTCCAGAATAATATTTTTATTCTATTGGTTCCAGAATAATATGTTTTTTCTAGTGATCTCCAGAATAATACATTTTTATTTATTTTTTCTAGTGATCTCCAGAATAATTTTTTTCTAGTGTTCTCCAGAATAAATATTTTTCTGGAGATCACTAGAAAAAAGTATTATTCTGGAGATCACTAGAAAAAATGTTATTCTGGAGATCACTAGAAAAAATAAAAATAAAATTATTATTCTGGAAATCATTAGAAAAAATTATTATTCTGGAGATCACTACAAAAAATATTCTGGAGATCACTGGAAAAAAAATGTATTATTCTGGAGATCACTAGAAAAAAATGTATTTTTCTGGAGATTACTAGAAAAAAAATTATTATTCTTATAATTTTTTTCTAGTGATCTCCAGAATAATATTTTTTTTCCAGTGATCTCCAGAATAATATCTTTTTTTCTACTGATCTCCAAACTAATACATTTTTTCTACTGATCTCCAGAATAATTATTTTATTTTTTTCTAGTGATCTCCAGAATTATATTTTTTCCTACTGATCTCCAGAATTTTTTTTTCTAGTGATCTCCAGAATAATACATTTTTTTTCTAGTGATCTCCAGAATAATAATTTCATTTTAATTTTTTTCTAGTGATCTCCAGAATAATTCTTTTTTCTAGTGATGTCCAGAATAATATTTTTTTTGCTGGTGATATGTATTTTTTTTAATTTTTTTTCTAGTGATCTAAAGAATATTTTTTTTTCTAGTGATCTCCAGAATAATAATAAAAAAAATCTAGTGATCTCCAGAATAATTTCCTTTTTTTCTAGTGATCTCCAGAATAATAAAAAAATGTTCTAGTAATCTCCAGAATAATTTCTTTTTTTTCTAGTGATCTCCAGAATAATACATTTTTTTCTAGTGATCTCCAGAATAATATTTTTATTCTATTGGTTCCAGAATAATATGTTTTTTCTAGTGATCTCCAGAACAATACATTTTTATTTATTTTTTCTAGTGATCTCCAGAATAATTTTTTTCTAGTGTTCTCCAGAATAAATATTTTTCTGGAGATCACTAGAAAAAAGTATTATTCTGGAGATCACTAGAAAAAATGTTATTCTGGAGATCACTAGAAAAAATAAAAATAAAATTATTATTCTGGAAATCATTAGAAAAAATTATTATTCTGGAGATCACTACAAAAAATATTCTGGAGATCACTAGAAAAAAATGTATTATTCTGGAGATCACTAGAAAAAAATGTATTTTTCTGGAGATCACTAGAAAAAAAATTATTATTCTTATAATTTTTTTCTAGTGATCTCCAGAATAATATTTTTTTTCTAGTGATCTCCAGAATAATATCTTTTTTTCTACTGATCTCCAAACTAATACATTTTTTCTACTGATCTCCAGAATAATTATTTTATTTTTTTCTAGTGATCTCCAGAATTATATTTTTTCCTACTGATCTCCAGAATTTTTTTTTCTAGTGATCTCCAGAATAATACATTTTTTTTTCTAGTGATCTCCAGAATAATAATTTCATTTTAATTCTTTTCTAGTGATCTCCAGAATAATTCTTTTTTCTAGTGATGTCCAGAATAATATTTTTTTTGCTAGTGATATGTATTTTTTTTTATTTTTTTTCTAGTGATCTAAAGAATAATTTTTTTCTAGTGATCTCCAGAATAATAATAAAAAAAATCTAGTGATCTCCAGAATAATTTCCTTTTTTTCTAGTGATCTCCAGAATAATAAAAAAATGTTCTAGTAATCTCCAGAATAATTTCTTTTTTTTCTAGTGATCTCCAGAATAATACATTTTTTTCTAGTGATCTCCAGAATAATATTTTTTTTCTAGTGCTCTCCAGAATATTTTTTTTCTAGTGATATCCAGAATAATAATTGCATTTTTATTTTTTCTAGTGATCTCCAGAATAATAAAAAAAAATTTCTAGTGATGTCCAGAATTTTTTTTTCTAGTGATCTCCAGAATAATATTTTTTTTCTAGTGAGCTCCAGAATAATATATATTTTTTTTCTAGCGATCTCCAGAATAATATATATATATTTTTCTAGTGATCTCCAAAATAATACATTTTTTTCTAGTGATCTCCAGAATAATAAAAAAAAACTTTTCTAGTGATGTGCAGAATTTTTTTTCTAGTGATCTCCAGAATATTTTTTTTCTAGCGATCTCCAGAATAATATATATATATTTTTCTAGTGATCTCCAAAATAATACATTTTTTTCTAGTGATCTCCAGAATAATAAAAAAAAAACTTTTCTAGTGATGTGCAGAATTTTTTTTCTAGTGATCTCCAGAATATTTTTTTTCTAGTGATCTCCAGAATAATATTTTTTTTCTAGTGATATCCATAATAATAATTTTATTTTTATTTTTTGTAGTGATCTCCAGAATATTTTTTTTTCCACTGATCTCCAGAATAATATTTTTTTTTCTAGTGATCTCCAGAATAATACATTTTTTTTCTAGTGATCTCCAGAATAATACATTTTGTTCTAGTGATCTCCAGAATATTTTTTTTTGTAGTGATCTCCAGAATAATAATTTTTTTTCTAGCGATCTCCAGAATAATATTTTTTTTTTCTAGTGATTTCCAGAATAATAATTTTTTTTCTAGTGATCTCCAGAACAATATTTTTTTTTCTAGTGATCTACAGAATAATACATTTTTTTTTCTAGTGATCTGCAGAATAATATTTTTTTTTCTAGTGATCTCCAGAATAATATTTTTTTTTCTAGTGATCTCCAGAATAATATTTTTATTCTAGTGCTCTCCAGAATAATATTGTTTTTTTTTTGTGTCAAGTTACCACAACACCATTATTATCTCGTATTTTTAACCTCAAATATACAACTATGTTGGTGTACTCACAAACAAACTGTCCTTTTTTAAGTAAAACACATAGCCAAGGATTTGGCAAAAACAACATTTTTTATTCAATAGGGAGCACAAGGTCATATCAAAATCAAGAGGAAGGTAACAATGGAGAAAATTGGAATTGGTGAAGCGTTTGTACCCGAGACCAACAAATGTGTGTTGTCGGATTTTCCGATCGTGTGTACACAAGTCCGTCAGACAAAAGTCCAAAGTACAAACACGCATGCTTGGAAGCAAGGATGAGCTGGAAGTGCTCGGTCTTGTCAAACTAGCGTTCGTAATGGAGATATCATATTCGTGATGCGGCAAATTATGAAATCTCTCAATGAAGCACATTCTCTTCTTCTTCATAATGGTATAAAATAATATAAAGCTGCTTTGCTCGTGATATTCATAGAGTTCTGACAAACATATTTTTTTTTCTAGTGATCTCCAGAATAATAATTTTATTTTTATTTTTTTTTTTAGTGATCTCCAGAATAATATTTTTTTTCCAGTGATCTCCAGAATAATACATTGTTTTTCTAGTGATCTCCAGAATATTTTTTTTTTCTAGTGATCGCCAGAATAATAATTTTTTTTCTAGTGATCCCCAAAATAATAATTTTTTTCTAGTGATCTCCAGAATAATATTTTTTTTCTAGTGATCTCCAGAATAATACATTTTTTTCTAGTGATCTCCAGAATAATTTTTTTAGTGATCTCCAGAATAATAAATTTTTTGTAGTGATCTCCACAATATTTTTTTTTGTAGTGATCTCAAGAATAATATTTTTTTTCTAGTGATCTCCAGAATAATTATTTTTTTCTAGTGATCTCTAGAATAATACATTTTTTCTAGTGATCTCCAGAATAATTTTTTTTTCTAGTGATCTCCAAAATAATATTTTTTTTCTAGTGATCTCCAGAATAATATATTTATTTTCTAGTGATCTCCAGAATAATACATTTTTTTCTAGTGATCTCCAGAATATTTTTTTGTAGTGATCTCCAGAATAATATTTTTTTCTAGTAATCTCCAGAATAATATTTTTTTTCTAGTGATCTCCAGAATATTTTTTTTCTAGTGATCTCCAGAATATTTTTTTTTCTAGTGTTCTCCAGAATAATATTTATTTCTAGTAATATCCAGAATAAAGATTTTTTTTCTAGTGATCTCCAGAATAATATTTTTCTAGCGATCTCCAGAATAATAAAAAAATTTCTAGTGATCTCCAGAATAATTTCTTTTTTTTCTAGTGATCTCCAGAATATTTTTTTTTCTAGTGATCTCCAGAATAATATTTTTTTCTAGTGATCTCCAGAATATTTTTTTTCTAGTGATCTCCAGAATAATATTTTTTTCTAGTGATCTCCAGAATATTTTTTTTCTAGTGATCTCCAGAATAATATTTTTTTCTAGTGATTTCCAGAATATTTTTTTCTAGTGATCTCCAGAATAATAATTTTATTTTTATTTTTTTTTTTAGTGATCTCCAGAATAATATTTTTTTTTCCAGTGATCTTCAGAATAATACATTGTTTTTCTAGTGATCTCCAGAATATTTTTTTTTCTAGTGATCGCCAGAATATTTTTTTTTCTAGTGTTCTCCAGAATAATATTTATTTCTAGTAATATCCAGAATAAAGATTTTTTTTCTAGTGATCTCCAGAATAATATTTTTTTTCTATTGATCTCCAGAATAATATTTTTATAGCGATCTCCAGAATAATAAAAAAATTTCTAGTGATCTCCAGAATAATTTCTTTTTTTTCTAGTGATCTCCAGAATAATTTTTTTTTCTAGTGATCTCCAGAATAATATTTTTTTCTAGTGATCTCCAGAATATTTTTTTTCTAGTGATCTCCAGAATAATATTTTTTTCTAGTGATCTCCAGAATATTTTTTTTCTAGTGATCTCCAGAATTAATTTTTTTTCTAGTGATCTCTAGAATAATACATTTTTTCTAGTGATCTCCAGAATAATATTTTTTTTCTAGTGATCTCCAGAATAATTATTTTTTTCTAGTGATCTCTAGAATAATACATTTTTTCTAGTGATCTCCAGAATAATTTTTTTTTCTAGTGATCTCCAAAATAATATTTTTTTTCTAGTGATCTCCAGAATAATATATTTATTTTCTAGTGATCTCCAGAATAATACATTTTTTTCTAGTGATCTCCAGAATATTTTTTTGTAGTGATCTCCAGAATAATATTTTTTTCTAGTAATCTCCAGAATAATATTTTTTTTCTAGTGATCTCCAGAATATTTTTTTTCTAGTGATCTCCAGAATATTTTTTTTTCTAGTGTTCTCCAGAATAATATTTATTTCTAGTAATATCCAGAATAAAGATTTTTTTTCTAGTGATCTCCAGAATAATATTTTTTTTCTAATGATCTCCAGAATAATATTTTTCTAGCGATCTCCAGAATAATAAAAAAATTTCTAGTGATCTCCAGAATAATTTCTTTTTTTTCTAGTGATCTCCAGAATATTTTTTTTTCTAGTGATCTCCAGAATAATATTTTTTTCTAGTGATCTCCAGAATATTTTTTTTCTAGTGATCTCCAGAATAATATTTTTTTCTAGTGATCTCCAGAATATTTTTTTTCTAGTGATCTCCAGAATAATATTTTTTTCTAGTGATTTCCAGAATATTTTTTTCTAGTGATCTCCAGAATAATAATTTTATTTTTATTTTTTTTTTAGTGATCTCCATAATAATATTTTTTTTTCCAGTGATCTTCAGAATAATACATTGTTTTTCTAGTGATCTCCAGAATATTTTTTTTTCTAGTGATCGCCAGAATAATAATTTTTTTTCTAGTGATCCCCAAAATAATAATTTTTTTCTAGTGATCTCCAGAATAATATTTTTTTTCTAGTGATCTCCAGAATAATACATTTTTTTCTAGTGATCTCCAGAATAATTTTTTTTAGTGATCTCCAGAATAATAAATTTTTTGTAGTGATCTCCACAATATTTTTTTTTTGTAGTGATCTCCAGAATAATATTTTTTTTCTAGTGATCTCCAGAATAATTCTTTTTTTCTAGTGATCTCTAGAATAATACATTTTTTCTAGTGATCTCCAGAATAATTTTTTTTTCTAGTGATCTCCAAAATAATATTTTTTTTCTAGTGATCTCCAGAATAATATATTTATTTTCTAGTGATCTCCAGAATAATACATTTTTTTGTAGTGATCTCCAGAATATTTTTTTGTAGTGATCTCCAGAATAATATTTTTTTCTAGTAATCTCCAGAATAATATTTTTTTTCTAGTGATCTCCAGAATATTTTTTTTCTAGTGATCTCCAGAATATTTTTTTTTCTAGTGTTCTCCAGAATAATATTTATTTCTAGTAATATCCAGAATAAAGATTTTTTTTCTAGTGATCTCCAGAATAATATTTTTTTTCTATTGATCTCCAGAATAATATTTTTATAGCGATCTCCAGAATAATAAAAAAAATTCTAGTGATCTCCAGAATAATTTCTTTTTTTTCTAGTGATCTCCAGAATAATTTTTTTTTCTAGTGATCTCCAGAATAATATTTTTTTCTAGTGATCTCCAGAATATTTTTTTTCTAGTGATCTCCAGAATAATATTTTTTTCTAGTGATCTCCAGAATATTTTTTTTCTAGTGATCTCCAGAATTAATTTTTTTTTCTAGTGATCTCTAGAATAATACATTTTTTCTAGTGATCTCCAGAATAATATTTTTTTTCTAGTGATCTCCAGAATAATATTTTATTTCTAGTGATCTCCAGAATAATATTTTTTTCTAGTGATCTCCAGAATAATACATTTTTTGTCAAGTGATCTCCAGAATATTTTTTGTAGTGATCTCCATAATAATATGTTTTTTTCTAGTGATCTCTAGAATAATAATAATTTTTCTAGTGATCTCCAGAATACTATTTTTTTCTAGTGATCTCCAGAATAATCTTTTATTTTACTAGTGATCTCCAGAATAATTTTTTTTCTAGGGATCTCTAGAATAATACATTTTTTCTAGCAATCTCCAGAATAATAAAAAAATTTCTAGTGGTCTCCAGAATAATTTCTTTTTTTTCTAGTGATCTCCAGAATAATTTTTTTTCTAGTGATCTCCAGAATAATATTTTTTTCTAGTGATCTCCAGAATATTTTTTTTCTAGTGATCTCCAGAATAACATTTTTTCTAGTGATCTCCAGAATATTTTTTTCTAGTGATCTCCAGAATAATATTTTTTTCTAGTGATTTCCAGAATATTTTTTTCTAGTGATCTCCAGAATAATATTTTTTTCTAGTGATCTCCAGAATAATATTGTTTTCTAGTGATCTCCAGAATAATTTTTTTTTCTAGTGATCTCTAGAATAATACATTTTTTCTAGTGATCTCCAGAATAATATTTTTTTTCTAGTGATCTCCAGAATAATATTTTATTTCTAGTGATCTCCAGAATAATATTTTTTTCTAGTGATCTCCAGAATAATACATTTTTTGTCAAGTGATCTCCAGAATATTTTTTGTAGTGATCTCCATAATAATATGTTTTTTTCTAGTGATCTCTAGAATAATAATAATTTTTCTAGTGATCTCCAGAATACTATTTTTTTCTAGTGATCTCCAGAATAATCTTTTATTTTACTAGTGATCTCCAGAATAATTTTTTTTTCTAGGGATCTCTAGAATAATACATTTTTTCTAGCGATCTCCAGAATAATAAAAAAATTTCTAGTGGTCTCCAGAATAATTTCTTTTTTTTCTAGTGATCTCCAGAATATTTTTTTTTCTAGTGATCTCCAGAATAATATTTTTTTCTAGTGATCTCCAGAATATTTTTTTTCTAGTGATCTCCAGAATAATATTTTTTCTAGTGATCTCCAGAATATTTTTTTCTAGTGATCTCCAGAATAATTTTTTTTTCTAGTGATTTCCAGAATATTTTTTTCTAGTGATCTCCAGAATAATATTTTTTTCTAGTGATCTCCAGAATAATATTGTTTTCTAGTGATCTCCAGAATAATTTTTTTTCTAGTGATCTCTAGAATAATACATTTTTTCTAGTGATCTCCAGAATAATATTTTTTTTCTAGTGATCTCCAGAATAATATTTTTTTTCTAGTGATCTCCAGAATAACATATTTTTTTTCTAGTGATCTCCAGAATAATACATTTTTTTTCTAGTGATCTCCAGAATACTATTTTTTCTAGTGATCTGCAGAATAATCTTTTATTTTACTAGTGATCTCCAGAATAATATTTTTTTTCTAGTGATCTCCAGAATAATATTTTTTTCTAGTGATCTCCAGAATAATTTTTTTTTTCTAGTGATCTCTAGAATAATACATTTTTTCTAGTGATCTCCGGAATAATATTTTTTTTCTAGTGATCTCCAGAATAATATTTTTTTTCTAGTGATCTCCAGAATAATATATTTTTTTTCTAGTGATCTCCAGAATAATATTTTTTTCTAGTGATCTCCAGAATAATTTTTTTTTCTAGTGATCTCTAGAATAATACATTTTTTCTAGTGATCTCCGGAATAATATTTTTTTTCTAGTGATCTCCAGAATAATATTTTTTTTCTAGTGATCTCCAGAATAATATATTTTTTTTCTAGTGATCTCCAGAATAATACATTTTTTCTAGTGATCTCCAGAATAATATTTTTTTCTAGTGATCTCCAGAATATTTTTTTCTAGTGATCTCCATAATAATATGTTTTTTTCTAGTGATCTCTAGAATAATAATAATTTTTCTAGTGATCTCCAGAATACTATTTTTTTCTAGTGATCTCCAGAATAATCTTTTATTTTACTAGTGATCTCCAGAATAATATTTTTTTTTCTAGTGATCTCCAGAATAATATTTTTTTCTAGTGATCTCCAGAATAATTTTTTTTCTAGGGATCTCTAGAATAATACATTTTTTCTAGTGATCTCCAGAATAATATTTTTTTTTCTATTGATCTCCAGAATAATATTTTTTTTCTAGTGATCTCCAGAATAATACATTTTTTCTAGTGATCTCCAGAATAATATTTTTTTCTAGTGATCTCCAGAATAATACATTTTTTGTCAAGTGATCTCCAGAATATTTTTTTGTAGTGATCTCCATAATAATATGTTTTTTTCTAGTGATCTCTAGAATAATAATAATTTTTCTAGTGATCTCCAGAATAATAAAATAATTTCTAGTCTAGTTTTCCTAGTGATCTCCAGAATAATATTTTTTTTTCTAGTGATCTCCAGAATAATATTTTTTTTTCTAGTGATCTCCAGAATAATATTTTTTTTTCTAGTGATCTCCAGAATATTTTTGTTCTAGTGATCTCCAGAATATTTTTTTTCTAGTGATCTTCAGAATAATATTTTTTTCTAGTGATTTTCAGAATATTTTTTTCTAGTGATTTCCAGAATATTTTTTTCTAGTGATCTCCAGAATAATATTTTTTTCTAGTGATCTCCAGAATAATATTGTTTTCTAGTGATCTCCAGAATAATTTTTTTTCTAGTGATCTCTAGAATAATACATTTTTTCTAGTGATCTCCAGAATAATATTTTTTTTCTAGTGATCTCCAGAATAATATTTTTTTTCTAGTGATCTCCAGAATAACATATTTTTTTTCTAGTGATCTCCAGAATAATACATTTTTTTTCTAGTGCTCTCCAGAATACTATTTTTTCTAGTGATCTGCAGAATAATCTTTTATTTTACTAGTGATCTCCAGAATAATATTTTTTTTCTAGTGATCTCCAGAATAATATTTTTTTCTAGTGATCTCCAGAATAATTTTTTTTTTCTAGTGATCTCTAGAATAATACATTTTTTCTAGTGATCTCCAGAATAATATTTTTTTTCTAGTGATCTCCAGAATAATATTTTTTTTCTAGTGATCTCCAGAATAATATATTTTTTTTCTAGTGATCTCCAGAATAATACATTTTTT
Source organism: Aquarana catesbeiana (assembly GCF_042186555.1). NCBI lineage: Eukaryota > Metazoa > Chordata > Amphibia > Anura > Ranidae > Aquarana > Aquarana catesbeiana. Next base: position 98,550,741 of record NC_133335.1, on the reverse strand, counting down.
CTAGTGATCTCCAGAATAATATTTTTTTCTAGTGATCTCCAGAATAATACATTTTTTGTCAAGTGATCTCCAGAATATTTTTTTGTAGTGATCTCCATAATAATATGTTTTTTTCTAGTGATCTCTAGAATAATAATAATTTTTCTAGTGATCTCCAGAATACTATTTTTTTCTAGTGATCTCCAGAATAATCTTTTATTTTACTAGTGATCTCCAGAATAATATTTTTTTTTCTAGTGATCTCCAGAATAATATTTTTTTCTAGTGATCTCCAGAATAATTTTTTTTCTAGGGATCTCTAGAATAATACATTTTTTCTAGTGATCTCCAGAATAATATTTTTTTTTCTAGTGATCTCCAGAATAATATTTTTTTTCTAGTGATCTCCAGAATAATACATTTTTTCTAGTGATCTCCAGAATAATATTTTTTTCTAGTGATCTCCAGAATAATACATTTTTTGTCAAGTGATCTCCAGAATATTTTTTTGTAGTGATCTCCATAATAATATGTTTTTTTCTAGTGATCTCTAGAATAATAATAATTTTTCTAGTGATCTCCAGAATAATAAAATAATTTCTAGTCTAGTTTTCCTAGTGATCTCCAGAATAATATTTTTTTTTCTAGTGATCTCCAGAATAATATTTTTTTTCTAGTGATCTCCAGAATATTTTTGTTCTAGTGATCTCCAGAATATTTTTTTTCTAGTGATCTTCAGAATAATATTTTTTTCTAGTGATTTTCAGAATATTTTTTTGTAGTGATCTCCAGAAAAAATATTTTTTTCTAGTGATATCCAGAATAATATTGTTTTTTCTAGTGATCTCCAGAATAATACATTTTTTCTAGAGATCTCCAGAATACTATTTTTTTTTTCTAGTGTTCTCCAGAATAATATTTTTTTTATACTAGTGATCTCCAGAATAATATTTTTCTAGCGATCTCCAGAATAATATTTTTCTAGCGATCTCCAGAATAATAAAAAAAATTCTAGTGATCTCCAGAATAATTTCTTTTTTTTCTAGTGATCTCCAGAATAATTTTTTTTCTAGTGATCTCCAGAATAATATTTTTTTCTAGTGATCTCCAGAATATTTTTTTTCTAGTGATCTCCAGAATAATATTTTTTTCTAGTGATCTCCAGAATAATATTGTTTTTTCTAGTGATCTCCAGAATAATACATTTTTTTTCTAGTGATCTCCAGAATACTATTTTTTTTCTAGTGATCTCCAGAATAATCTTTTATTTTACTAGTGATCTCCAGAATAATATTTTTTTTTCTAGTGATCTCCAGAATAATATTTTTTTCTAGTGATCTCCAGAATAATTTTTTTTTCTAGTGATCTCTAGAATAATACATTTTTTCTAGTGATCTCCAGAATAATATTTTTTTCTAGTGATCTCCAGAATAATTTTTTTTTCTAGTGATCTCCAGAATAATATTTTTTTTTTCTAGTGATCTCCAGAATAATACATTTTTTCTAGTGATCTCCAGAATAATATTTTTTCTAGTGATCTCCAGAATAATACATTTTTTGTCAAGTGATCGCCAGAATATTTTTTTGTAGTGATCTCCATAATAATATGTTTTTTTCTAGTGATCTCTAGAATAATAATAATTTTTCTAGTGATCTCCAGAATAATAAAATAATTTCTAGTCTAGTTTTCCTAGTGATCTCCAGAATAATATTTTTTTTTCTAGTGATCTCCAGAATAATATTTTTTTTCTAGTGATCTCCAAAATAATACATTTTTTTCTAGTGATCTCTAGAATAATATTTTTTTTTAGTGATCTCCAGAATAATACATTTTTTGTAGTGATCTCCACAATATTTTTTTTGTAGTGATCTCCAGAATAATATTTTTTTTCTAGTGATCTCCAGAATAATTATTTTTTTCTAGTGATCTCTAGAATAATACATTTTTTCTAGTGATCTCCAGAATAATTTTTTTTTCTAGTGATCTCCAAAATAATATTTTTTTTCTAGTGATCTCCAGAATAATATATTTATTTTCTAGTGATCTCCAGAATAATACATTTTTTCTAGTGATCTCCAGAATATTTTTTTGCAGTGATCTCCAGAATAATATTTTTTTTCTAGTAATCTCCAGAATAATATTTTTTTTCTAGTGATCTCCAGAATATTTTTTTTCTAGTGATCTCCAGAATATTTTTTTTCTAGTGTTCTCCAGAATAATATTTATTTCTAGTAATATCCAGAATAAAGATTTTTTTTCTAGTGATCTCCAGAATAATATTTTTTTTTCTATTGATCTCCAGAATAATATTTTTCTAGCGATCTCCAGAAAATTAAAAAAATTTCTAGTGATCTCCAGAATAATTTCTTTTTTTTCTAGTGATCTCCAGAATAATTTTTTTTTCTAGTGATCTCCAGAATAATATTTTTTTTAGTGATCTCCAGAATAATACATTTTTTGTAGTGATCTCCACAATATTTTTTTTTGTAGTGATCTCCAGAATAATATTTTTTTTCTAGTGATCTCCAGAATAATTATTTTTTTCTAGTGATCTCTAGAATAATACATCTTTTCTAGTGATCTCCAGAATAATTTTTTTTTCTAGTGATCTCCAAAATAATATTTTTTTCTAGTGATCTCCAGAATAATATATTTATTTTCTAGTGATCTCCAGAATAATACATTTTTTCTAGTGATCTCCAGAATATTTTTTTGTAGTGATCTCCAGAATAATATTTTTTTCTAGTAATCTCCAGAATAATATTTTTTTTCTAGTGATCTCCAGAATATTTTTTTTCTAGTGATCTCCAGAATATTTTTTTTTCTAGTGTTCTCCAGAATAATATTTATTTCTAGTAATATCCAGAATAAAGATTTTTTTTTCTAGTGATCTCCAGAATAATATTTTTTTTTCTATTGATCTCCAGAATAATATTTTTCTAGCGATCTCCAGAATAATAAAAAAATTTCTAGTGATCTCCAGAATAATTTCTTTTTTTCTAGTGATCTCCAGAATAATATTTTTTTTCTAGTGATCTCCAGAATATTTTTGTTCTAGTGATCTCCAGAATATTTTTTTTCTAGTGATCTTCAGAATAATATTTTTTTCTAGTGATTTTCAGAATATTTTTTTGTAGTGATCTCCAGAAAAAATATTTTTTTCTAGTGATATCCAGAATAATATTGTTTTTTCTAGTGATCTCCAGAATAATACATTTTTTCTAGAGATCTCCAGAATACTATTTTTTTTTTCTAGTGTTCTCCAGAATAATATTTTTTTTATACTAGTGATCTCCAGAATAATATTTTTCTAGCGATCTCCAGAATAATATTTTTCTAGCGATCTCCAGAATAATAAAAAAAAATTCTAGTGATCTCCAGAATAATTTCTTTTTTTTTCTAGTGATCTCCAGAATAATTTTTTTTCTAGTGATCTCCAGAATAATATTTTTTTCTAGTGATCTCCAGAATATTTTTTTTCTAGTGATCTCCAGAATAATATTTTTTTCTAGTGATCTCTAGAATAATATTGTTTTTTCTAGTGATCTCCAGAATAATACATTTTTTTTCTAGTGATCTCCAGAATACTATTTTTTTTCTAGTGATCTCCAGAATAATCTTTTATTTTACTAGTGATCTCCAGAATAATATTTTTTTTTCTAGTGATCTCCAGAATAATATTTTTTTCTAGTGATCTCCAGAATAATTTTTTTTTCTAGTGATCTCTAGAATAATACATTTTTTCTAGTGATCTCCAGAATAATATTTTTTCTAGTGATCTCCAGAATAATTTTTTTTTCTAGTGATCTCCAGAATAATATTTTTTTTTCTAGTGATCTCCAGAATAATACATTTTTTCTAGTGATCTCCAGAATAATATTTTTTCTAGTGATCTCCAGAATAATACATTTTTTGTCAAGTGATCGCCAGAATATTTTTTTGTAGTGATCTCCATAATAATATGTTTTTTTCTAGTGATCTCTAGAATAATAATAATTTTTCTAGTGATCTCCAGAATAATAAAATAATTTCTAGTCTAGTTTTCCTAGTGATCTCCAGAATAATATTTTTTTTTCTAGTGATCTCCAGAATAATATTTTTTTTCTAGTGATCTCCAAAATAATAAATTTTTTTCTAGTGATCTCTAGAATAATATTTTTTTTAGTGATCTCCAGAATAATACATTTTTTGTAGTGATCTCCACAATATTTTTTTTTGTAGTGATCTCCAGAATAATATTTTTTTTCTAGTGATCTCCAGAATAATTATTTTTTTCTAGTGATCTCTAGAATAATACATTTTTTCTAGTGATCTCCAGAATAATTTTTTTTTTCTAGTGATCTCCAAAATAATATTTTTTTTCTAGTGATCTCCAGAATAATATATTTATTTTCTAGTGATCTCCAGAATAATACATTTTTTCTAGTGATCTCCAGAATATTTTTTTGCAGTGATCTCCAGAATAATATTTTTTTTCTAGTAATCTCCAGAATAATATTTTTTTTCTAGTGATCTCCAGAATATTTTTTTTCTAGTGTTCTCCAGAATAATATTTATTTCTAGTAATATCCAGAATAAAGATTTTTTTTCTAGTGATCTCCAGAATAATATTTTTTTTTCTATTGATCTCCAGAATAATATTTTTCTAGCGATCTCCAGAAAATTAAAAAAATTTCTAGTGATCTCCAGAATAATTTCTTTTTTTTCTAGTGATCTCCAGAATAATTTTTTTTTCTAGTGATCTCCAGAATAATATTTTTTTTAGTGATCTCCAGAATAATACATTTTTTGTAGTGATCTCCACAATATTTTTTTTTGTAGTGATCTCCAGAATAATATTTTTTTTCTAGTGATCTCCAGAATAATTATTTTTTTCTAGTGATCTCTAGAATAATACATCTTTTCTAGTGATCTCCAGAATAATTTTTTTTTCTAGTGATCTCCAAAATAATATTTTTTTCTAGTGATCTCCAGAATAATATATTTATTTTCTAGTGATCTCCAGAATAATACATTTTTTCTAGTGATCTCCAGAATATTTTTTTGTAGTGATCTCCAGAATAATATTTTTTTCTAGTAATCTCCAGAATAATATTTTTTTTCTAGTGATCTCCAGAATATTTTTTTTCTAGTGATCTCCAGAATATTTTTTTTTCTAGTGTTCTCCAGAATAATATTTATTTCTAGTAATATCCAGAATAAAGATTTTTTTTTCTAGTGATCTCCAGAATAATATTTTTTTTTCTATTGATCTCCAGAATAATATTTTTCTAGCGATCTCCAGAATAATAAAAAAATTTCTAGTGATCTCCAGAATAATTTCTTTTTTTTCTAGTGATCTCCAGAATAATATTTTTTTTCTAGTGATCTCCAGAATATTTTTGTTCTAGTGATCTCCAGAATATTTTTTTTCTAGTGATCTTCAGAATAATATTTTTTTCTAGTGATTTTCAGAATATTTTTTTGTAGTGATCTCCAGAAAAAATATTTTTTTCTAGTGATATCCAGAATAATATTGTTTTTAATAGTGATCTCCAGAATAATACATTTTTTCTAGAGATCTCCAGAATACTATTTTTTTTTTCTAGTGTTCTCCAGAATAATATTTTTTTTATACTAGTGATCTCCAGAATAATATTTTTCTAGCGATCTCCAGAATAATATTTTTCTAGCGATCTCCAGAATAATAAAAAAAATTCTAGTGATCTCCAGAATAATTTCTTTTTTTTCTAGTGATCTCCAGAATAATTTTTTTTCTAGTGATCTCCAGAATAATATTTTTTTCTAGTGATCTCCAGAATATTTTTTTTCTAGTGATCTCCAGAATAATATTTTTTTCTAGTGATCTCCAGAATAATGTTGTTTTTTCTAGTGATCTCCAGAATAATACATTTTTTTTCTAGTGATCTCCAGAATACTATTTTTTTTCTAGTGATCTCCAGAATAATCTTTTATTTTACTAGTGATCTCCAGAATAATATTTTTTTTTCTAGTGATCTCCAGAATAATATTTTTTTCTAGTGATCTCCAGAATAATTTTTTTTTCTAGTGATCTCTAGAATAATACATTTTTTCTAGTGATCTCCAGAATAATATTTTTTTCTAGTGATCTCCAGAATAATTTTTTTTTCTAGTGATCTCCAGAATAATATTTTTTTTTTCTAGTGATCTCCAGAATAATACATTTTTTCTAGTGATCTCCAGAATAATATTTTTTCTAGTGATCTCCAGAATAATACATTTTTTGTCAAGTGATCGCCAGAATATTTTTTTGTAGTGATCTCCATAATAATATGTTTTTTTCTAGTGATCTCTAGAATAATAATAATTTTTCTAGTGATCTCCAGAATAATAAAATAATTTCTAGTCTAGTTTTCCTAGTGATCTCCAGAATAATATTTTTTTTTCTAGTGATCTCCAGAATAATATTTTTTTTCTAGTGATCTCCAAAATAATACATTTTTTTCTAGTGATCTCTAGAATAATATTTTTTTTTAGTGATCTCCAGAATAATACATTTTTTGTAGTGATCTCCACAATATTTTTTTTGTAGTGATCTCCAGAATAATATTTTTTTTCTAGTGATCTCCAGAATAATTATTTTTTTCTAGTGATCTCTAGAATAATACATTTTTTCTAGTGATCTCCAGAATAATTTTTTTTTCTAGTGATCTCCAAAATAATATTTTTTTTCTAGTGATCTCCAGAATAATATATTTATTTTCTAGTGATCTCCAGAATAATACATTTTTTCTAGTGATCTCCAGAATATTTTTTTGCAGTGATCTCCAGAATAATATTTTTTTTCTAGTAATCTCCAGAATAATATTTTTTTTCTAGTGATCTCCAGAATATTTTTTTTCTAGTGATCTCCAGAATATTTTTTTTCTAGTGTTCTCCAGAATAATATTTATTTCTAGTAATATCCAGAATAAAGATTTTTTTTCTAGTGATCTCCAGAATAATATTTTTTTTTCTATTGATCTCCAGAATAATATTTTTCTAGCGATCTCCAGAAAATTAAAAAAATTTCTAGTGATCTCCAGAATAATTTCTTTTTTTTCTAGTGATCTCCAGAATAATTTTTTTTTCTAGTGATCTCCAGAATAATATTTTTTTTAGTGATCTCCAGAATAATACATTTTTTGTAGTGATCTCCACAATATTTTTTTTTGTAGTGATCTCCAGAATAATATTTTTTTTCTAGTGATCTCCAGAATAATTATTTTTTTCTAGTGATCTCTAGAATAATACATCTTTTCTAGTGATCTCCAGAATA